>NC_039363.1:170142080-170478865 GCF_003573695.1 Papaver somniferum | reverse complement strand
CTAGTCCGAATAGGTAGTAGGAAATTGGTGTAACAGCTTATTATCAGTGTGAGTTTATTCTGTACTTGGTCCCGGGGTTTTTTTGCATTTGCGGTTTCCTCGTTAACAAAATTTGGTGCCTGTGTTATTTATTTTCCACATTATATTTTATTTATATAATTGAAATAATACAGGTAGTACGTTAATCAATCATAGTTGTTAAATCCGACCTTGTTTGTTGGATAAGACTTGATTGATCTTGAACAATTGATTTTGTTATTTTCACATTGTTAGACCAGTCTGGACTAACCCTATTTCAAGTGGACACTGTGTTGAAATATTCCTTTGTGATTGTTGCTTAAAGAGGTTTATACACGGTGGATATTGAATAGGTTATGATTAAAACAAAAGACTTTGTTTCAAGAGCTTCACACTAAAGTCAGGTTTACAGACTTGTTTCTGTTTAACTTTGATTGTGTTGAAATAGAGATAATAAACTCTTTGATATACTTTACTCTAGATTGAGTTTGACTATCTAGTTGATTCTCTAGAAAGTATATTGGAGTTTGTCTATTCAGATTGCCAAACGAAATATTGGGTGGTGTTGTTAGACCCCCGCTTTTTCACCAATATTTCTTAAATCTCTCAATTGAAAATCTCCAATTAGTAAATGCACATTACTAATAATTATTCTCTAGAGATATGAATTTAATTGCTGATATTTAAAGCATATAAAACTAAAAACCTTAATTAAAAGATTCTCAATTTATTTCTGCACAAGATCACCTTGAGTACTTAGGAATATCTTTGAATAATAAATGATAAGAGTTACTGCTCGTGTTCAAAGTATGTGGACATCTTTTCACTGTATATCCTTATTTCATTACATGGATTTACATTCTTTAAATTGGTCATACCACACTTCCAAACAAGCTTAGAATTGGTTTTCCTGTATTCCAAGACTACTATGTGGTTGATCAAATACCAAATCACATACATGGGTTCAATCGGTTCTAACAATCATGAATGTACTTCCTTTAAACAAATGCGTTATATCACTGCTCTGTCGAACTCGCAAGCGTTGCTATCTCAAGCTTGTTTGCCAAGTTTAGTTTCCAAAACTATAATTTTTGATTTCTAGTCTACTTATATCTAAGTCTCAGACTAGAATAGAAAGTGTAGTTGAGCTCTATACTCCACGGCGTTCATCATGCAAAGAAGAAAAACTACTCAAGGAACTGGTGGAACTTTATCGACTAAAAGGTATGTGGAGACTTGAACTTATCTGTCACTCAAAAGTCCATCTACTTTATCTCCTATCTTGACACAAGAGTCGTATTGCTATATATACTTCAATTTTACACATTTGCTATTTCGAGCCGAGTCTATCTCGCTTATCTATTTCTCTAAATATCCGTCGGTAAGCTTTCGCTTTGGCCAAGTTCATCTTTACAAGTGACCAAAGTCATGTTGATTATTTCAATATCTTGAAAATCTCTTTGATGAAAAATAGTGTGTGAATAACCTCTATTTAAAATCCTCTAAGAATGTTTCAGTGATTGAAATGAGAGTTTAGAATATATAACCTTGAATGGATATAAACATTGTATGTGAACTCATACTTGTGTAAGTCCAAAATCCTTGAACTAAAGTATGCGTACTAAACTGGTTCAGGATGTCCGAAAGCTAAGTCCGCGTACCCGTATGCGTACTTCCGGAAGTTCACATCCCATGAATTTCTGCTGGAGTTTGTGAACTGAAAACGAACTAAATCCGGATACTTAAATATGTGTATTGGTATGCATACTTGAGTGGGTTACTTTCTTAAAACTGTTTATTCGTGAACTAAGACATATATAAGCTAAGGAATGCATATTTGGAAACCGTGGCTATAATGTTCATGAATCGATTCGAGTGAATCAAAATCGTTTTTGCTTCGATTGTGTCTTATATACTTCTATGAAATATAAGCAATTGAACAACTCTCTAACTAGTTCTTTTGAGTCATTTGAACTAGTTATGGTGAAGATGAAAAAGGTTGATATAAAAGTGCTCATATGGCTAACCATTGGTTAACTACTGTTGAACCAACTAGGTATACACGTTTAGGTACGGTTATATAAACCTAAATTAACGTGCATTTCATTTGTGCATAACAAGCTAAGTTCGATCTAACGGTTGAAAGATATTAACTTGAATCTAATCATATTTTCATCTAACAGTGAATATTGAATGCTTTGTTACCAAGGTAACTTAGATTGCAATCCCATATTTGGAGACTATATAAAGGAGAACTCTAGCAACTGGGAAACCTAATCCTCACACTTCCTGTGTGATACTATTTGTATAAGCTAGAGTCGATTCTCCTTTAACCTTAGGTTTCTACCGAGACTCTGTAGGTTAACGACTTGAAGACTCCATTGGGATTGTGAAGCCATACCCAACTATTTTCTCTGTAGATGCGTGATCCGATCATGTTGTTTCTATCGTTATTGAGTGAAATCGTAAGATTGGCTTGAGATTAATTTCTCCGATAGGCAAGATAAAAAAGTAGTCACTAAAATCTTCGTCTCATCGTTTGTGATTCCACAATATCTTGTTTCGCTAGTCGATTAATATTATTGTGAGGTGATTGATATTTCTAGGCTATTCTTCGGGAATATAAGTCTGGTTTATCAATTGGTTCATATTCACCTTGATTTATCAAAAAACAGAACAAAAACTCTTGGGTATTTCTATGGGAGATTTATTCAATCTATAGACTTTCTGTGGGAGACAGATTTGTTTATCAAGTCTTCGACTTTGGGTCGTAGCAACTCTTGGTTGCGGGTGAGATCAACTGAGGGAATTAAGTGCGTAGTATCCTACTGGGATCAGAGACGTAAGGACCACAACTGTATCTTGGATTAGTATGAGATTGATTGGGATTCAATTGCAGTCCAGATCGAAGTTAGGTTGTAGTAGGCTAGTGTCTGTAGAGGCTTAATACAGTGTGTGTTCAATCTGTACTAGGTCTCGGGGTTTTTCTGCATTTGCGGTTTCCTTGTTAGCAAAACTTCTAGTGACTGTGTTATTTCTTTTCCGCATTATATTTTGTTATATAATTCAAATATCACAAGTTGTGCGTTGAATAGATTAATTGGTAAATCCAACTTTTGGTTGTTGATTGATCCTTGAACATTGGTCTTTGGTACCGTTCAATTTAATTTCTCTTGTATTCAATTGGTCTCGCAGATTTCTATTTTCTTGAGTAAGTATTAAATCGAGAATTTAAGATACAACTCTTTGATATACTTTTCATTAAGATTGATTCTGACTGTCTAGTTGATTCTCTTAAAAGTATATTGGAGTTAGTCCATACAAATTGCTAAGAAAAATATTGGGCGAGGTTGTTGTACCACCAATTTTTCAATTGGTATCAGAGCAGGCAAACACGTTTAAGAACTCATAAGTCTGTGTTTGTAGCAATCTGATTATTATGGACGAGTCTATCTCTAATAACGTACCAGGTCAGAAATTACCATATGATTTTGAAAGCTTGAATTCACCTGAGAGAACTATCACATCTAACTCAATATCTAAACAATCTCTGAATGTAGAAACTGTTGATTGGGAAACACGCCTAGAAGAACAGTTGGATGAACTTTCTGATGAAGGTGATTCAGATATTGATAGAGATGTTGATGAGGAAGTCTCGGAGTATCTTAAGTTTTTGGATTCATTAAAAATGAAGAAGATTACAACTTCACACGTCACACCTATTCTGACTTCTCTCTGTCGAGAAAACAAGAAATTGAAAATGTTAGAGCACTGCTCGGTCAAACTCGCATGCTATCTCAAGCATGTTTGTCAATGTTAGTGATCAAAGCTATAAGTCTTGATTTCTAGTCTCTTATAGCTAAGTCTCAGACTAGGATAGTAAGTGTAGTTGATCTCAAGGACTTCATGGAGATTCATCATACAAGTAGAAGATCTACTCAAGGAACCGTGGAAATTCTCGACAAAAAGGTATGTGGAGACTTGAACTTATCTGTCACTCAAAAGTCTATCTATTCTATCTCCTACTCTTTGAGACAAAAGTCGTATGATATATATATAGACTAGATCATACACATTTGGTATTTCTAGCCGAGTATACCTCGCCTATCTATATATCGAAATATGTGTTGGTAGCTTTTCGCTTCGACCAAGTTTATCTTTACCTAGTGACGAAAGTCATGAATGTTTCAATCACTTTGAAAATTTCTTTGACGAGAAATAGTGTAACAACTATATAACGCCCTCTAAGAATGTTTCAATGATTCGAATGAGAGTTTAGATTACATAACCAATGGATTCCTTGAACCGAAGTTTTCGAACTTTGTTGATCAAGAGAACCGGAAGAATGGCAAGTGCCAAGTCCGCGAACTCAGTCCGCGAACTTCCGAAGTTCTCAAACCCGAGAATTTCTACTGGAGTTGACAAACTACTTCCGTGATCCAAGTCTGAGAACCCAGTCCACGAACCGGCATAGTTCTCGAACCCGAGAATTTCTGCTGGAGTTTGTAAACTCTATCCGGTGTCTTAAGTCCGCGAACCTAGTCTGCGAACTTGAGAAGGCTATATATCTAAAGATGATTTCTGAACTTAATCTTAAAAGACTAAGAAATGCATTTGCAAACCGTGGCTATTAAAGTTCATAATCCGATTCGAGTGAATCAAATCATCTTTGCTTCAATTGTGTCTTGTGTAGTTACATAAGATTTCCTTGCAATTGAACAACTCTCTTAACTAGTTCATTTGAGTCAATTGAACTAGTTATGGTGAAGAAGAACATGGTTGGTATGAAACGCTCATATGGTTAACCTCTTTGGTTAGACTATTGTTGAACCAACAATGTACACGTTTGGGTGCGGTTAATAAACCTAGAAGCGTACAGTCATTTGTGTATGACAAGTTAAGTTTTCGATCTAACGGTTGAGAAATATTAGCTTGAGTCTAAATAAGGTTTTCATCTAACGGTGAATATTGATTTCTTTGTAACTAAGTAAAAACCCTGATTTGAAAGGCTATATAAAGGAGACATCTAGTATTGTGCAAAACTTATCCCCACACCTTACATGTGATACTAGTTTGTGTACTAGAGTCGTTTCTCCTTTAACTTTGGGTTTTCTTCTTCTAAAAATTAGGTTAACGACTTAAAGACTTCATTGGGATTGTGAAGCCAGACCGATACTACTTTTATCGTAGTTGTGTGATCTGATGTTGCATCTTCTATCGTAATAGTACAATCATATTGATTGGCTTGAGATCGTGAGAGTTCTATGATAGGCAATATATAAAAAGTAATCACAAACACCTTCGTCTCATCGTTTGTGATTCCACGACATCTTGTTTCGCTTCCATACGATTAATATTGTTGTGAGGTGATTGATTAATCTAGGCTGTTCTTCGGGAATATAAGATCCGATTATCAATTGGTTCCTGTTCACCTTGATTATTATCAAAAGACGGAACAAAAACATTTAGGTTTTTTTTATGGGAGACAGATTGATCCTTTGATAGACTTCTCTATGTGAGACAGATTTGTTTATTGTTAAAGCCTGCGATTTTGGGTCGTAGCAACTCTTAGTTGTGGGTGAGATCGGATAAGGGAATCAAGAGCGTAGTATCCTGCTGGGATCAGAGGCGTAGGGAGTACAACTGTACCTTGGATCAGTGAGAGACTGATCGGGGTTCAACTATAGTCCAGTCCGAAGTTATCTTGGAGTAGGCTAGTGTCTGTAGTGGCTTAATACAGTGTGTATTCAATCTGGACTAGGTCCCGGGGTTTTTCTGCATTTGCGGTTTCCTCGTTAACAAAATTCTGGTGTCTGTGTTATTTCTATTTCCACATTATATTTGCTTATATAATTGAAATAATACAGGTTGTGCGTTTGAATCAATCAATTGGAAATCCGACCTTTGGTTTTTGATTGATATTGATTGATCCTTGGACATTGGTCTTTGGTACCGTCCAAGTTATTCCTTGTGTTTGATTATAGACTCGCTGATTTCTATTAGCTTTAGTGAACCAAAACAAGAGAGAGATATTAACTCTTTGAGATACTTTTATCTAAATTGAGTCTGACTGTCTAGTTGATTCTCTAGTAAGTGTTTTGGATTTAGTCCATACAGATTTCTAATCGAAATATTGGGTGGTGTTGTTAGACCCCCGCTTTTTCAGAAAATGATATACGAAGGTCTTTATGGTTTGAATCGCTCTTGTGAATCGATCCTCAAAGATATCGAGGAAAAACTGAGTAAAAAGTCACTTGAACGTGATCGTGTTTATCAAAAATACTTCTTGTTAGAATAGAAACTTGCGTAAATTGTAGCAAGGATTAATTCCCAACAAGCAAGTTTTGATGACAGAGAAAGCGTTTATCTCGCTCGAGAAAAACGCCTTAAGGCTGATTTAACTGCTGCTCTTGATAAAATCAAGTTGTTAGAAGATGACTTGAAAAAGTTAAATACTAGTTCAAGCAAATTAACTACTATGCTAGGAGCAATTAAAAATCATCATGATACACGAGGATTGGGCTATAAGGGAATAGATGCTCCAAGTACTAGCAAAGAGGTAAAATTTGTCAAGGCTAGTGATTCATCTTAACAAAAGGTTTCCACTAATTGAAAAAGTGAAATACCTTCACCGGAAATTAAGGTTCAAAATAGAAAATTATATCAACCTCCAAAGTCAGCACACATGGATCGAGGTAAGAACATTCCTTACGTTTGCCACTATTGCAGAAATAAAGGTCACCTGGAAAGGAGATTTCGTTTCCGTATAAGGAATGAGAAACTTCATGATGTTCTTGTTTGGGAATCACTAGAAGTTGTGAAACCAATATCCTATGTTAAGACTAATCCCCTTAACGTTAAAGGTTGTAACTGTCCAACCTTTAGGCATAGGAATCAGTACTGTGATAAACCTAGATTTGCTTATAAATGTCATACGAATCCTTTTAATCGTAATAATTATCAAAAGGATAATTTCGTAAATATGAAGACAAGATCCGATGCTCCCAATTGGAGAAAGGATAACTTTCAAAAGAATAGTCAATCCAATTCTCTTCCGAGAATTCTAGAAGAGAGTATGGGAAGAAGGTTCTGATTATTCCTAAACGCACTCAGAAGTGGATACCAAAGAAAGTCAATGATGTTTTGAGTGTGAAAAGGAATGATCTCCCAGAAAATTCCATGACTATGGAGAAGGCAGTATCCATGATGTTGGAACTTAAAAAGTTCTTTGGAAAGATGGATTTGGATGTGAAAGGTTCTAAAAGCGATCTCTTTCATGATAATCCAAAAGTCACTTATCTTGCTCACCTCAACACAACTTGAGCGTGTTGTTCGTGCATCCTCAAGGAATGCCCTGCTATGTATATGGTGAGAGAAGCACGAGAATTGGGGCGCACCGATTATGTTCGGTAAGGCTGTAGAATTCGATTGGATTCTTCTAAAAAGGTATGTCTATAAACTTGAACAATATTTGTGTTTTTATTTGATTAGAGTACTTAAAATGATCCATGTACCTTGCTTTCTACCTAACTTGATCAGTGTTTAAGGTTCTTAAATGTTTATATTTGAAAATAGTAGTTCGGGATGTTTGGCCTTCATGGTACACATACCAGGTATGTGTACCATCATTTAAAATCAAAATCCAGGGATTTTAGTACGCATACCCGTTTGCATACTGCTCCAGGTCATGAAAATTCGTTTTCCAACCGGTATGCATACTTGACCGTAGACGTCGATATTCAGTAAACTTGTTTTGGTCGTAACTTCTTCGTATGAACTCGGAATTACCTCATTATTTTTGCATTCTCTTCCTCTTTGAATTATCTTCAAAATGGAGATGAGAATTCCTGAATTTGGATGAGTTAAGATTGGTCTTTGTCCCGTCTCTTTTTTTTTGAGTGTTGTGCTCCGTTTCGTCGCACTTGTTCCACTTCTCTTGGACTTGGACACTTGGATTATCGGAGTAATAGTCTTCTAAGATCATTTGTAGCTTTTAAAATAATGTTGTTGGTGAATCACAAAGAAGGAAGCTCAATAATGGGCAGTAGTACTCATTACTACGAGATTCTTGAATGTGCACAACCATCTTTTGTGTACTATGATGCATGATCTTTATTGACTTTGTATATTCTTCTTTGTTAAGAAAAGATTTTTATATGCCTTTGGTACCTATTCTTGGTGTAAATTCGTGCGAAAAAGATTGATTCTACCTTTTAAGGACAAAGATTGAATTTGCAGTATTAATCTTTATGGTTTTATATATTGTAAATTGTTATGGGATATGTTGTTTACGTCCGTGAACCTTGACTATCCCATATTAGCTGTTACGTGTCATAAACACCTTCATTTATATCTATTGATTATGCTTTCTTTGCGAGTTTTCTTGTAAATTAGTATCTTATGTGTGACTTTGAGTTTATCAGGTGCAATGGAGTCATTTGGAGCGAAAAGGACAAAAAGATCAAGTCATAGGCGAATTATATTTGGAGCAGTCTAGAATGCGCAGGAAGGAGGTGAAGAAGAACTGTCGGTTATCCATAACTGACATGTGAGAAGAACAAAGAATTAGGCTGTCGGTTATTCGGAACCGACAAGCAAACTGGATACCCCTTATCTGCTTCACCTGAGTGGCTATATCCACTTTACATTTCCTACAACAAAATCTAAAATTCTAAGAAGTTATCATTATCATTTGAGTTTCACTGAAATTGAGAGTAGAGATAAACCAGATGGCAGCAGAGAAAGGAAGAGATGAGTTAGTAGAGAGATCGAGAAATTAGAGAGGAGCAATGAGTTTCATCGATTCCTGGAAGAGTAATTAGGGTATGAAATGTTGAAATTGAGACTAAGAACGAGATGGATTCAGATGTAGAAGATGATGATGTGATGCTGTTCCGGTGATATTGAAGATTCGTGTTGTTTCTGGTCAAATTGAAGACAGAGAACGATGAGTTAAACTCGATTTGATTTGGTATGATTTGAAGAGAAGATTTGCTGGTCCTGGTAATGGGGTTTGCGTTCAATTTGAACTACAAGAGAAGAAGGGTTCGATAGACTCAGGGCAGAACTGCCGTTGCTGTTGCCGTTGGATGAATCAGGTGGTTGAATCGAGATTTAAGAAGATGGATTGATGGGTCTTGAGCTCAAGTGGGATAAGGAGCTGGTAATAGACGATTCTAAGATGGGTTTTTTTTATGAAGGAGCTTCTGAAATGGAGATTGTCGCTGGTTCAGGTGGAACGAATTGTAAGTTTGATACTAAGGATTTCTGGGATTCGAAGCTGAGTTAGAATGGGGATGAGCTGGATTAGCAGGATGAGGTGATGTTGATGTTAAGAAGGGTTGAGCTGTAATGAAGGGAGGTTGGTGCTCAAGTGCAGGCAGTTGGAGTTGATGTTGTTGTCTCAGGTGGTGAAGCTATAATGATGATTAAGTTGAAGCGTCAAGTTCAAGATTGAACTGGAAGAATGGTGGAGTTGCTGTCGCTCTGGTGGTTGCAGGCAAGACTGAAGGTGGTGGTTAGCACGGAAATGGAGAATGTTCAAATCTGCCAAAGGAAGTTGTATTGCAGTTGCAAAGCATATATTCTGCAGAACCAAGTCAGGGATGCGGATGTGAATAAGCTGCAACAGATAGTGCTAGGAATGGTTGTGTTGGTAAGATGAATTGGTAGAACATGGAGATGGTAGTGGACTGATATTGCATGTGCAGTGGCTATCTTAGAGATGAATGGAGCTGTGTGTGACTGAATTAATGAATGAACTGAATGTATAGATGAATGTCAGGAGTGAAACATTGCAGGGAACGACAAGAGAAATTGATGTGTGCAGGGACTTTGTTGGTTGTTTGGAGGGATTAAAACTCGGTTTCGCAGGCAATGTAAAGAGGGAACACAGGACATGGGTTGAGCTGAACTGTTGTCAAGAAATAGGCTAAACATGCTACATAGAAGTGCTTGCTGATGATGACTGAACAAGGAGATATGGGTTACTACGATGTGCAATGGTGTGCGCAATGGAATCGAAGACCTGTTGTTGTTACAGGTTTGTGGTTAGGTGAGGTTTGCAGGGAGTGACAGTTCTTGAACTAGACTGCAGAAATTGTGCGAAAATGCAATAAGAATGACAAGCCGGTGAGCCTAGCTCGGGATCCCGAATTTCAGAGATTAAAGTGGGGATCATAATATTTCAGTGAATCATAAAGGTAGAGTGTGTTGGATGCGATATTTGGTAGCGGGACATATGAGTTTAGAGTCGCTCTTTTGGGCATGTTTTCGTAAGAACAAGGAATTGGCTTGGATGGTATTTTATCAATGTTTGAACTGCAGAGAACTAAAGTTGAGCTGCTGGAAGTATGCAACTGCCTGGCCACAGTTTCCAGTATGTCATCTTGCCATAGTCAATTCTCCGGCGACCAATCCGACAACGGTGACCAGAGTCCGGTGATGATGTCAGGAGTCCGACGACCCAGCTTTGGACCCAGAAGAGATGTTTTAACTCATGGGCTTGGTGGACCACTTGGAGATGGAATTTGAGAAGACTTAACCTAATCTTGGAAAGAGTATCCTTTTGGGGGAGAAGAGCTATAAAAAGAAAAACTCTAGTCTATTCTAGGATCTCATCTTCTCTTCTATTTTTGTTCTAGGGTTTGTGAAAATGATATATTTATTTCTTCTTTGGATGAACTCCAGGAACATGAACTAGATTATTATTATTGGTTATAGAACAGTTGGATTTCACATAATATGCTTTTTAATATGATAAATTAGTTTTGTCTCCATGCTTTATCGTTTATGATTCACTATTGATATTGTCTTATGATTTGAATACTTGTTTGATCGAGTCGCGAATCGGTTAATTTTGTGTTCATCTCCATTGCTAGATTAGGATTTATTATACGCAAAAGTGATAGATTCCTGATTACAAGTAGCATGATTGTGATTATTGCTTGTAGTGATACATCCTAGTAGTCACATGTGAGTCATAACCTTTGTTAAATCGGATTAGTGCTTTTACACATTCGATTGTTTGATTGGCCTGATTTCATAAAACTTAATGCATCTAGGGAATTAAACTTGATTTGTGCTTTTACACGTTAGGTTGTTCTCTTAGGTAGAATTCATATGCACATCTTTTAATGTGTTTGTTGATTATAAGAGGAAATTAGCAGGATATTCTTGCGATCAAGGTATCCTAGAGTCTTTGATAAAAGTTGAGATTAAAATATCAATTCTAGTTATTGTGTAGAAAACATGTTTGTGAATGAATATGAAATCCGTGACCAATACTTTCTCATCCTTGATTTGATTTGTTTACCTTTATTGTTTGCTTTTATTTTGTTTATTATATAAAAATTAGAAAAACCCCCATTGTTATTTATAGGAAACCGAAGCATATTGACAACTTAGATCCTTTCTGTGGGAATGATCCTTTCTTGCCCTTGCTATATTATATATTTTGAGTAGTAAGAAAGTGTAATTATTTTTGACGCATACGACAACGATCAAATTTCGGCGCCGCTGCCGGGGAGGCAGCGGTTGTCACTTGTTTTTGGTTTCTTATTTTATTGTTTTTAGTTTTGTTTTCTTTTCTGGTTTTTAACCTTGTTTTGAGAATCGTGTTTCAGGTACTTATTTCTCATGGACGGAGCATATTGGAATAATGGATACGGTTTCCAACAATCTGAACAACATGACAACTTCCAACCATTCCATGGGTATAATCAAAACCAATTTATTGGCTATGATCAATATCCTATGGAATATTATGGTCCTCATACGTATCAACAACCTTATGGCGGGTATGTGTGTGATAAACCACTAGGATTAGAAGATTCTTATGCTCGTGAACAATAAGTCTCTAACTTATTGGACAAATTTTCCAACTTTGCACAACAAGAGTTTCAAAAAACTAAAGAGACTACAGACGAGCAACTCCAAGAACTTCGTGAAGGTATTGCTAACTTACAAAGAGATATTGATCAATACAAAGAACAAAGCTATGGAGAAAAACTTTGTTTTCAAAACAATAACTATTCTAATGTGCCTGTGGTTTGTGATGAATATTTTATTGATGCTAATGTTGAAAAAGGCCAACCTTTGGGGTCTTTCATTCATAATTGTGTAGTTAACTCAACTCTTGATCTTAATAATGATCATTCACCTATTCAAAAGGATGAGTTTGAGACTAGCAACACTAAATTCAGTGAGAACCAATCTTAAGTTAACTATGAAAGTGATGATGATTATGAAGATACATCGCTTGAACCAACTCATGGTGACATTCCCCAAAGGTGTACCGCGGAATCTTTTTGGAATCAAGATGAAGACGAAGATGACTATGATGACACTTATGTAGATAACTTAAGCATTGATCTTAATAATGATCAAGAGCCTATTCAAAGGTTGGACGTTGAGGATGATGCCTTTTTGAGTCTTCTAAAAAAGTTCCTTATAGCAAAATTTGGAGTCGCAAAAGAGTATGTGCCTTACAACGAAGAAGAGTGTGTTGAGAATGAAACCGATATGACCAATATTGTGGAAGACCCAATTGAGCTTGCAAAGGATTGTATTGATGATGTTGATGTCGAAACTTTGGTTAAGGCGGAAAACGACGAAGAATGGTTGCAAGGTTTGATAGAGGACCATGATATTCAAGAGGTGAATAATTCACTTGAGTTTTTCAAGGATGAAGAGGATTCCGTGATACAAGAGATTGTGCAAGGTTTGTCTAACCCTTTGCCTATTGTTTCTTCTCCTTTACCTCTTATTGGTTTGAATGTATGTGCTTCGAGAATATTGTTAAATGACTTTGTTTCTCGATATCCTCCATTAGAGATGCTTGATTATCATACTATGCAGTTTTTGGAACAAGAAACCGTGGTAGTACCTGACTTCTATATTCTTTATACACTTCCAAGTGTGGACAAGAATAAGTGTGGGGAAAACTTTTATCGGTTAATAGCTACATTTCTGTTTTATATTACTAATATTTGTGTGAAGATAGTGTTTGCAAAACAGGTTCTATGGGTGAATCCCCAACTTTTCAGATTATTGGTGTATGGGGAATTCGTCTTGCAAGTCGGGATGACGACTTTAAACCAAGCGCTGCATGGGAGGCAACCCATACGATGAGTATTTCTTGTCTTGCCTTATTTTTATTTTTGGTTCTTTTCTTGTATAGTTTTTCTTGTCGCATATCATTATAATATTTCCCACCTTGATTTTCTTTGGACGATTCAATTTACATTGAGGACAATGTAAAGTTTAAGTGTGGGGGAATGATTAAGCATTTGCATTGTAAATTTTTCATTTTTTTCAACTTTTGTGTAAATAGTGAATAAACAAACTCCAACTTGTGGTTAGTTTAGAGTCACATAGTATACATGCCGCTAAGATTACATCGAGATTCTCATAAGAGTGACTGAACTTAGAGATAACAGAGAACGTGATCGGGTTTTCTTACTTGTATGAGAGTTAAAGTTGGATTTAACCATGCTAGTGGCAAATACGGTGCAGACTGAATTCAGTATTAGAGTTGTGATCCCCTACAGTGGAGACTACCTATTGTTACATCATGTGAGGCACCGACCTTCAAATCTTTGTACGTGTCTAAATATGTGCTTTTAGAGTGTGTGTCACCATACGTAAATTCCGGGTAGAATGGTGAGCTACCCAACTTCCCACCAATAGAAGCACTATTTTGGTCTCTTGAGTGCTATTTTATCAATCATGATGGTGACATCGAATTGCTAACTTACATACCACTTGTAATCTTGTTCGCAGTAGCACCATCTGCTTTGTCTCTCTCTACACAAACAGGTCCATAGAAACACCACATAATCAACAAGAGGAACATCGCAAATTCGAAGGAAAGTTGAAGACGTTCAAGGTTTACAAGCAACAGTACAGAAATGAGCAGATTTCAGATTCAAGTAAAGCAACAAGACAAGGAGCAGAATTTTTACAAGTTGAAGACTATTGTACAAGAGTGAAGATTATCAAGATGAGAATTCAAGGAGTTTATGATATCAAGACATACAAGTTGTGAAGAATTGAGCGGTAAAAGTACTTACACCATGGCCTTTGTACTTGCATTTTTATTTTATCTTTATTTTATCTTTCTCTTGTCTCAGATAAAAAAAAATCATTGCATCATATTTTGGTTAGTTTAGTTCGCTTTTGGTTTGTATTCATTCAATAAAGCCAATGGAAAGAAGGAATATCTATAATGAAGTTTCAAGCAACAAGGAATTAGAGGAAAGAATCACATTGTCAAGATTTTACGAAGTTCAAGAGTAATCATCAAGAGTTGAAGACTGAAGACGAAGATGAAGACAAGGATTGAAGACCGAAGACGTTTCTATGGATGCTGTGAGAGTGGTGCTAACTACACGTCGAATGGATAACGAGGTAAGTAAGCATATTCCCGCCTTCGTTAAGTGGTTGATTTCCTTTCTTAGAGATCGTCAGAAAAAAGGGTTTTCAAAATGAATAAAAGATTTGGGTATTCAAAACAATTCAGATGGTTTTTGCCTTCCTACCATTCAACGTGTCGCAGGATTCTTTCTTTATTCCTACCTGGACACATGTGTGACCCATAAAAAGCTATTTATTATTGAGAGCAACTTCATAAAACCTTTCTTGTGAGGCAGAGTCGGGACTTTTGATCACTCCGAACCCGAATTTCTTTCGATAAGGGATGGTTATTTCTCTCTCAACTTTTAAGAATGAGATTGTGTTCATATTTGTGTCTAACTTCTTATTACTAGTGTGCAGAATCTCTACGTCTTCTTAGCGCATTGGATGTTATCATTTCGGAGAACTAGTAAGTTGGTAAAGTAGGTTTTGTGGGTACATCTCTAGTAAGCCCTCACGAGACTATAACTCGTCCACTAGGGACACCTAGCGGTTCAAAGGCCTGTTATTCATGCTAAGAGTAATCGTACCCTCGACGAAACGGAGTTGTATGTATGTGTTTGAAATTGTTATGTATGCTAAGAGTAACCGTACCCTTTCATAAACACATTCATTTATATCTATTGATTATGCTTTCTTTGCGAGTTTTCTTGTAAATTATGTATCTTATGTGTGACTTTGAGTTTATTAAGTGCAATGGAGTCATTTGGAGCAAAAAGGACAAAAAGATAAAGTCATAGGCGAATTATATTTGGAGCAGTCTAGAATGCGCAGGAAGGAGGTGGAGAAGAACTGTCAGTTATCCATAACTGACAGGTGAGAAGAACAAAGAATTAGGTTGTCGGTTATTCGGAACCGACAAGCAACTGGATACTCCTTATCTGCTTCACCTGAGTGGCTATATCCACTTTACATTTCCTACAACAAAATCAAAAATTCTGAGAAGTTATCATTATCATTTGAGTTTCACTGAAATTGAGAGTAGAGATAAACCAGATGGCAGTAGAGAAAGGAAGAGATGAGTTAGTAAGGAGATCGAGAAATTAGAGAGGAGCAATGAGTTTCACCGATTCCTGGAAGAGTAATTAGGGTATGAAATGTTGAAATTGAGACTAAGAACGAGATGGATTCAGATGTAGAAGTTGATGATGTGATGTTGTTCCGGTGATATTGAAGATTCGTGTTGTTTCTGGTCAAATTGAAGACAGAAAACGATGATGTGATTTGAGTTGGTATGATTTGAAGAGAATATTTGCTGGTCCCGGTAATGGGGTTTGCGTTCGATTTGAACTACAAGAGAAGAAGGGTACGATAGACTCAGGGCAGAACTGCCGTTGCTGTTGTCGTTGGATGAATCAGGTGGTTGAATCGAGATTTAAGAAGATGGTGTTAGAGCATAGCTCGGTCAACCTCGCATGCGTTTCTATATGAAGCATGTTTGTCAATGTTAGTGACCAAAACTATAAAGTCTTGATTTCTAGCCTATTAGCTAAGTCTCGGACTAGGATAAGAAAAGTGTAGTTGAGCTCAAGGACTTCATGGTGATTCAACGACAGCGACGAAGATCTACACCAAGGAACCGTGGAACTTCATCAACAAAAAGGTATGTGAAGACTTGAACTTATCTATCACTCGAAAGTCTATCTATTCTTCTCCTACTTCTTATGAGACAAAAGTCGTATGCTATATAGACTAGATCATACACACTTGGTATTTCGAGCTGAGTATTCATTGCTTATCTTTTACTCGAAATCATGTGTTGGTAAAGCGTTTCACTTTGATCAGGTTTATCTTCATCTAGTGACGAAAGTCATGAAAGTTTCAATCACTTTGGAATTTGCTCTGACGAGAAAGGTATGTTGTTCTTCACGACTGAATATCACCCTCTGAGAATGTTTTAATGATTGAAATAAGAGTTTAGATCAAATAACCATGTATTCCTTGAACCGAAGTTTTCGAACTTTGTTGATCAAGAGAAATCGTTAGGATTGTGGAGTTAGCTTTCCAAGTCCGCGAACTGACGGAAGTTCTCGACCGAGAATTTCTGCTGGGATTTCCAAAACACGTTTGTGTGCTAAGTCCGCGAACCCAGTCCGCGAACTGGCGGAAGTTCTCGATCCGAGAATTTCTGCTGAGTTTGGAAAACTCAACCGATTAACTTAAGTTCGTGAACTTGTTTGTGAGCTTAAGAGGTTATGATCTAAAGATGTGCTCTGAACATGAAACATTAATTATTAAGGAATGCTTTATGCAAACCGTGGCTATAATGTTCATGAGCCGATTCTAATCGAATCGAATCACCTTTGTTTCAATTGTGTCTTGTGTAGTTACATAAGATCTCATAACAATTGGACAACTCTTAACCAGTTCATTTGAGTCAATTGAACTAGTTATGGTGAAGAAGAACATGATTAATATGAGATGTTCATATGGTTGACCTTTTGGGTTATCATGTTGAACCAACATGCGTGTACTCGTTTGGGCATGGTTTTCTCAAACCCAGTAAACGTGTACCCGAGTGTGTGTGACAAGCTATGTCTTTCGATCTAACGGTTGAGAGTTATTGGCTTGAATCTAAATCAGGTTTTTATCTAACAGTGGATAGAGTTTGCTTTGTACCTAAGGCAAAACCCTGATTTGAAAGGCTATATATAGGATACATCTAGCTAGAGCAAAACTTAATCGACACACGTCTGTGTGAGACTAGTGTGCTAGCTAGAGTTGATCTCCATTAACCCTTGATTTTCTTCTCTAAAATCGGGTGAACAACTTAAAGACTTCATTGGGATTGTGATGCCAGACCGATACTACTTTTATCGTAGTTGTGTGATCTGATCTTGCTTCTACTATCGTACGAGCACAATCTGTGATTGGCTTGAGATCGTGAGAGTTCTCCGATGGGCAAGATAATGAAGTCACAAACATCTTCGTCTCACTGTTTGTGATTCCTCGACAATCCGCTTGTGTAGTCAGGAAGGATTGTAGAGAGGTGATTGATTAATCTAGGTTGTTCTTCGGGAATATAAGTCCGGATTATCAATTGGTTCCTGTTACCTTGATTTTATATCTAAATACGGAACAAAACCTAGGGTTTATCTGTGGGAGACAAATTTATCCTTTTGATAGACTTTTCTGTGTGAGACAGATTCGTTTATTATCAAGTCTATGATTTTGGGTTGCATCAAATCTTAGTTGTGGGTGAGATCAGCTAAGGGAATCAAGTACGCAGTGTCCTACTGGGATCAGAGGCGTAGGAGTACAATTGTACCTCGTATCAGTGGGAGATTTGTAGGGGTTCAATTATACATCAGTCCGAAGTTAGTTTGCAGTAGGCTAGTGTCTGTAGCGGCTTAATATAGTGTGTATTCAATCTGGACTAGGTCCCGGGGTTTTTATGCATTTGCGGTTTCCTCGTTAACAAAATTTATGGTGTCCGTGTTATTTCTTTTCCGCATTATATTGTATATAATTGAAATAATACAGGTTGTGCGTTAAGATCGTAAACTTCTCTAATCCAACCTTTGGTTGTTGATTATAGTTGATTGATCCTTGGACATTGGTCTTTGGTACCGTCCAAGTTATTTCTCTTTGATAAAGACTCGCAGATTTCTATTTGCTTGAGTAAAGATAAAATCAACAGATTGAGATAATAACTCCTTGATATAATTTTTATCTAGATTGAGTCTGACCGTCTAGTTGATTTGTAGCAAAGTATTTCAGAGTTAGTCCATACAGATTGTTAAGCGAAATATTGGGTGGTATTGTTAGACCCCCGATTTTTCAATTGGTATCAGAGCAGGCAAACACATTTAAGACCTCATCAGTCTGTGTTTGTAGCGATCTGACTTTATGGAAAAAAGTGCTATCTCTGTTAACGTACCACTAGTCCTCGATGGCTCAAACTATCTATGGTGGAAAGTTTCTATGCGCACATTTCTTCAGTCTCGTGACTTCCAATCATGAATATGTGTTGTGAATGGATATGAGACTCCCGTTGTTATGGAAAGAGATGTTGTTGTACCAAAAGATTTATGTATGTACAATACTGCCGAGTTAGTTACTGCAAGGCAAAACTCTGACGGGTTGAATGTCATCCTGCATGCTATTACCCAAAACCTTAGACATTATGTGGCATCATGCACTACGTTTAAAGAAGTTTGGGATAATTTAGAAAGAGTATTTGAAGTTAACCCCAATGAAAAGGAATTTAGGCTTCAAAACCTTAATTCCGAATGGGAAGACCTTTATATGGCAGAAGAAGATTCGCTTGACGATTTTTATCACAAACTGTCTGAAATTGTTAATGCATCATATGCATTGGGTAGGACCATTCCTGAAAAGGAAATTGTGATGAATTTCCTCCGATCCCTGCCATCTATATACGAATCTAAAAGACATGCCATCTTTGAAGGAAATAACCTTAATACTCTTCCCGAAACACACTTGTCGGAAAAATTAGAATTTTCGATCGCCAATATATGGCTAGAGACGATCATCAATTGATTGGAAACCGTGTCACCTCTCCTGATCATAAGTCTTGTCATCCGAAATTGACGAAAGAGAAAAGTGAGAATTACTTTATTTCTACGTTGTCTTTGTTTATACAAAAACTTAAGAAAATTCTCAGACGTAGTAAAAGAAAGTCTCAAAAGGAAACTCCGTTAGTCAATATAAATGATAAGAATACCAAGAAGAGCCGTACTAATGAAACTAGTCTTGTGTGCGTTCAAGTCTTTTCAAAAAAAATCCTGAAACTGAGGTAAGAGAGTTAACTAAAGCATGGATGAATACTCTTGATTATTGTCCTGAGGAAATCTACTATTGCTCTCTCAGTATTTTTGCTGAAAATCACTCTCATGATTCTGTGGATCAGCAAACCTCTCCTGCTTGTGTATTGAACTCCAGGAGTTTCTCGGAAAAGATTCTACCAAATCGCTCTGTTCAGTTGAGTTCATCTCAGGATCATCTTAGCACGTCAACTCAAAAACAGTCCCTTCTGGCTAACCACTGTATGACGAAAAAAGAAAGGAAGTCCTCTCTTCATCAAAAGGCGTTTACAAAAACGGTGTGGGATTGGAAAAGATCAACAGTCAAGTTTTTTAAAACTGTGATTACATTAGATAGGAAAGTTCTTCATAATTCTCCTTCTCAAATGGATAAGCAGAAACCTAGTACAATGAGTAGTTTCTCTCTCTGCAGGATTTATCCCAGTCCAACCTTGGATTTGAGGCTTTGTTCTCAGTAATCTTGTTGAAAAATGGTTCTTGTGTTTCTTCCTCTTATACAAGAATCATGATATACAAGAGGACTGTGATATAATCTTTGTGTGCTTCTACCATGTCATGTTCATAAACGGCTCTATATTTTCAGGTAACTAACTTCTGTTAGGGTTTGGTAAGAAGGGTGTTTCTGGGATTTCTACTCCCGTGTTTCTTTTTAAGCACTACCTATTCTACTTTTTCATTTCATCTTCTCTACCATGTCCTCCTCTAGTCTTTCAAGCAAAGAAAGTGATGTATGGACGGTTATGTTTCCTTCAAAGAAGGTTGGTTTCGACTCTTCTAATAATGAGACATGCTATGACAAACAATGAATCTCTTCTGATGAGAACCCTACTGTCTCTCAGTTTGGTAAGCTCTCTTTAACAATGAATCTCTTCTTGGAACAAGTTCGTGCTCTGAAAAATGAACTTGAAGTTTCTTCCAAAAGACTTGAAGAGAAAATGGATAGTCTTGAATCAAGGATTGACCAAATCGAAGATGATCTTGAAGAATATAGGGAATACGAGAAGAATATTCAAGGTAAGTGAAATTATTTACAAGAGGTTTAGATACCTAGTATGTCTTCTTTTTGGATTAGTTGTAAGAATAACTAGTGCTTTAGATAGCGATGATTGTGACTACACATAGCTATTTTATTTTCATCTTGTTATGTTATTTTTTAGGTTTATTGTTTTAAATTCTAAAAATATTTGGAGGATGATTATTATTGTAGTATTTTCTTGTTTTGTTATATTGCAATATTTTTATGGGATATGTATTGTTTGCGTCGGTGAGCTTGAAGGTCCCATATTGCGGTCAAAAGTAAAGTCGTTCATGAAATCGGTATTTGTATTGATGAAAGGACGACTGGACTTTTGACATATACAAAAGTAATGCCTATGCAATCATGTATTTGATGGAAAATAGGATTAAATCTTTTGTGTGACAAGGATAAAGTCTATTATGTTGTTATGCATATAATGATGCAAAGATAGAATAGATCCTTGTATGTTATCCACGGTATTGATCTTCATTGATCCATCTTGTTATGTTTTATCGTGAATGCTCCATTGTGTGTCTTATGTTGAGCACCTTACAACTAAGTCGGTTAACCTTGGCTTTGTTGGTTGTTCCGTAAGATACTATATGTTGAGCATTATGAACTAAATTAATCATCCTTGGTTATTTAGTTTGTACTCCATAAGTTTTCCTTCTTATGTTGAGTACATGTACGGTTAACATGGTCACGTTCCATGATAATCTTAGTCGGGGTTCCGTAATCTCTTTTATGTTGAGCCCAAAATAATTAAATTGATTACTTCGGTGATTAGTTTGGTTGTTTGCTTTTCGATTTGATTAATTATAGGTTCTCTTGTAATTAATCTAGTTGTGTTTTCATATATTCCACAAGCTCTTGTGTTGAGTATATGAATGGATACACTATCATGTTCTATTGGTTAATATAGTCACGTATTCCGTAAGGTTTTCCTTATGTTGAGTACTTGAACGGTTAAGTTATTCATCTCCATATGATTAACTTAGTCGTAGCATGTAGCTCCATGAGTCTACTTATGTTGAGCACTTTCAATCAAATTGATCACTTTTGTGGCTTTGATTTAATTGCGTATTCCAATTAGAATATTCATGGGTTTACTTGTGAGTATTTTGGTTGAGTTTTGGATATAATAAATCATTCACATGGTTTTTGGTGTCCAAATAAAAATCCTTCTTTTCTTTCGAAATTAAGGTCGTTCTTGTTGTTCCTTTGAGAATGACATCAAATGGGGGAGAGTTCTTTTGAACTTGTGCTTAATGGTAATATCTTGCGGGGAGTACAGTTGTGGAATTTTAAAGGGGTTATCTTGCGTCTTAAAACTCCTTGATGAATGCTGTTAGCTTCGTCTATAAGATTGCATCTAAATTAAGATGATATGTTGTCTTTCTTTTGGTAATGAAATGTCTCTTGTGGAAATTTCATTATGAACCCATTCTTGTACCTTTGCCAATTTTATTGACAAAAACGGGGAGAAATAATGTAGTTCACACTACAAATACATATGGCTTTCGGATCATTGTGTAAAGGGGAGTGGTTTCCATGATCGGGATGGAGTATTGACTAAGGGGGAGTGATACATATCACCATAGTATTATTGTTAAAGTCGTGATGCAATTGGACTTTGATATTCATAATAATACTATGACACTGTGTAATAATGATCGAGAATCTCGATTTCTCTCATTGTTATAGCTACGGATCTTCAACAACGGTTATACTAAACTTACAACCTTTGGGATCATTGGAGTACTTGGAAGGACGAAGATTTCAAGGAACGTTGAAGATTGGACTACGGAATAGGAACCACTAAAGTTTATCTTTTTTGTATTCCATGTGTATTAATAGTTTTGTCACTAAAATTCACAAAGGGGGAGATTGTTAGAGCATAGCTCGGTCAACCTCGCATGCGTTTCTATATCAAGCATGTTTGTCAATGTTAGTGATCAAAACTATAAAGTCTTGATTTCTAGCCTATTAGCTAAGTCTCGGACTAGGATAAGAAAAGTGTAGTTGAGCTCAAGGACTCCATGGTGATTCAACGACAACGACGAAGATCTACACCAAGGAACCGTGGAAGTTCATCAACAAAAAGGTATGTGAAGACTTGAACTTATCTATCACTCGAAAGTCTAGTTATTCTTCTCTTACTTCTTATGAGACAAAAGTAGTATGCTATATAGACTAGATCATATACACTTGATATTTCGAGCTGAGTATTCATTGCTTATCTTTTACTCGAAATCATGTGTTGGTAAAGCATTTCGCTTTGATCAGGTTTATCTTCACCTAGTGACGAAAGTCATGAAAGTTTCAATCACTTTGGAAATTGCTCTGACGAGAAAGGTCTGTTGTTCTTCACGACTGAATATCGCTCTCTGAGAATGTTTCAATGATTGGAATGAGAGTTTAGATCAAATAACCATGTATTCCTTGAACCGAAGTTTTCGAACTTTGTTGATCAAGAGAAATCGGTAGGATTGTGGAATTGGCTTGCCAAGTCCGCGAACCCAGTCCACAGACTCAGTCCGCGAACTGACGGAAGTTCTCGACCGAGAATTTCTGCTGGGATTTCCAAAACTCGTTTATGTGCTAAGTCCGCGAACTGGCGGAAGTTCTCGACCCGAGAATTTCTGCTGAGTTTGGAAAACTCAACCGATTAACTTAAGTCTGCGAACATGTTTGTGAGCTTAAGAGGTTATGATCTAAAGATGTGCTCTGAACATGAAACATTAATTATTGAGGAATGCTTTATGCAAACCTTGGCTATAATTTTCATGAGCCGATTCTAATCGAATCGAATCACCTTTGTTTGAATTGTGTCTTATGTAGTTACATAAGATCTCATAGCAATTGAAAAACTCTTAACCAGTTCATTTGAGTCAATTGAACTAGTTATGGTGAAGAAGAACATGATTAATATGAGATGCTCATATGGTTGACCTTTTGGGTTATCATGTTGAACCAACATACGTGTACTCGTTTGGGCATGGTTTTCTCAAACCCAGTAAACGTGTACCCAAGTGTGTGTGACAAGCTATGTCTTTCGATCTAACGGTTGAGAGATATTGGCTTGAATCTAAATCAGGTTTTCATCTAACGGTGGATAGAGTTTGCTTTGTACCTAAGGCAAAACCCTGATTTGAAAGGCTATATATAGGATACATCTAGCTAGAGCAAAACTTAATCCCCACACGTCTGTGTGATACTAGTGTGCTCGCTAGAGTCGAACTCCATTAACCCTTGACTTTCTTCTCTAAAATAGGGTTAACGACTTAAAGACTTCATTGGGATTGTGAAGCCAGATCGGTACTAGTTTTATCGTAGTTGTGTGATCTGATCTTGCATCTTCTATCGTACGAGCACAATATGTGATTGGATTGAGATCGTGAGAGTTCTCCGATAGGCAAGATAAAGAAGTCACAAACATCTTCTTCTCACTGTTTATGATTCCTCGACAATCCGCTTGTGTAGTCAGGAAGGATTGTAGAGAGGTGATTGATTAATCTAGGTTGTTCTTCGGGAATGTAAGTCCGGATTATCAATTGGTTCCTGTTACCTTGATTTTATATCTAAAGACGGAACAAAACCTAGGGTTTATATATGGGAGACATATTTATCCTTTTGATAGACTTTTCTGTGTGATACAGATTCGTTTATTATCAAGTCTGTGATTTTGGGTTGCAGCAACTCTTAGTTGTGGGTGAGATCAGCTAAGGAAATCAAGTACGCAGTGTCCTGCTGGGATCAGAGGCGTAGGAGTAAAACTGTACCTTGTATCAGTGGGAGATTGGTATGGGTTCAACTATAGATTAGTCTGAAGTTAGTTTGCAGTAGCCTAGTGTCTGTAGCGGCTTAATACAATGTGTATTCAATCTGGACTAGGTCCCGGGGTTTTTCTGCATTTGCGGTTTCCTCGTTAACAAAATTTCTGGTATATGTTATATTTCTTTTCCGCATTATATTTTTTATAATTGAAATAATATAGGTTGTGCGTTAAGATCATCAACTTCTCTAATCCAACCTATGGTTGTTGATTGTAGTTGATTGATCCTTGGACATTGGTCTTCGGTACCGTCCAAGTTATCTCTCTTTGATAAAGACTCGCAGATTTCTATTTGCTTGAGTAAATATCAAATCGAGAGATTGAGATAACTTCTTGAGATACTTTTTATCTAGATTGAGTCTGAATGTCTAGTTGATTCTCTAACAAAGTATTTCGGAGTTAGTCCATACAGATTGCTAAGCGAAATATTGGGTGGTGTTGTTAGACCCCCGCTTTTTCAAATGGATTGATGGGTCTTGCGCTCAAGTGGGATAAGGAGCTGGTAATAGACGATTCTAAGATGTTTTTTTTAATGAAGGAGCTTCTGAAATGGAGATTGTCGCTGGTTCAGGTGGAACGAATTGTAAGTTTGATACTAAGGATTTCTGGGATTCGAAGCTGAGTTAGAATGGGGATGAGATGGATTAGCAGGATGAGGTGATGTTGATGTTAAGAAGGGTTGAGCTGTAATGAAGAGAGGTTGGTGCTCAAGTGCAGGCAGTTGGAGTTGCTGCTGTTGTCTCAGGTGGTGAAGCTATAATGATGATTAAGTTGAAGCGTCAAGTTCAAGATTGAACTGGAAGAATGGTAGAGTTTCTGTCGCTCTGGTGGTTGCAGGCAAGACTGAAGGTGGTGGTTAGCACGGAAATGGAGAATGTTCAAATCTGCCAAAGGAAATTGTATTGCAGCTGCAAAGCAGATACTCTGCAGAACCAAGTCAGGGATGCAGATGTGAATAAGCTGCAACATATGGTGGTAGGAATGGTTGTGTTGGTAAAATGAATTGGTAGAACATGAAGATGGTGGTGGACTGACATTGCAGGTGCAGTGGCTATCTTACAAATGAATGGAGCTGTGTGTGACTGAATTAATGAATGAACTGAATGTACAGATGAATGTCAGGAGTGAAACATTGCAGAGAAAGGCAAGAGAAATTGATGCGTGTCAGGACTTTGTTGGCTGTTTGGAGGGATTAGAACTCGGTTTCGCAGGCAATGTAAAGAGGGAACACAGGACATGCGTTGAGCTGAAATGTTGTCAAGAAACAGGCTAAACATGCTACATAGAAGTGCTTGCTGATGATGACTGAATAAGAATGAGATATGGGTTGATTATGAAATTGAAGATATGGGTTATTACGACGTTCAATGGTCTATGCAATGAAATTGAAGACCTGTTGCTGTTACAGGTTTGTGGTTAGCTGAGGTTTGCAGGGAGTGACAATGCTTGAACCAGACTGCAGAAATTGTGTGAAAATGCAGTAAGAATGACAAGCCGGTGAGCCTAGCTCGGGATGCCGAATTTCAGAGATTAAAGTGGGGATCATAATATTTCAGTGAATCATAAAGGTAGAGTGTGTTGGATGCGATATTTGGTAGCGGGACATATGAGTTTAGAGTCGCTCTTTTGGGCATGTTTTCGTAAGAACAAGGAATTGGCTTGGATGGTATTTTATCAATGTTTGAACTGCAGAGAACTAAAGTTGAGCTGCTGGAAGTATGCAATTGCCTAGCCACAGTTTCCAGTATGTCATCTTGCCATAGTCAATTCTCCGGCGACCAATCCGACAACGGTGACCGGAGTCCGGTGATGATGTCAGGAGTCCGACGACCCAGCTTTGGACCCAGAAGAGATGTTTTAACTCATGGGCTTGGTGGACCACTTGGAGATGGAATTTGAGAAGACTTAACCTAATCTTGGAAAGAGTATCCTTTTGGGGGAGAAGAGCTATAAAAAGAAAAACTCTAGTCTATTCTAGGATCTCATCTTCTCTTCTATTTTTGTTCTAGGGTTTGTGAAAATGATATATTTATTTCTTCTTTGGATGAACTCCAGGAACATGAACTAGATTATTATTATTGGTTATAGAACAATTGGATTTCACATAATATGCTTTTTAATATGATAAATTAGTTTTGTCTCCATGCTTTATTGTTTATGATTCACTATTGATATTGTCTTATGATTTGAATACTTGTTTGATCGAGTCGCGAATCAGTTGATTTTGTGTTCATCTCCATTGCTAGATTAGGATTTATTATACGCAAAAGTGATAGATTCCTGATTACAAGTAGCATGATTGTGATTATTGCTTGTAGTGATACATCCTAGTAGTCACATGTGAGTCATAACCTTTGTAAAATCGGATTAGTGCTTTTACACGTTCGATTGTTTTGATTGGCCTGATTTCATAAAACTTAATGCATCTAGGGAATTAAACTTGATTTGTGCTTTTACATGTTAGGTTGTTCTCTTAGGTAGAATTCATATGCACGTATATTATTGTGTTTGTTGATGATAAGAGGAAATTAGTGGGATATTCTTGCGATCAAGGTATCCTAGGGCCTTCGATAAAAGTTGAGATTAAAATATCAATTCTAGTTATTGTGTAGAAAACATGTTTGTGAATGAAGATGAAATCCGTGACCAATACTTTCTCATCCTTGATTTGATTTGTTTACCTTTATTGGTTGCTTATATTTAGTTTATTATATAAAAATCAGAAAACCTCTCATTGTTATTTATAGGAAACCGAAGCATATTGACAACCTAAGTCCTCTCTGTGGGAACGATCCTTTCTTTCCCTTGCTATATTATATATTTTGAGTAGTAAGAAAGTGTAATTATTTTTGATGATTACGACAACGATCATTAGCTCAAATGTTAACTCTATTATATGTCGGTATGAAAATATTGATAAAAGATAGAATGAACTTTTGACTACAAAATTTAATCCTATTATGTCATTGTGCAAATATTGATGAAAGATAGGATGAACTTTTGTTTACAAAGATTAAGTCTATTATATGTCATTGTGCAAATAGTGATAAAGAATAGAATGAATCTTTGTTTATTCCGTAGTATTTATATTCCCTGATCTATATTTTTATGTAAATACTGTGCGGCTCCGAAAGTTCTCTTATGTGAGCATTTTCGATTAAACTAATCATAGGTTCTTTTGTGGTTAATTTAATTGAGTTTTTTGGATACAAATTCATGTTTCATGTGATATGTCAATATCCAAAGAAATCCTTTTTTTTCTTGTGAAAGTAAGCTCACTCTTGTTCTTCTTTCGGGAATGACATTTTATGGGGGAGAGTTCTTACTTGAACTTGTGCTTAATTGCCAATTCTTTATGGGGAGTGCGTCTGTGAAATATTATATGGGTTATCTTGTATCTTTATAAACTCCTTGATGAATACATTTAGTTTCGGCTATATGATTGCATCTAAAAAGTTGATATGTGCTTTCTTTTGGTCATGAAGTGGAAATTTCATTAGGATCCCACTAGTTTTCATACCTTTGCCAATTTTATCGACAAAAAGGGGGAGAATTAATGTATAGTTCACACTACAAATACATATGGTTTTGGGATCATTATGTAAGGGGGAGTGGTTTCTATGTGAGATGAAGTATTGACTAAGGGGGAGTGATACATATCACCATAATATTGTTGTCAAATTTATGATACAATTGAACTTTGATGTTGTGTAATAATACTATGACACTGTGTAACAATGATTGAGAGCTTTTGTTTTCTCTTATGGATACGGATATTCAACAATAATGATGCTGATTTGAATATCTTTGGAATCATTGGATTACTTGGAAGTGACGAAGATTTCGAGTTGTGAATACCAATATTCTGCGGAGCACGTGTCACGATCTCAGTGGTCACATACAAGATAACTGTGTAGCCTTCGCTATACAGAGGAATCCGACTGACAGAGGATACCTTCGTAGATCCACTTTATCTCGTCCCAAGAAATGATGCCTCGACGAATAATATGAAAGAAGTAAGAGACTGGTCTATGGGGAGGCAGCTGGCGAAGGGACAAAGGTTGATGACATATCTAATCAGCATTAAATGCACAAATCTCTTATTTACACGCATAATCAAGGCACGTGGAGAGAGATGATATGGCAGAACCCGATTGGCAGAGGCTGGCGGTGAACGAAGGTACAATCTGTACTGAGGTTGGGAAGTTCCCAAAAGAACGTGGGTCAACTGAGATGGCATAGTTCGACTGGAGAAAACACGCGACGAACGAAGGTACCATCTGTACTAAAGGTATATCAGGAAACGATGGACCCAGAGGCAGCAAAGATATACCTGGATCAGAAGGGGCTATTAATACCAAGTCTCACCAACAAACTAAAGGCATTCAACACCTAGGAGAGAAGATATAGTATTAAGCTTATACCTCTTTAGTATTTAGAACTTAAGTATTTACTTCAACTTGGGTTCTCTCTATTACTTTGGGAAGCATTTAAGATCTTTGTAACCACCGTGACTTAATACAAAACAATCACTTATTACCCCGTGGACGTAGACGAAAATCGAACCACGTAATCTCTTGTGTCTCATGATAACTTAGCAGCTTTTACATTATCTTTGTGTTCCTGGTTATTATTGTGATCTTGAGTATCTTTTACTACTTAGCATTATCAGTTCAACAGAAGCATCAATACTACTTAGTATCTGATTCTCTGAGCTGTACACATCACGTAGACTACAGGAAAACGAGTTGTCACACGAGTAATATTGAAGAACCAAGGAGATCATGCATGTGGAAGAGAAGATGAAAAGTTTATTTGTTTTGTATTCCATATGTATTCATAGTTTTGTCACTAAAATTGACAAAAGGGGAGATTGTTAGAGCACTGCTCGGTCGAACTCGCAAGCGTTGCTATCTCAAGATTGTCTGTCAAGTTTAGTTGCCAAAATTATAAGTCTTGATTGCTAGTCTATTTACAGATAAGTCTCCGACTAGGATAAAAAGTGTAGTTGAACTCTAGACTCCACGTCGTTCATCATGCAAAGACGAAGAACTACTCAAGGAACTGGTGGAACTTCATCGACTAAAAGGTATGTGGAGACTTGAACTTATCTATCATCAAAAGTCTATCTAATTTATCTCCTATCTTGAGATAAAAGTGGTATTGCTATATAGACTTCGATTATACATATTTGTTATTTCGAGGCGAGTCTATCTCGCTTATCTATTTCTCAAAAATATGTGTTGGTAAGATTTCGCTTTGGCCAAGTTCATCTTTACAAGTGACGAAAGTCATGTTGATTATTTCAATATCTTGAAAATCGCTTTGATGAAAAATAGTGAGTGAATAACCTCTATTCAACATCCTCTAACAATGTTTCAATGATTGAAATGAGAGTTTAGAATATATAACCTTGAATGGGTATATGTAGATGGGGGAAACGAGTTGCTGGTTTTTAAGGAATTGAGGAGACGAACGTGCGGAGGAAACTCCTTGAACCGAGCAAAATGTCTAATGTCACACAGATGCACTGCAAGAAGGGAGTGCTTTGAATTCGAGAGATTAATCTGTAGGACTCCGGTCTAAACCAAGACAATGGACGTTCTAGACTCAATTCGGTCACAAGAGAGGATGGCTCTATATGTAGGAGGGAAGCTGAGAAATGTGTGAGATCAATGGTGATCGAAATTGTAGGTGTGTTTTTTATTCTGCGTGAAGAAATAAGATACGTTATGATTGATTGAATTTGCTCTGTTGAGAGTAATTGTTCAGACACTGAGTTCCGTTCTCTTGTTGTCTGTTCGACGAAAGAGTGTCCTTTGGACGAAAGAGTGTATGTTGTTTCAATCATGATTCAGAGACTTATTTATATTGCATGAATTGTAAACACCTTGATCCCATGAAGTGTGACAGTTGCTGGAGTCAAAGAGTGGGGAAGTGGAAATCGTGTTAAAACCAGTTGCTCATCGTGCAGAGACTTGGTTGATTTTATACCCACTACTTTCCTAACTCCTCTAACTGCTTGCACGACTTACTCACATTCTCATCGTGTATGAACACGTGTTGTAGACTGCCAGACCAAAACCCTAGTTGATATCCCCCATGTGACACGATTGATGTCTCGTGATTTTAGTTAGTCAGTTGCTGACTTGATGAGACGATGATTCTTTGTATTGCTGAGTCGAACGTGATTTACAAATGTTCTAAGACTCATGAATTGAAAATGTCTGCTGAGAAAAAGATATAATTGTATAGTTAAGGTGAGAAAATATTGCTCATTTGATGAATTTTTGAATATTGATAGTCGATTCAATATTCCTTAATCTGAGCAAATATTGCTCGTTTGATGAATTATTGGTAATATGACCAAATAAAATATTAATTTAAAATACTGGAAACTGAACCGAGTATAATAATTAAAATTTTGACCACGGGATCAACGTAAAATTATTAGTGTTTGAATCTGCTCAGGATTATGTTTTACAGAGCTGTGGATCCGAAACCTTAATTTTGATCAATTGCTGATTAATTGAAAATCAACCACGGAGTGAAGGAGGGAACGGATACATGGGATGATGAGTTGACCATGTAACGCCCAGATGCTCGAGTGAACAAATACCAAAGTCTCTTGAAGACCAGTTGGTGAAAGGATGATTAAATGCTGGTTTAATCATTTATTAAAATAATGCTCATTTGAGCCTTAGATGATAAAACCTAACTATGAAGAGATGAGGGACCGACCAAGGGGTCATGAAACCATCCCTGGTTGGTCATGGGACCGACTGACGATCGTCTTATGAAATTCCAAATTGTTTGGAAGAGTTTGAACCTAATGTGAACAAATTAGGTCAAATGATGAAAATGTGTGGGACCGGCCTCTTGCAAGCCAAAGAGACAATCCTGGTCGGTCAGGGTAATATGATCATGTCACCAAAGTGTTCGTGTCTCAGTGAATTTTGATATTTTCTGATGCGCGTTTGAGCAACATTTTGAGAAAATATGAAGAAATCAAGGTTTTGTTCAAACTGAAGAAACTTCATAAGATGAAGGAAATAATAATAATAAAATAAGGAATCATGAAATGTGGGACGGGCTATGGCTAAGGCATGGCCGACCGTCCAATAAGCCCGGTCCCATGGCACTTTTCCTAATTTTATATTATTTTCATGATTATAAGGAAATATCATGAAATCAAGGAGTTTGTTGAAACTAAGGAGTTTCCTTGAAGTGAAGGAGTTTCCATGAGATGAAGGAAACAACAATAATAATAATAATAATAATAATACCGGCCGTGGCTAGGGCATGGTCGGCTGGCTAATGGCCCGGTCCCGTGAATTTTCCCTAATTTTATATTATTTTCATGATTTGAAGGAAATATCATGAAATCAAGGAATTTCATGGGATGAAGGAAATAATAATAATACAATATAAGGAATCATGAGGTGTGGACCGGCCACAACTAGGGCATACCCGGCCGGCTAGTGGACCCGGTCCCATGACACCTTTCCTAATTTTATATTATTTCCTTGGTGTGAAGGAACACCATGAAACTGAGGAGTTTCCTTAAAACGAAGGAGTTTTGTTCAAATGAAGGGATTTTCATGAGATCAAGGAAAAATAATAAAATATGATAAAATAAAGAATTAGGCGTAGGGCTGGCCACAGCATGACTGGCCGACCGGTGGGCCCAGTCCCCTGGCGCCTTAGCTAATATTTTATTAATATTATTTTTCTTCCTATTTTGCATAGGTTCATCGTTCCTTCGTATTTTGGAATGCTCGTTCGTGCATTCAGGTGCTTGTTAGTGCATTATTGCTGAATACACGTGCACCATTTTGGCCGGGGCTTACTCGATAACGACTCAGATGCCCGTAAGTTGAATATTTATCACTAACCCATGGAATTATGCTGGGAAGAACCACGAATTGAAGTAATGAAATATTATGAAGAACGTAGAATGTTTCCGAATATTCAGTTAATGAATTTAAGGATTAGAAATAATTAATTGATGGCTCTATACTAGCAGGCATGCTGTCTAGGAGCATTAATTATTTGAGAATTGAGTGATATGAGCTTGTTGAAGCGTTATATTTCTTATATATAGTTAGGGAAAACATTGTTAATCCTGGAGACGTTATTGCTCTATACTAGCAGGTTTTCTAGGAGTCGTCCAATCGTTCGATTCTTCTATATAGGAGTAATTATTGAAATTGCTCAGTATTCATGAGATATGTCGTTGCCTCAGTTGAGAGACTGCACATCTACATATGCTCTGAGAGACAGTATTCTCAGTCAGAGGTTCTTGCGGCATGAGATTTCATGCTTCAATGAGAGACATGAGCCTCAATACTCATCTGATTGCTGGACCAGGAGTATGTACAATTATGGTTTTACGATTTTAGCCTTTGTCGAAAATCCACCATCTACATTAAGTCCACTGCTTAGTGAGGGACAATCAGGTTCCTCAGTCAGCATCGGATGATGATTTTCTAATTATGAACGAAATAAGTAATTGAAATTAGTCGTAAGATAAGATGTTACCGGATTTTCGATTGCACGAGCGAACCATGACTTGAACGAAGATCCCAGTGGCATGATAGAGCATTGTCTAATGAGCATAAATTGGTGTAGCACCGCTGATTTGATGATGGAACCTTGGTCGATTTAGGATTCACGGGTCCGGGCCCAAAAAGGAAATCCTTGTGGAATTAGGTTTTGGAAATAAAATTCCATATAAAAGGGATTAATTCCTTTTCTTTTTATTTCTTCTCCACACGACCGACCACCATCTTCATCTCCTCACCTTCTTCATGCCAGCAGCAGAGAAAGGAAAAAATTATCCGGGAATTATCACCGTCAGCCGTCCGATCACCGTCCGACCAATTTCCGACCGGCACCGACCATGTGTGCAATTTTTTTTTGTTTTTCGTTTCATGAGTTGTGCATGTTAAAGTTATACATATACATGTGCATATATAAGTGTGAGTTTTGTAGAAAACCCTTGTTTGAAAAACATATGTTCGTTCAATTGTTAGTTTAAGAAACTAATAATAATCTCTGACTTAGGAGAGATTTTTTATACATAGACCCGTGTCTAGTGATAAAATTGTGTCGATGAGCTTTCATGAAAACCAAAACTTTATCTTAGAAGGTGTGAATTTTCACAAAATCGAAATAAACCCCCGTTTCAAAAGACAGACGATCGTACGAAGATTTTTTTTTTTTTTTTTGATAAAACCGTGAAATATCCACGATTTTTTTATATGAGTAAATCACGTTTTATATATATTATTTCCTTTGAAAATCCAAGTTTGATTTTTGAGTAACCATTAAAAGTAGACAATTGTTTATGATGAAATATTGCCTTGATGTGAGTCTTTTCATAACTCAATGGTGAATGTTCACACAGTGTAAAAATTATGCTCATGATTTTATGAAAATCAGGTTTCGAATTTTGAAAATCAAAGTTTTTTGCTCATTTTGTAGGTTCGAAGAAACGAGCAAGTTTTCTGAAGTGCTAAATTCTTGTATCACAATCACTACTGCTAGTGGAATCGTAAATAGGTAAGAGTTAAGAATTACCATTTTGTAGATGCTCGTATGATCATTTTATCATCAAATTGCTTCATTCCATAACTTTGTCGAAGTTTGCATCTTGTATGGATGATATGCTGAAGTAGAGTATTGTGTGGATGTTACAGCTACTTCACAAAGATGTCTAGCTCCCAAGATAATGACGTCTCTTGAGATGATACATGTATGGATGAAAATGAAGAAGGGGAAGAAGAAGCTCCTGGAATCAAGAATATTCCGAATATAGAGGATTATTTCTTCGTGGTTCATCATAGACCTGAAAGGCGTTCCAGACCCCAGCATTTCGTCTTCTGATAAATCCCAGAGAAGTTTCTCAGAAGAAACTTGTAATTCCCCGGGCGACCATCCGATTTTGTCTTCAGAGAAGACATTTTTCTACTTCGGTTATTGAATTTAAGCTTTCTCGACGACCTTTAGAAAAGTTTTCTGGATGGGCACGGCATATGCTGGGTTTTCCTCATGTTCAAGCCATGCTGGACAGTGCACATGTAACAAGGGTTATTCAAGCATCTGGAGACTTATTTATCTTTCACGATGTGTGAGGTATACTAGCTCTGCTTGCTCGCTGGTGCATTCCAACCCATACTTTCATATGCAGTTGGGGAGAGTTTACCATCACTTTAGAGGATGTAGTTGTTTTATTACATCTCCCAATCACGGGAAATCTTCCCGAGAGTCTTTCAGCGGAAGAGAGGGTGCTCTCTAACATCTTGACAGCTGAAATGAAAGAAATTAATAAAGTATACAGCAAATGTTGTTACGCTCATTGGTTAACACACTGGTGGCCAAGAGATGATGCTCCTGACAGGTCTGTCGACGGTACGTTATCTATTGCTGCTTTCTTGTGTTTGTGGCTATCAAGAGATGTATTTGAAGATAGTGGAAATTTATTGAAGCCGTTTGTGATTCCCTTTGCCATTAAGATGGCCAAAGGTGAGAAACTTCCGATAGGTAGCCTATTCTTGGGTTCTTTGTATTCTAACTTAGATTCCTTGATTATAGACTCCGGTGTCTCAAACATCTTTATGAAGATTGAATGCTATGCCAATACGATGTTTATCCAAGCTCTGATGTGGGAACACTTTAAGAATTATGCGTTCATTCCTCATACCATCTTACAAGGGCCGAATGCCGAAGCTCGTCATGTTTTCTCTGAGAAGGATAATGCCAGGATTATGCGCTGGTCCACAAAACAACCCCGAGTTAAGGCACATCTCGTCGATGTACTAGACAATGAATCTGAGTTTAATTTTCTCCCATGGGTGTCAATTCCTTCATATATTTCTCAATTGAAAACTTTTAATGCTGGGGAAAGTATTATTTTAAAATCTGGTGCGGATCTGAGCAATGGCGAAAGACCTTTTATGCTAAGTTGCACTCCTGGTCACTTAATATCAGCTATATACGAGAGACCTTTCAGTGGAAGAATACAACATTGACAGAGCATCTCGACAAATGGGCACGGATCAGTATGTTCCAACCCTTCAAAGAAGAACACCATCGGTTGAACAACTCAAGACCCGTTTAGACTGTACACATGTGGAAGGAAGTGATTACTGGTTCCCTTGTTCTGAACGAATTACTATTACGTATGTAACTCCAGGTTACATAGACCTTTGGAATAAACAGTTTGATCGATTATATGACTTCACGACGGCTGTTTATCCTTTGGTGAAAGATCCTCCCTCTGCTGAGATGGTTTCTACTCGACCAAGATTGAAGTATCTCTACGGTGATAAGTGAAAGACATCTCCAGGGTGTTCATAAGTATGTATCCTTCTTATAATCTATTTTGATCATTTTATCAATGTTTCACAGGATGGTCGTATCGTGAGACCTCGAATTGATGTAAACTTCTCGGAGACAGAAGCAATTGTTCACGGTGGAGAAGGCAGGAGCAAGAATTATAAGATGTTTCCTAACACCATAAAGTCCCAGTGGTTTCTTTGGTGAGTTGTTAATATTTCTTTCGCCATGACTTATTCTCATCCGTGTAATTAGGATCACAAAACCAATGTTTGTTACTCCATTACAGATCCTTGCTCCATCAAGTATTGACGGTCTTCAATTTTCCGCTGGGCAAGCGGCTTCTGAGTTGAGTGTTGAAGAAGAAGATGTAACTATTTCCCCGCATCTCCAGTTATGACACTTTGTGAATAAAATCTTAACTTCTATAAACGTATCCAGGAAATTGTCGCCATGGAAGTGGAGAGTATCGGTGATGTTCATTCGTCTTCGAAGGATGATGATGAAGAAAATTCCCAAAACTCAAAACCGAATGAAAGCAATGATGCTCCCAATGTTGACACAGGAAATTCCGGTTCTTTGAACACTTCAGAGACCACCCGAGTAAGTATTTCTCTTTTATTTCACTCATAGGATCATAAACTTGTTGACTTTTGAACGAATGAATGAATGAGAATCCATGTGAATATACGAAAAGTTTTGCCGAAATACGTCACCAGAAAATCTAGAATTCAGCCTTTTAGTAGAAATGTTGTAGAATCTTCATCCGATGTCGGATCTTTACGGTCTACCCCAGTTTTCTTATGCCCAGGAAATTTAAAGGCTTTATCAAAGAATCTTTTTAATTTTTGAGCATGTTTAGAGGTCGAAATCGACGAAATAGTAAACTTTCAGGAGACTTTCAGAAAATTTTCAGCTGGCATGTTATTGGATGTTTTGGCCACATCTTTTTACTCGTTCATACAATCACTATGAAATTTCGATATGATGTATATAACATCCATATAAAGAGAATGGTATATAAATAAACCATATATTATTCACCAATTGCTCCCGGTTCGTCGTATTATACATGGCAGTGTAAAATCTCTTCAGATGAGCTCGTTGCGAAACACGTTTTTATGACTTTCACGCTATTTGTTCATGTATTGAATGCATAATGATGAAATTTGATGATGTTAAACCAATTACATGCTGGAGTTTATGATTCCCTTTGGTTTCCATGTTTAGATTTCTCTAATCTCATGTAATCACCGTATTAGGTGCCAAATACCGAATTTGAGAATAATGAAACCAATAATGATAACTCGAGCAACCGTGGGGTTCTTGATGAAGAGACAACCATCTCTGCACTTCAAGTCCATTAGAGGCTTGTTACTGAAGCTGTTAAGGATACCGAGACTTCGATTGTTGTTCATTCAGTGATGGAAGAAACCGAACCAAGAAGAGACTGTCCCAGAAGAAGTTGTTGTCGAAGTTGCTCCAATAATTGAGAATCGTATAGTGGTGCATGAATACCCGAGTGCAGGAGTTTCTTTCGATCCTCCATTTGGTACATCACTCCCATATCATGAACTAGTTGGTGGATATGCAAGCTTGTACGAGAAGATATGGAAGAAGTTTGGTCACATCATCCTTGACAGAGGCCCTAAGCGTTCTTATTCTTTAACTATGCAGGTAGGTGTTATCTTGCGTGTTATAAATGATATATGTACTAGAGCTAGAAATACTGCTACTCCGGATGTACTCTTTGATTGGTAGTTCAACTTGAGAATTCTGAGAGACTTGGATTCAACGTGAAGTGTCTTCGTAAGAAGATAAATGCTATCAAGGACTCATGTGAGAATAACATACCCTTTCCCAATGATGTGATGGAGAAGGAGGACAAGATTTCTAGATTGGCCGAAGAGCTGAACATGGAGAAGGTGGCTTTCAAGTCTTGAAGGATGCAGAGGAGCGAAAATCTTACTTTGGTGATTTTTTTTCCATAATCTCTTGAAATTGAGAGAGATGTGAGGTTTTTTTATTATTATTATTTATTTACTTTTAGTTTTGATTGGTTTTGGATAAGTAGATGATTGAAATTGGATAAGTAGATGATTGAAATTGATGAACTCAATTTATAAGTAATTTGGTTTTGGTTTTGCTGGTAAAATATTGCTGAAGTGAGGTTATCCATTCATAGCATTTTGCAATAGCTAAGTTGTTGGTGGAGTGAATTCCTCGAACCCAAGCAGCATATTTGAAAGTTGATAAGATGGATGCATGAGGAGGAATAAGACTTGCATGAGTGCGGAACCTTTTGATGAAAGCATGTGCATTTTATTCAGGTCTTTGTGTCAGCTCCATCAAGGATTTGACTTCCTTCAGATGCGGAGTATCCTCTACTTCTTCCGACTCAGAGCTTTCCTCAGCAGGGAAATGTGCAATTGAAGATGCTGGAGTTACCTTTCCATCATTAATCCACGTATGTCCAAGGATCATATCGTATCCTGGTGTTTATGGGTGAATACTGTTTCTGCGGTTTTTGGTAAATTTGGGTGTGTGTGGATGAGAAACGAATCTAAAACCTAAACAAATGCACTGCACGGGAGTGCTTTCTGATTCGAGAGATCAATCTATACAATTATGGCATAAACCAAGAAATGGTCGTTCCAGACTTGCTTCGGTCACAAAGTGAAGGAGATGGGGTTGATCTTAGGGAGGGAAGCGAAGAAGGTGTTGAGATTGTGAAGGTGTTGGATTTTTATGACTTGTATCAGAAAGATGAACTGGCTTGCAAAAATATAAGCAATCAGCTCTGAGTGTTTGAATACGTTATATCAACACTTGGTTTCTGTCTGTTCTGGAAATAGGGAGGAGAACCTGTTTATACAAGCCATTGAGCCTAACCCTCGTTTCTCGTGGGAAGTGGAGGAAGTGGAGTGATGGAGTAGTGGGGTCATGTTAGTGTCTCATGATCAGTCTTTGCCCACTTCTTTCATCATCTCTAATCGTCCATGTCTTCCTGACACGTTCTTGTGATGGCGCGTTGCACGCTGCAAACCGCCAGACCAATACCCCAGTAAGTATCCCCCAGTTGGTGACATGCTTGATGTCTCGAATGAGTGGATCGTGGGACCCACTGGAAGTAGCATACGATGCTATGTTAAATAACTAAGTTATTTAAGAAGTCGATATTCAAGAAATATCGTGTATACTCTATGCATCGAATATATTCAATATGCATAAAGCATCGCTGTTTTAAAGCTTAACGAAGTAAGTCGCGGATTAAGCGTTTTAAAACAGAAGCATGTCTAGCCATCTTCGAATGATTGTTTGAAGGCTGCACATGCAAGCCTTCCCTTGGCCGACCACTCCATGTGGTAGAATGACGGATGGTGATCACCACGACACCTCATTGGCTATTTAACTCCTAGCCTGGGCTGCCTGACCAAGCTGGTAGAGTTGGACGGACGAGATGCTCTATGACGCTCATTTGCGACCGTTGGTGGAGTTTTAGGGTTTTGAAGAGGTGTGCAAGTATCACTCTTCAGCTTGACTGAAACCAAGCATGGGAGACGTTTTTGGCGGGACCGACCGGGCATGCGTGTAGACGGCTTGCCGGTGTACATGTCGATACCTCTTTATCTCATGAAAGTGCGATCTAGGCCATTCTCCATTCTATGTGAATTAGCAAATTGAAGAAGTATTCATCACTCAAATAGCTTTATCCTCTGCAGGATGTCAGCGCATAAAATTTAGCTTTTACAATTTTAGCCCTGAAGTAAAATCCACCATCAATATTAAGTCCCCTGCCTAGCACATAATGGTTGCATTATTGTGGGGTGGGCATGAGATGGTGACGTATACAACGTAAAAAGAAAAGACAAAGGAAGTTTACCTGGAGGGACTCTAGCCGGCCGTGTTGGCAATCGTCCGTGTGAATACGCCAGGTGTGACCACGACCTTGGAGGGACCGGTTTCCTCCTTTGGGTATTTGAGCCAAGAAGGGAATAGAACTTGTATGCTCCTCTTCCCATAGAAAACCGTGCATGTAACCCTGGACGAATGTGGACCCTACCATGTATATGCTTCGACCAAACGTCACCATGTTGCACCTGTTTGATAGGCATGTGGGCCCGCCTACTTCGCTCAACCATGAGACTCATCATGCGCCTGCTTGATCGAACGTGGGCTTGTTGTGCCTGCTTCGGTTAAACGTGGGTCCACTGCGTGCCTGCTTCGGTCGAACGTGGGACCCGATGTGAGCATGCTTGCTTCGAACATGGGCAGTTGTGCATGCTTCGATCAAACACGGGTCCACCGTGTACATGTTTCAAACGCCGGCCTGTCATATGCCTGCTTTTCCCATACAGTTGATGTGCTTGCTCGAGTGTCATCCTTGCTACTTCGACCAAACACCGATCCGTCTATCTTGACCAAACACCGGCCTTGCTGCCTTGACCAAACACCGGACTTGCTGCCTGCTTCGCTCGAACATGGGACCAACCGCGTGCTTGCTTTGCTCAAAAATGAACCTTGTGTGCTCAAATGTGAATGTGGATCCTGCAAAGAGCGTTGAAGCATCTTCTGGAGCGAGCAGGTCCCAAAGAGCGTTGAAGCGGCTTCTGCTGAAGAGAGTGTTGAAGCGGCCCCTTCTTCAGTTTGGTTTCCCCTTGCGAATTACATGCTTCTTGATTGACCATCTCTCTTGTGTTGAAGAAGTTCTTGACTGACGACGAAGGAATTTCATGATGAGCCTCAGTCCCCAAGCGTGGTCTACGTGGCTTCATATTGTATACCCGACGGGTCTTTTGTACGTAGTGGTCATTGATATGGTGAATCTCTGGATGGTATCAATCGACGAGGGTTCTTGGCAGCAGCTGTGATCAGAAGAGACTGGCAGGGAGAGGCATGGTGGCAACTTGCACGAACTTGGAAGCCTTCATACAATGGTAGAGATCGTCTCGTTATTATAGGGAGAAGTTGGAACCGATGGTTTTCTTGATGTTTCCTCATGGAATGGAGAAGAGGGAGACAGTCCCTAGTCATACTCCTTTGCCATTATCATCTTTGGATCGTGTCTTTGAGGAGTAGGAAAGTTCCTTCATGCGAATGACTTAACTAATAGGTTCTGCAAATATGATGAAGCTCTTGACATGGAGGCTCTGCATGTACCTCTTAAGTCCCATGTGCAATCTCCTTTGGTAACGCAACTACTTCTTCAACAGGAGACAAATTCTGAAAGCGTGTCTCATTGATGTAGTTACCGTCGATCCAGATATGGAATATCTTGGACATTGTTTCATCATTGTGGCAGTCGTGCATGTGGTACTAGAATTGAAGTTGGCGATTTTGGACACGCAAGATGTTGTATCTCGGTGGCTTTCCTCTTACTGCTTCAGCGAAACTGCTTACGGAAGGATGGTTTTTCTAGCAGGGCATATGTTGTTGTAGATAAGCGGTCAACAGCTTCACAAAGTCTAGAGGATGACAAAAAGCGCAGATTCTCCAACATAGCACGATAGGCATCACCATCGTCTGATAGAGTGATTCTCCCGGATCTTTATCGACATGACGCGCGGACATCGTTATCTTCTTGAGGCTGCTCCCTTGAGGTATCGGCTCCAGTGGAAGATTTCCGTCATAGAGCGTTGATACGTTGCACCGGCATTCTTTAAACCAAATGGCATTACAGTATAATAAAAATTTCCGAGAGGAATTCGAAAAGTTGTCTTACTTGCGTCATGCTCGTACATCCTTATCTGATTGTACCCGCTATATCCATCCATGAAGAAGAACATGTCGTGTCCGCTGATGGAGTCTACTAACATGCAGTGTTAGGTAGAGGAAAATCGTTTTTGGGGCAGCATTTGTTCAAGTCTCTGAAATCCACGTAGCACCTGATATGTTCGTTCTCCTTTTCACCGGGACCACATTAGCCAACCAGGTCGGATGATGGATGAGCTTAATGAAGCCAGCAGCAAGCAACTTCTGAATCTCAGTCATGATTTTCTCTTCTGACTCGTGCCTGAATTGCCTCGGATATTGCTTGATCATATTGGCTCCAGGTATGCCATGTAGATGGTGGGTGACCAATTTTTCATCTGGACCGGGCATTTCTTCATACGTCCAAGCGAATATGTCCTGGTATTCTTTGAGAAGTTGTACAAGCTTTGTGCGTTCATTCGTACACAAGGTTGAGCTGGTGGATATAGGCCTAGGAGATTCTTAAATCCCGTTGTTAACGATTTCGATCCCATAAGTTGTGGAGTTGGTGCCGTCTTGCAACTGTGGTGGAGCATCCAGCACCTCTTCCAGTGGATCGTCGTTGTTGTAGCATTTCGTTGGGCGGGGATACTGGGTAACACTCTCTCCTTATCATTGCTAACAGCGGAGTTAATATACAGTTTTTCTTTCCTGGTCACGGCTTTCCACAAAAGTTCGTTCCTCTTAGCGTGAGCGTGGGTTGCGGCTTCACGGATGAAGAAGAACGTCTTGTCAGCAAAGATGCATCGTGGGGCTTAGCCCTCAATGATGCGAGTCGGTCCTCCTCCTGAATTGACGCCCACGTGGGGAGTGGGATGCAATGAACTTTGTCTGATCCTTCCTGTGGAGCTTCTCTTAGTTCAAACAATTCCACTCCACATATCGGTGCATAGGGAGACAGCGATGCAGGGATACGAACGACTTCTTTATTTAGCATAGTCTTCGGTCACTGGTGATATGTCGAAGGGACAATCCTACTGTCATGAAGCCACGGTCTCCCCAATATCATGTGGTAGTCTGGATCTCTTTCTATGACTTCTGTGGATGAGGAAAAACGATTTGCTTGTTTTTACGGAATTGAAGAGTCGACCGTGTGGAGACTCCTTGAACCGAGCGAAATGTTGAACCTCACACAGATGCACTGCAAGAAGGGAGTGCTTTAAGTTCGAGAGATCAATCTGTAGAACTCCAGCCTAAACCAAGAACAATGGCTGTTCCAGAGTTAATTCAGTCACAAGATAGGATGGATTGATCTGTAGGAGGGAAGCTGAGAAATGCTTGAGATCAATGTTGATCTGAGATTGTAGGTGTGTTGTGAATTTGGCGTGAAAATGCTCTGAATGATTGAATTTTGCTCAATTGAGAGTAATTTATGTGAGTTCGTGTAGACGAAAGATTATCTGTATAAACTTTGATGAGAAATTGCTCGTTTTGGCGAATGTTGTTCGAGTGTCGAAAACTTGTCCTTTCAAACAGGATTCAGGGACATTTTATAATGTCGGAGTTGAAAACACCATGATCCCATGAAGTGTGACAGTTGCTGGAATCAGAGAATGAGAAATGGGGAAATCATGTTAAAACTAGGGTTGTCAATGGGTACCATTACCCGGAACCGAAACCGGATCCGGTAGACTTGGGTCCGGTTCCGGGTCCTAAAGTTGGACCCATTAGCAACTTAGGACCCGACGGGTAATTACCCGATTAGACCCGAATCTAAACGGGTCCAAACGGGTAATACCCGTTAAGTACCCGCGGGTATCGGGTACCCGTTTATTCATACTTTTATTCATGTTTTTGCTAGTTTTAGCTTTGATATTTTAGTTGTTTTAAAATTTTCTCTTCCATTTAATCTTTATTTAGTACATTAATAAGAAATAATAATAAATTTTATAAAAGTTATTTAAATCCAAGCCAAAAAGAGACAAATATTAAGTTTTTGAGGTTTTTTTAATAGTTTTCTTAAGACCCAATGGGTACCCGGGACCGGCGGGTACCCGAATATTTAAACGGGTCCGGTTCGGGGTCCACAAGTGTAGGAACCGGATCCGGAACCGTTAGGAACCGGATCCGACCTTTATAAGTAGGGTCCGGGTCCGGGTCTAGTGATACCCGGGAGGACCCGGACAAGTTGACACCCCTAGTTAAAACCAATTACTTATCGTGCGGAGACTTGGTTAACTTTCCACCCACTACTTTGCTGACTCTTCCAACTGATTGCACGACTTGCTCACATTCTCATCGTGGGTTAACACACGTGTCGTAGGACTACACCATTTTAAGGTATTAGCAACGTACTGTAGTTGTTGCTTAACGGGGTCGCAACAGGCCTTTGCCATTACTAAACACGGTGTCGCAATTTTTAGCAACGGCATAAGCTCTGTTGCTAATCTCCATCAGCAACGGCAATTCGCAACATCGGTTGCCGTTGCTAAATTTTTTATTAGAAACAACACTTCGTTGTTGCTAACATGTTGCTAATTACAGGAATACCCCTACCCGGAACTAGATACTGTTGGTTCTGGTTCTAATTTATTAGTTCTGGTTCTAATTTAGCAACAAAGTGCCGGCGTTGCTGATGTTTTGCAACAACAAAAAAAAAGGTCAAAGTCTAAGTTCATTGACCTAGTCAATATTCATTTCCCCCCACATTTCCCCCTGCAATTACCCAGTTCCCAATATTCAACATCCACACAGATATACAAACTACAATGGAGATGCAAAACTGTATTATTGAGAACCACCATTAGATGATATTACAAAAGAAATGTGCACAAGTAAACTTACTGAACCCAAAATTTTGTGACTGACATACAATATTCGATCTATGTTGATGTTCATAAATGGATGGACAACCTAGTTTGTGTCAACTGACAGAGGCATTGAGAAACAGGGAAACAAAGACTAAAATATCACCAGAAGCATCCCGAGACTCCGCTTACGTAGATTCAGCTGCTGCTTAAATATCACCAGAGTACTGCTTTTTGACTGAAGCCCAAATACCTACATAATAACCAATTTGATGTTTTAGTACTGAGGTCACAAACAAAAAACTAAACCCTAGTTGATGATATGCTGAATATATACTGTTGCAGCAAATATCCACTTTCTCTACGTACATAAGCCCCCTTCATAGCCTTTTCCTGAGTGATTTCATACCGCAGGACTAAGGCCCGATCTGGGATTTTTATGGTTCACCAAGGGTTCAATTGTCTTATTACCACAACACAACATATCAGAAAATGGCAGAACAACAATTTCTCTTGGGTCACAACATTACCACAGTAGAAAGAAGCCACACAGAGGCTACGGTTCCAAAACAAAATTGAGGTATCAAGACTTTCTAACCGTGGAAAGAGTAGATTTAAATTTGTTAATTTGAAATAGTGTGTTATCTGTCATGAGCTTGAGAATTAGGACATGGCACTGGTACTCATGATGTAAGTAAACTACTTTTCCATTTAGTATATCTTGAGGAGTTTCTCTAACAAGTTTTAAAAATCGTACTAAATGAGAAATAGGCAGTAAGAAGTTGTTGAGACAATTTTCATGCATTGTGGAAGTATAAAATAGGATAATGATAATACCAATGTTTGAGCAACTGGGCCATTTGTGCACCACATCTTGTTTCCATTAATAACATAACCACCATCTACGCGATCAGCTTTGCATTTCATGCTAACAGCATCAGATCCAGCTGGTCATTACAAAAAAAATTAGATTGTTAACAGAACAGTTTTCCTGGAAAGTAAGTTATAGTTCTCCATTAAACACTCAGTTTGGAAATGAAGTTACCATTGGGTTCACTCATAGCCAAAGCTCCAACGTGTTCCTCACTGATCAACTTCACGTTCAACAGATAGCACACAGTTTAGTTCGTGTAAATTACTCAAGCAAAGAAACACTACATTCCAAAGTGCGTTGGTGTTTTTAAAGCAGAAACCAAACCTTGAGTAAGTACTTCTTTTTCTGAGCAGGGTTTCCATTCCTACTATATTTGCTACTACTGTATATGTAAAAACACTTACTGCTTTTTGTGTATCTCTAGAAGCTTTTTTGCTGGTTCATCTTTGCCCTTGGAGCCGCACCATCTACACAATTATTTCCAGTGTAGACATATGAAGCAAATCATTATTGTGTACATATATATTCCAATGTGCAAATTGGAAAATTTATTTGCTTGGAGATAACAGTTCCAATAAAAAAACATTATCAGTAATTTGTGAGTGCTTCCAGACACATTTGTCACTGTCGCAATACCTAAAAGCATAACCAAAAGAGAGACAAAATAGAAATAAATTACCATCAAAACTTGGTTTCTTTAGCAAGACTTCAAAAGCTCAGAAAAATAACATACCTTTCAACAACTTTCGGAGGCAATGCTAATCTTGAAAGTACCGCAATGGTAATACATATGTAATGAGCAGCATTAACTTATAGAAATACAAATTTAGTGGAAGAAGAATAAGGCCTCCTTAGTCTGGAGCAACAAAGCCTAGTCGATGATATGCTGAATAGTCTAGGGAATTGGTAACCAATGTGATAACGAAATAATAATCTAAGAAATATATATATGAATTGTAGAAGAATGACAAAGCGAAATTTTCAGATGAAATTCATGCAACTGTAAACCTACGCACCTGGCTTCCCTTGTTCATCGTTCTCAGGTCCTGGTAGAAAACAAAGGGTTTAGAAACCTTAATATATCAGTGAGAAATGAACTAGTGTCGTGACATGTGAGCAAAAAGAAAAAACAATTACAAATGAAAATGGGAAGAACTAAAAAGAAGGCTACAGAATTTTACCTTAACTAAATTATGGCATATGGGATTTCCATTTTACGGCATAATGCTGGAAGCCAGACAACAAGCTACTGGAAGCCAGACAACAAGATGGTGGAAGCCAGACAACAAGCTCAATGAAATCAACGATTCGACGTCGTGTGCAATAATAACCATTTCTCTTCAGCGGAGACACGAGCACCACATGTATATTATGGAAATGGATGACGAGTGAAAAAAATGTTGATCAGAGTATAAATTACAGTTAAAATATTACCTGATCACCAACATTTAGACTCTCGGGATCCAAAGAATGATCATATTCTGTTAGAGGAAGATGTGAGAAGTTTCCCCTTTCCAGCAGGTCAGTGATTTCCATTCAAAAAGACAAAGTAAATGAAGAACAATGTGTGTTCCAGTAACCAGATATAAAAAAAAAAATTCAGAAAACAAGAGCAGAATAAATTATGATAGAAAACAAAGTTAAGATAACCTCCATCTCTTCTGATTTGGGTAAAAGTCCATGCCACTTGGGAATCGCATGTGCACGCTCCATATATGCTTCTTTTGTTCCAGTACCCAATATCACAGCAGCAATGACGTCATTATTGAAGTACCCCGAAATAATGTGCCAATTGTGTCATTCACCTACAATGGGAAGTTTTCAAATATCTCAACAAACACTCAAATTTTTTGCCATTCTGCCATCACATCTTAACCAACCTAGTTACACAGATATTAAGGGTACTGAGATCAAACACAAACAGTGGTCTAGGGAAGGTAATACTAAAATAAATAGCATCCAGGTTCATATATTTACTGCATCTTCTATTAAGAAGCCTTTAGTCCAATTAATAGGAGTTCCAAACGCAATTGATGCCTTCTCTACTGGGGAATAGAATGTGAAACCCAATTGTATCTGCCTACCAAGAGCAAGTTCAAACCATCACCTTCGGTAGCAACAAATTTCGCTAGTTCAAATAAGTTCTGCAATTACAATTGTTTCATTTCACGTTTAAATAGTAACCGTAGGTATCCGAATCATTGAAGTTGGATTGAAAAACATAAAAGCAATCACCATTACAGGTCCTTCAGAAGCAAACCCATGGAAATTATAGGTCCTTCAGAAATCACCATTAATGAAGAAACATAAAAAGAAATCAAGATTGGGTATAAGTTTTGACATAACTAATCCAATCAAATTACATTAGACAGTAAATTGAAAAGACCCTAATTTAGAGAAGATTGGGTATTAAGTTTTTTTTAAAAAAACAGAGATGAAGAGAATGATCTCTTAGTTCCATACTCAGGTGAGAACCATTCAAAATCGAAAACCATAAAAACCCAAATTTCATAGACAACAAACACAAACCTAAAACCAACATATACACAGAACAAAATGATTAATTACCTGCAGATCAAATTAGGGTTGCTGTGGTTCAATCGACTTTTTTAAAGGGGATCTGAAGCTGATTTTGATGACTTTGTGCTATTGATTAAGAAGAAGTCAGTTGAAGAAGAGACTAGGGTTTGCTTTTGAATCTGAGATGGGGTTTTGAGAAGTGAAGAGATTGATGGTGGTCCTGTGATCGATCTGGTTATAAGGGTTTGAAGTTGTTGAACTAGGGTTCTTCAGAGCTGCAGCTCGAAAAAGAAAGAGGATGCAAAAAAAATGTGGCTGAAAAAACTTTTAAGGGATGAAAGATAAGGCGGATAAGGCTGAAGGTGTGGAAAAAATAAGAAGAGGACTTGACAAAACTTTGACTTGGGCGTAAAAACAAGTCAAAGACCACACACGCGCTTCGCATGCACGAACAACTAGCGGTTGCTATTCGCAACAGAATCTTCGGGGTTGCGAAATTAGCAACAGCAACGCGCGATTGCGAAATATTAGCAACGGAAATTTCGCAACGACATTAGTGTTGTTGCTACTCTGGGTTGCTAAAACCTTAAAATGGTGTAGTATAGACCGCCAGACCAAAACCCTAGTTAAAACCTTGCCGGTTCGAGCGAATATTGCTAGTTTGAACAAATATTGTTCTTTTGATGAATTGTTGGTAGCTGGACCAAATAAAATATTAATTTAAGTTACTGACTGCTGGGTCGAGCAAAATAAATATGAATGTTAATCATGAAATCAACATAAAATTATCAGAGTGTTCGAATCTGCTCAGAATCACGTTTCTGCAGAGCTCTGGATTCAAAACCCTAATTTTACCGAGATGATGATTTATTGCAAATAACATAGGTTACGGCTACATGGGATGACGGGTTCACCATATAACGCCCAGATGCTCGAATGAGCAAAAATACCAAAGTCCCTTGAGGACCAGTTGGTAAAATAATGATTAAATGTTGGTTTAATCATTTACTGAAATAATGCTCGTGTGAGCGACAAATCATAAAACCTGATGTAGAAAATATGAGGGACCGGCCAAGAGGTCATGAGACCGGCTCTTGGTGGCCGTGGGACCAGTAGATGGTCGTTTGAGCGAACTTCCAATTGTTTGGAAAGAGTTTGAACCTAATATGAGCAGCTGAGCAAATTAGGTTAAAATCATTAAAGCACGCGAGACCAGCTGTTTGCAAGGCTCAGGGTCACACTTGTTCGGTCAAGGGGATGTTCCCATGTCACCATAATGTTCGCGCTTCAGTCCTGAGAATTTTGATATTTTCTGGTGCACGTTTGAGCAACATTTGGAGAAAATATGCAAAATCCATGGTTTTGCTGAAACCGGAAAAAATACATGAGATGATGAAAATAATAAATAAAATAAGGAATTACAAGGTGTGGGACCGGCCACGGCTAGGGCATGGCTGGACGGCTGACACGCGGTCCCACATGCTTTTCCCAGTTTTATGTGATTTTATGTATTTTTCTCTGATTTAAGGGAAATTCCATGAAACTGGAGAGTTTGGAGAAATTAGGAAACTTCCATGAGATGAGAGACATAAATTAATAAATATAAAATAAGGAATGAGAATGTGGGACCGGCAATGGCTACGGCATGGCCGGCCGTCCAATGGGCACGGATCCCACCACGGCATGACCGGCCGGCTGATGAGCCCAATCCCCTGGCGCCTTTGCTAATATATTATTATTATTTTTCTTCCTATTTTGCATAGGTTCCTCGTTCATTCATATTTTTTGAAATGCTCGTTCGTGCATTCAAAATGCTGGTCTGTGCATTATTTGTTAAGTACACTTGCACCATTTTTTTCAGGGCTTATTCGATGCTCAGATGCCTGTTTCATTGAATATTTATCACTAACCCGTGGAATTCTACTGGGAAGAACCATGAATTGAAGTGACGAAATATAACGAAGAATCGTAGAATATTGCTGGATATTCAGACGATGGTTCGTAGAATATTGCTGGATATTCAGACGATTAACTAATGGCCCGTAGAATATTACTGGATATTCAGACGATTTAAGACAATTAATTGATGGCTCTATACTAGAAGGGCTTCTTGTCTAGGAGCATTAATTATCTGAGGGTTGAGCAATATGAACTTGCTGGAGTGTCATATTCCTCTTGCATAGTCGGGCAAAACATGGTTACATCCCGAAGACGTTGTCGCTCTATACTAGCAGGCATTCTGTCTAGGAGCCGCCCAATCTTTCGATTTTATACAGTATGAGATGTGTCGTGGCCTCAGCTGAGAGACTACACATCTACATCTTCTTTGAGAAACTTTCTCCATCAGAGGTGGCATGAGCTTTCATGCATAGAGACATGAGTCTCGATAATCATCTGATTGCCGGACCCGGAGTAATTACTGAAATTGCTCAGTATTCATGAGATGTGTCGTGGCCTCAGCTGAGAGGCTACACATCTACATGTACTCTGAGAGACAGCCTTCTGAGTCAGAGATTTATGGCATGAGCTTTCATGCTTAGAGACATGAGTCTCAATACTCATCTGATTGTCGTATCCGGAGTAATTACTGAAATTGCTCAGTATTCATGAGATGTGCCGTGGCCTCAGCCGGGAGACTACACATCTACACCTTCCCTGAGAGACTTTCTCGATCAGAGGTTTTATGGCATGAGCTTTCATGCTTTATTGAGATACATGAGCCTCAATACTCATCCGATTGCTCAGTATTCATGAGATGTGTCGTGGTCTCAGCTGAGAGACTACACATCCACACATACTCTGAGAGACAGCCTTCTCATTCAGAGATTTTATGAGCTTTCACGCTTTAATGAGAGACATGGGTCTCAATATTCATCTGATTGCCGGATCCGGAGTATACATTTACAATTTTACCCTCTGTCGAAAATCCACCATCTACATTAAGTCCCCTTCTTAGTGAGGAACACTCATGTTCCTCAGTCAGCATTGAATGGTGATTTTCCAGGCACAGACAAAAATAAGTAATTGAACTTAGTCATAAGATAAGACATTACCGGATTTCGACTAAATGAGCAAACCATGGTTTAAGCAGAACCCCAGTATTGTAATAGAGCATCATCTAGTGAGCATAAATTGGTGTACAACAGCTGATTCGATGGTGGAACCTTGATCGATTTAGGATTCACGGGTCCGGGACCAAGAAAGGGAATCCGCGGATGTTCGTTCGTTAGTTTAAGAAACAAACAAGATAGACCTGAGTTTAATGATAAAATTTTGTCTATGAGCTTTCACGAAAAACAATTTTTTTTTTTAAATATGTGAGATTTCACAAAGTAGAATAAACTCTCGTTTCAAAGGTGAATGCTCGTACGAGAGAAAAGTTTTCTTTTAATAGACATTGCGTCTGTTAGTAATAAAATTTTGTTTATGATCTTTCATGAAAATTTTATCTTCGAGATTTCAGAAATCTTTGAAAATATACTCTCGCTTCAAAGACAGATGCTCGTGCGAGGGAGCAAAATATATAGACATCTTTTTTCAAATTTACGTGAGTTTCACGTTAAATATTTATATATTTTGTAAAATAATGTTTTGATTTTGGACAACTGTTGAAAGTAGACAATTATATATGATGAAATAATGTTTGTATGTGAGTTTTCACAATTGTAAAATGGACGTCTGTCCAATTTTTGAAAAACCAGTGAATGTTAAAATTCACGTGGATTGTTCACGGTTTGATGAAAATCAAGTCATGATTTTGAATAATGAATTTTGCTCGATTTTGCAGGTTTGAAGGAACGAGCAAATTTCCGAAATTTTGACGTTATAATCACTACAGCTAGTGAAACTGTAAATAGGTAAGAGTTGGATTGTCACCGTTTCAGCGCGTGCTTGTTGTTGGTATATCCATGACTCCATGTATTTCGCCTCGGATAGTGGTGACTTATGGTTACAACCACCCTTCTGGATCTTCCGGCGAACACTCCAGAAATATCAAGTCAAACATGAAAACGTTTGCAGATGTTCATCCTGGGATGAATCAACCTTTCAGAGACGCTGGAAAGATGGTACTTTCTATGTCTCTAGATCATTTGTGAGTCGTCCCTTATCAGCATAAGCACCGCCGACTTCAGAAAATGAGACTATCGGATGAAGATGAAGTTCGGCTTTGTGTTGATGGTGTAGCTCTTGATTCGGATGTGGATGAACGAAGAATTTCACCATAATTCGTCATCAGAAAATTCAGAAATTAGGTCTTCATTGAAATTGTTGTAGAATCTTCGTTCGATGTTGTACTTTCGCGGTATACCCATGTATCCTCATGCCCCGGAAATTTCCAAACTTTAGAAAAGAATATTTTTGGGTTCCGAGCATGTTTAGGATCAGAAATCGACGAAACAATAAACTTCCATGAGACATTCAGAAAATTTTCAGCTGGAATGTGGTCCAATGTTTTGGCCACAACTCTTCGCTTGTTTCTTCAATTGCTGTGAATTTTGGATATGTTGAAGAGGACATACATACGAAGAGAATGGTGTATGACCCATCCACAAATTCTTCACCAATTGCTCCCAGCTCGTCGGTTTGTACAGGGAAGTGTAAAATCATCTCAGACGAGCTTGTTGTAAAACATTCATGTTGTGTCTTTAGACCATTCGCTTGTGTCTTGAACGGTTGGTGAAGGCTTTTAATGTCATTGATTCCTTTGAGATCAGGACCCTTTGATTGATACATGAGCATGGTGCTTGCAGCGCCATCTTGCTTCTGTCAGTCGTAGAACATCACTTCTGAAACCCTGGTCACGAGACCGTAGCTGAGGTTGCTCTCGGGACGGGATGATGTAATGACCATAGTTTCATGTCCCGGTGGTAGCATTGCTTTTATGATGAATGATTAGCACATGAGAGTCTGGTGTCACGAGTCTTGGACTGTAAAACTGATCGTCATGATCAGTGGATCGTCAGTCCCCAGTATTTTGTTAAATCTCTCCTTTTCGTTTCCTCTTCTTCCGGCAAGACTTGGATAGAGGACCCAGGTAGAAAAATTGATGTAAAGACCCAGGTGTTCGAAGTTGGAGGTACCTTGATGAAGGACTTAGCGAAAATACCTGGTGGACACCGATCGACTGTGGAAGTTATGAATCCCGTCTGAGAATTGCTGCTTGCATGTTGAACGCTCTGGAAGTTGTAGAAACCTCATACGACGTCGGAATTTGATGCTTGACTCCAAGTTTTGAATCTAAGAGACTTAGTTATCTAATGAGACAAGAATCATTCAATTTGGAGTTGTATAGGTCATCCAACGAAGCGTGCACATTTGTAATTTGTAATCCCGTACAAATTTTTCAGATTTCGTAGACCTGACGGTAAATGCCATATCTTTCAGCTCGTATGTCTGATTTATGTGCCCTTTTGGTATGTTGTATAAGAGACATAGACGAACATCTTTTTTTGAGGAAGCATTGTCCTATTCCTCACCCATTGGTACGTTTTTGCAAACCCATGGCCTGGAGTGTGTTGTATCTCATTTGTAGAGGTGATGAGAACATCTTGTAGAAGACTTTGGATTATTCGTGCCGGCTTTGGGAGTACTTTCATGTGAGCATGTTATCAGGTCTGCACATTTTGATATGAATCATTGGTTTTTAGAGAAGTCCGCTTCATGTGTAATGCTTCAGAGAATGATTAGTTGATGAAGCCCTAAAGATGTTGCTCCTAAGACCGTTGTTGGTGCTGAAATCATGAATGATTACGCTCCAGAGATCCTTGTCGATGCTGAGATCATGGATGGTGTTCCTCTAGAGATTATTGTTAATGTTGATACCATGGTTGAAGTTGTTCCAAAGACCGAAAAGGCTAGTATCTTTGCTCATCCATCCAGTGAGCCTTTTACATTCACGAATTAGTTGATGAGTTGAGCGTCCCTAAGATGAAGGTGTACTGAGAGTTCAACTTGAATGCTCCTGAAACATAACTTTATAATGAACTGGCTTTGTTAGTAAGTCGACGTTGTTGCAGTAGATAACATCAGCAGTTTTCATACTGGACGTGATTTGTGAAGAGAAGAAGTTCCTCAATCATGCAGGGGCTTGTGATGTGGAGAAATCCCATTGATGAAGTTTCATGGAATCACCTCAGGTTGCCCAACGTATGTTGAAGGAGTTAGTTTCATTCATGTATGAATGATGTTACATCTGCTTCTGAAGTCTTATCATGGGATAATGAAGACTTATCGATTGTAGTTTACTTTGATCGTGCTGGTGTTGAATCAATGTATCATCATTGAGATATTTGTGCTGAAGCTATACTCTTTGATTGGGAGTACAATTTGATAGATTCATAGATGCTTGAGCGTTGAGGCATATATTTCTTAAGCATCGAATGTCTTAGGGGTTTGATCATCTCGGCCCTGGAGTATCTTCTGTTGATTCAGCATCCCTTTCGTTGCAGTAGTGGGATTCAACACTTGTGCAGACATCAGAGCTTTCTGATTTTGTGGAACACATGGACTTGCAGGAGAAACGCCCAAAGTGTTCTTTGCCATACTTGGATATCAGTAATGAATGTTTCATTTCTTGATCCGGAGAAACGTCAGATTCAACCACTTGGTAAAATACTAATGTTGTGAAGCTACCATTCATAACGTCTTGTAGAGTTGCTAGCATAATTAAGTCCCCATGCTAGGATAACATGTGGGTAAATAAATGACATAGACATTGAATGAGACTTGCCTGAGTGCGGAACCTCTTGATGAATGTCTATGTATCTTTTGCAGGTTCTTTCTTCAACCTCTTCAAAGTTTGAAATTCCTCAAAGTACTCTGATGATGGAATGTCCGTCAAATCTTCTGGATCAGAACTTTCTTCGTTGGAGAGATGTGTAACCAAAGGCACTTTGTAAGTACCCATCTTTTCAACGTGGATCTACGCTCGTCTGAAGGACATGTCATATCTTGGATCTTCCTGATTATGTGAAACTTGGTTTCTGTCCAGGTTGAACTCATGTTCGCTTTGATAGTGATATAGCCATAAGTATTTCCGAGCGCTCCTTCAAGGTCTCTGATTGAGATGGGAGCGTGAGTAACTTATTGTCAAGTGATGCCTGTGGATCTGATGATTTTTAGCGGAATGTTGTTGATGGCGGTGTCAACATCGATCAATGTTCTTCCAAATTCGTTTCTTCTTAGATTGACTGTGGTAAACAGTCCCCAGTCGCACATCTCTTGATCTGTGTCTGGAGGCTCAAGAAGTATTTTTCGGAATGGACTTCTTGAAACGATGTGGTTCAGTATTGTGAACATGTCTCCCCTTTGTGCCTTCGACAGTTAACGCAATTCACTTTCGACCAAGGATTGAACTGCCTCTTTGATAGGTTTTTTAGAGAGTGTAAAGGTTCTGACTGGGAGAGTATTCTTGTGTACTCCTTCAGTCCCCATTTGAAGCTATTGTGGATCAACCTTCTCTTTGAAAATGGGATTCAAAACTCCGCAGTCGCTTGTGGGATGATTGACGAACCTGTGGAAGTCACCGCTTCAATGGAAAAAAGTAAAGTCAGGTGCTTCTTGATCAGGAACTCTTGTGCGTTGGTCAGAGGCTTGTGCATCTTGCTTATCCTTCCTTTATGATTTTAAAGGAGCTGAAGTATGATTGCGCTGCGGTTTGGCTTTCCGTTTGCTCCCTTTTGCAACAGTGTTTGTGGAAGGCTGGAGGTTTTACTGCTTCTTGATCAGACGTCTGCTACCTCGAGTGTCTCGCGGTTCTTCAGCCTTTGTAGCTTTTGTTCTTTCCAGAAAAGCGGGCGCAGTAGTTGCTGATCTCTTTGTCGCTTCATGAAACTCTGAGAAGGTCTGGAAACGAAGATTTTCAAATAAAGCTTTGTAGACCGGGATCATGTCGTTGATACGCAAGTCTACCAATTACTTCTCCGTGACGTTTGGATCATGACAGTCCAGGGCCTGGACTCTGAATCTTTTCATGTTGTCATTGGGATGTTCATTGTTCCTCTGAAACATTCTTCCAAGATCAGAGAGAGTAATTTTCTCTGACGCAAAGAAGTACTTTCTGTAGAAGGCATTAATCATTTCTCCCCAATTGTTGATAGTTCCTGGTGCGATGTTGTTGTACCAGGTGTATGCCTGCCTTTCAAGGATTTTGAAAATTCTTTGAGGCGAACAACATGGTCATGTTCGCGTTCACCTAAGGCTTCCAGGAACTGAGAAACATGTTCCTGAGCATTGCATGTTCCGTCATACAAAGTGAAGGTTGGAGAGGTATAACCTTTTGGAAGAGGAATCCTTTGCATAGCAGCAGGGTACGGAGGCTGGTGACGATGAACATGTGATGTCTTGTCTTTTATACGGTTTCCCAGAAGGCGCTCCACGTCTTCCCGAGTAATGAAATTTTACGGTTCATTTGCTGATGAGTCTGCAACTTTGCCAATTTCATCATCATCCACTGTATGGATTGGGATTACCTCAGGATCAGCAACATCTGAGAATTTCTCCTTTTCTTTTCCCTTTCCTTGAGTCTTCTCTGACATCTTGTCAATAAGAGTTTTGAGATAATTACACAGTTCCTTCTGTGTAACAACCATGTCACTCTGATTCTTTGCAAGGGTCTCTTGCGCTTTGATAAAATCAGCAATGACAGGTGGCGGATTTCCTCTGACTTCTTCAGGGTGTGGACCGAACAGGGGATGACCTTCAGTGTCAGTGTGATGAGGAGTAACGTCACCACCGCCGGTGTTGGAGGCCGGAATTGTTTCCGGGATATTTTCATTGTTAGTGTTGCTAGTGCTAGCACGGTTTGCGTTAGGATTTGTAACTGAACCTGACCTAAGATCAACCATCTTGTGAAAATGAAAGATTGCAACCGAGAGATTAATCTCCCACTGTGGTCGCCAATCTGTGAATGGGGAAAAATGATTTGCTGGTTTTTACGGAATTGAAGATTCGACCATGTGGAGACTCCTTGAACCGAGCGAAATGTTGAACCTCACACAGATGCACTGCAAGAAGGGAGTGCTTTAAGTTCGAGAGATCAATCAGTAGAACTCCAGTCTAAACCAAGAACAATGGCCGTTCTAGAGTTAATTCGGTCACAAGAGAGGATGGGTTGATCTTTAGTAGGGAAGCTGAGAAATGCGTGAGATTAATGGTGATCTGAGATTGTAGGTGTGTTGTGAATTCAGCGTGAAAATGCTCTGAATGATTGAATTTTTCTCAATTGAGAGTAATTTCTGTGAGTTCGTATAGACGAAAGATTGTCTGTATGAACTTTGATGAGAAATTGCTCGTTTTGGCGAATGTTGTTCGAAAACTTGTCCTTTCAATCAGGATTCATGGATATTTTATAATGCCGGAGTTGAAAACACCATGATCCCATGAAGTGTGACAGTTGCTGGAATCAGAGAATGGGAAATGGGGAAATTATGTTAAAACCAATTACTCATCGTGCGGAGACTTGGTTAACTTTCCACCCACTACTTTGCTGACTCTTCCAACTGATTGCACGACTTGCTCACATTCTCATCGTGGGTGAACACACGTGTCGTAGACCACCAGACCAAAACCCTAGTTAATATCCCCCCATGTGATACGATTGAAATCTCGTGATTGTTGAGTCAGTTGCTGACTTTATGGGACGATGAGTCCATGTAGTGTTGAGTTGAACATGATTAGCAAATGTTCTGAAACTCATGAATTTAACGTGTCTGCTGAGACGAGGCATCATTATAACCTAAGACGAGCAAAATTGTGTTGCTAAATTGTTGAATATTGATAGTTGAACCAATATTCTTTGGTTTGAGAAAATATTGCTAGTCTGAGCGAATATTGCTAATTGAGTAAATATTGCCGGTTCGAGCGAATATTGCTAGTTTGAACAAATATTGTTCTTTTGATGAATTGTTGGTAGCTGGACCAAATAAAATATTAATTTAAGTTATTGGCTGCTGGGTCGAGAAAAATAAATATGAATGTTAATCATGGAATCAACATAAAATTATCAGAGTGTTCGAATCTGCTCAGAATCACGTTTCTGCAGCTCTGGATTCAAAACTCTAATTTTACCGAGATGATGATTTATTGCAAATAACATAGGACCGGCTACATGGGATGACGGGTTCACCATATAACGCCCAGATGCTCGAATGAGCAAAAATACCAAAGTCCCTTGAGGACCAGTTGGTAAAAGAATGATTAAATGTTGGTTTAATCATTTACTGAAATAATGCTCGTGTGAGCGACAAATCATAAAACCTGATGTAGAAAATATGAGGGACTGGCCAAGAGGTCATGAGACCGGCTCTTGGTGGCCGTGGGACCAGTAGATGGTCGTTTGAGCGAACTTCCAATTGTTTGGAAAGAGTTTGAACCTATTATGAGCAGCTGAGCAAATTAGGTTAAAATCATTAAAGCACGCGAGACCAGCTGTTTGCAAGGCTCAGGGTCACCCTTGTTCGGTCAAGGGGATGTTCCCATGTCACCATAATGTTCGCGCTTCAGTCCTGAGAATTTTGATATTTTCTGGTGCACGTTTGAGCAACATTTGGAGAAAATATGCAAAATCCATGGTTTTGCTGAAACCGGAAAAAATACATGAGATGATGAAAATAATAAATAAAATAAGGAATTACAAGGTGTGGGACCGGCCACGGCTAGGGCATGGCTGGACGGCTGACACGCGGTCCCACATGCTTTTCCCAGTTTTATGTGATTTTATGTATTTTTCTCTGATTTAAGGGAAATTCCATGAAACTGGAGAGTTTGGAGAAATTAGGAAACTTCCATGAGATGAGAGACATAAATTAATAAATATAAAATAAGGAATGAGAATGTGGGACCGGCAATGGCTACGGCATGGCCGGCCGTCCAATGGGCACGGATCCCACCACGGCATGACCGGCCGGCTGATGAGCCCAATCCCCTGGCGCCTTTGCTAATATATTATTATTTTTTTTCTTCCTATTTTGCATAGGTTCCTCGTTCATTCATATTTTTTGAAATGCTCGTTCGTGCATTCAAAATGCTGGTCTGTGCATTATTTGTTAAGTACACTTGCACCATTTTTTTCAGGGCTTATTCGATGCTCAGATGCCTGTTTCATTGAATATTTATCACTAACCCGTGGAATTCTGCTGGGAAGAACCATGAATTGAAGTGACGAAATATAACGAAGAATCGTAGAATATTGCTGGATATTCAGACGATGGTTCGTAGAATATTGTTGGATATTCAGAAGATTAATTGATGGCTCGTAGAATATTACTGGATATTCAGACGATTTAAGACAATTAATTGGTGGCTCTATACTAGAAGGTCTTCCTGTCTAGGAGCATTAATTATCTGAGGGTTGAGCAATATGAACTTGCTGGAGTGTCATATTCCTCTTGCATAGTCGGGGAAAACCTGGTTACATCCCGAAGACGTTGTCGCTCTATACTAACAGGCATACTGTCTAGGAGCCGCCCAATCTTTCGATTCTATACAGTATGAGATGTGCCGTGGCCTCAGCTGAGAGACTACACATCTACATCTTCTCTGAGAAACTTTCTCCATCAGAGGTGGCATGAGCTTTCATGCATAGATACATGAGTCTCGATACTCATCCGATTGACGGATCCGGAGTAATTACTGAAATTTCTCAGTATTCATGAGATGTGTCGTGGCTTAGCTGAGAGGATACACATCTACATGTACTCTGAGAGACAGCCTTCTCAGTCAGAGATTTATGGCATGAGCTTTCATGCTTAGAGACATGAGTCTCAATACTCATCCGATTGCCGGATCCGGAGTAATTACTGAAATTGCTCAGTATTCATGAGATGTCCCGTGGCCTCAGCCGGGAGACTACACATCTACACCTTCCCTAAGAGACTTTCTCGATCTGAGGTTTTATGGCATTAGATTTCATGCTTTATTGAGAGACATGAGCCTCAATACTCATTCGATTGTCGGATCCGGAGTAATTACTGAAATTGCTCAGTATTCATGAGATGTGCGGTGGTCTCAGCTGAGAGACTACACATCTACACTTACTCTGAGAGACAGCCTTCTCAGTTAGAGATTTTATGAGCTTTCACGCTTTAATGAGAGACGTGGGTCTCAATACTCATCCGATTGCCGGATCCAGAGTATACTTTTACTATTTTACCCTTTGTCGAAAATCCACCATCTACAACTTCGAATTTTACCTTTGATTGGACGGTCCCTACAGATAAAGTCAGGTTGACATACCCGTACGTGTTGGTTTTGTTTCCCTCGAAGTCTGTCATTGTAGTTGCTTCCGTACGATCTTTCCCGGGCGAACCTTGGTTGTCCTGAGAGTCTTGAGAGTAATCACATTCGAAGAAGCTCCTATGTAGATAAGGGCCCTCTTGAACTCTGAATCCTTGATGCGTGCAGTGACATGTTGGGCACGGTTTTGACCTTCCTCTGGTTGATTGCAGCAAACGTCTCCGCCCGCTGATTCTTCGAGACGTGTAAAAGTTCGCATAAACTTTTCACTGAAGTCGCTTCCTGATCCACCGGCCTCTGGTTCATAGTGAAACTATTGACTTGAGGAAGATCATTGTGAGGATCAGTCCCCAGTGAAGGAGTCTTCATGACAGGACCTCTCATATCTGATGTCATCTTGATGAGGAGATCGAGTATGTCGTTTATCGCTTCTTTGATCAGGTCCATATAGGCCCGCGCCACTGAAGTACCTTCTCCGGGTGCGTTGAATGCATTCCTTGTTGGCTCCAGGGGCTGTCGCATCTCTTGTGACAATCGATCAGTTAATGTCTTAAGAAAAGTGAGTACCTCTTTTTGAGTTGTAGCCACGTTCGTTTGGGCCCTAGCAAGAACTTCTTGTCTCTCCATCAAATCCACCATGGTAATAGGGGGTTGTCCTCCTCTGGATTCTCCAGCTCCTCGTCCCGGCTGGAGGCGTTACACTTGAAGAGATGCCAGGGTTTGCGGCTGCTCTGGCTCTGGTTATAGGAGGTGTCACGCCCAATGGAAGATCTCCTCCTGCTCCGCTGGTGCTGGTAGTAGAAGAAGTAATTCCACGAGATACATTGATGGTATTGACTGGTTGCACGGTGACACCGCTGATTGGGATATCAACATCGAGAGTGTTTTCAGCGTTAGTCCCATCAGGATTGGTTGCTGATCCAGACCTAAGATCCACCATTTTCGAAATCAGTAAAATCGAATTGGTATTGAAAAAATTGACTTCACAACCGAGAGATTAATCTCCCACTGTGGTCGCCAATTGTTTATGGGTGAAAACTGTTTCTGCGGTTTTTGGTAAATTTGGGTGTGTGTGGATGAGAAACGAATCTAAAACCTAAACAAATGCACTGCACGGGAGTGATTTCTGATTCGAGAGATCAATCTATACAATTTTGGCCTGAACCAAGAAATGGCCGTTCTAGACTTGCTGCGCTCACAAAGTGAAGGAGATGGGGTTGATCTTAGGGAGAGAAGTAAAGAAGGTGTTGAGATTGTGAAGGTGTTGGTTGTTTATGACTTGTATCAGAAAGGTGAACTGGCTTGCAAAAATATAAGCAATCATCTCTGAGTGTTTGAATACGTTGTATCAACACTTGGTTTCTGTCTGTTCTGGAAATAGGGAGGAGAACCTATTTATACAAGTCATTGAGCCTAACCCTCGTCTCTCGTGGGAAGTGGAGTGATGGAGTAGTGGGGTCATTTTAGTGTCTCACGATCAGTCTTTTCCCACTTCTCCCATCATCACTACCGTCCATGTCTTCCTGACACGTTCTTGTGATGGCTGGTGGGCCCGGGAAAGCGTATAAAATTGAAGCGAAATGAAACGGGCCTACAGTAATACCGCAAGTGCACGGTCGTCAGTTGTAGCTCGTGCAAGTACGGGTCGATCCACAGAGACTGGGGGTGTTTGGAGTTTCTAGATATTTGGGCTCTAAATTGCTATTGGGCTTAGTGGGTTTTGTAATGAATCTGGGCTTCAGCAGTAGCAGAAGCAGTGCACAGCAGCAGCATAAGCAGTGCACAGCAGCAGCAACAGCAACAGCAAGTAGTAGCAGCAGCAGTGCAAAGGGCAAGTACTCAGCAGGGAGAGGGAGAGCAGGAGCTGTGCAGGCAGACAAGGTAAAGCAGGCTTTAGGAAGACAGGGCACTAAATCACACAGGGCCAAGGATGGCATTTACAATGACAGGTACAAAGAAAAAGTGACAATGGTATATACATGGAAGCAACACAGGGCAAAAGGATGAAAATTTACAATGGCAAAAGCAAACATCACAAAAGTATTATGAGAAGGTGACAGAACAATGAAACTACAAGCAGAGAACAATGGAACCAAGGCCTAAGCCAAGGGCAGGGGTGACAGTGCACTGACTTCAGTGCACAGCAAAATGTGAAGTGCAAAAAAAAAAACAGATAAGTTGCAAGTGACTATGAAAACAGAATGTGGGTTAAACTAAGGCTTTGAATCCACCCTTGTGTCCTAGCCACACAATGTGATCCTAGGTTGATTTGAAAATCCTATGCATACATCTAGAATGAGAGGAAAACTAATTTGCTCACTAGTTTGCCCCTAACATTGACTGTCTTTTGACAGAACAATCAATCACAGGCACTATGAGCATCAATCTCTTCCCATTGCTCAATCAACACACTGCACTAAGGCTCTAACCTAGCATTCCACTATCTAACAGTCCACTAAAGCTTCATCTGAGCCTCAGCAGTGAACTCAGAACATGAGAAAACAGATGGAACAACACATGATTAACAGGAACAACACAACATTTAAACTACTAAACAGTGAATGAAAATTGCAAAAGAAGAACCCTAAAAATTAACAGTGAAATTAAATTAACCCAATTAGGGGGTTTCTCGGCTAACCAAGAACAACATTTAACATCCTACATCAGTTCCTATTTATAGTTTACAACAAAATTACAAAACCCTAATTCGAAACCCTAATTTTTTGGGGAAAATCAAATTCTCTCACCAATTTCCTGAATTGAGCTCGACCCATGCTTTGGGTATGTCCCCTCTGCTCTTCTGAAGCTTTTCCTTCCCTCAATTTTGTCTTCTCCTCGCTGTTGGTGAAACCCTAGCTCTCTGTGAACCCTAGCTTCTCTCACTGTCGAGTTTGTAGCATCAGGACTCGATGCTACAGACGAGAAAGGAAGAGACAAGGGTGGTGATTGAATCCTGAGTTTGTCGGGGGAAGGTGGTAGTGGTGTGGTTCGAGAAGAAGGTGTAGCTGGTGGAGGTGATGGAGTTGCAGAGAATTTGGGAAGAAGAGAGGAAGAACCCGATGGAGAAGAAGGGTCCGTTTGGTTGGGTAATAGGGTTCGGTGACTAGGGTGTGAAGCAGGGATAGCGAACTTTGATGAACATCGAGTAAAGAGCGTTGGATGATCCCATATAGATTGAATCGAACGGCTACGATGGAGATCTATGTGGCGACCGTTGGATTATGAGATACAACAAAATTGACGGCTTTAGATGGAGTTAGGTACTATGGTGTTTGACAGGAGCTTCGGATTTTGATGCACAATGATGAGGCGACCGTTGGATGACAAGATGGATCCAATCTGACGGCTCTCATGGAAATGGGTGTGGATAATGGAAATGGATTTGGGTAAGGATTTTGGACCTTGGTTATGCCAAGCCCATATCTTCTTTAAGAACAATTCTTCCTCTTCAAGCCCACTTCTCGTTGATCCGGCTCTTGCAAACATCATTCTTCGCTTCCTCCTAGCGAGAGTCTTTGCCGTTCCTTTGCTCTTTTCGCTCCGTGAGTTAACCAGGCTTTATTTAGTACCTAAAAATGCAAAATTAATTAAGAAAAATATTTATTCTTGAAAACAATGAAAATACAGAATATGGGATAAAATGTAGAATTAATGCACAAAAGATGAGTTAAATGCCAACAAAAAGGGATAAATATATACTATATTTGGCACTCATCAAATACCCCCAAACCTGAATTTTACTTGTCCTCAAGTAAAACAAAACTAAGGAAATCCTACCTATACCACTGTCGCTGGTCTCTCGAATGCATTTAGCGTATGCACTAAGCCTTTTAAACCACTAAGTGTCCCTAGTGGACGAGTTAAGTCTCGTGAAGGTTTGCTTAGAACGTACCTACAAAGTTCTAGGTCAAAATATAAGCTCATATTCCATCAAATGTGACATGTGCAAGACAGTTTAAGCTCACAGCAAAATGGAGATGTCTAGCTATCAAAGGCACAATCCTAGCACTGATAACAAAAAAAAGACACGTGATAAGAGTGTAAAGTGTATCTACACATGTGTAAAGAAAGATCTGAAGTTATGACTACTAATCACCAAGAGATAGTTTCTCAGGCTAAGAACCAAGGTCGAAATCTAGCTAGCTGTCCGGACTTTACGAGAATTGTGAATGAGTAGGAGGTGTTTCACAATTACTCGCGTTGTACATCAATGGCATACACCCTTCCTTGCTTATTACAATGAAACAAAAAATTGACTATTTACATGACTCTTATTTACATTGACTACTCTCTTTTTATTTTTGGAACAAGAGATGATGGAATTGATAAATACTTGATTTTTTTGTATTTTTCTGATATATTTTTTTTTTGAATAAATACATCGTTTTTTTTTTGTTTTTTTTTTTGAAGCTAAAATTGATTTTTACATATGGTAGCTCTTTTGATACATAACAAAAGAAACAAAAAATTACATGACACTTTGCAAGAGGTAGCCCTTTTTGATGCACCCAGTTAAATTCGATGGTTGTCTTTCTTAATGTAACCTCCACCTTCTATCCCAACCAACCAAAGAACAAGCTAGTCAAGTTTCGTTCAGTATTCTAAAGTGATTGGCAATCGTGACTTCCTATCAAACACCTTGAAGATCGAGGCCATACATGTATTGGTAGATCGTGCGCGTGCAAATTTCTTATCACTATGTGAATTGTGCTAGAATCAGGGTGCCTAAATATCTAGACTAAGACTCCTAATAATTACATATTTGCACAAGAGTCAACATTTCAAGGTAAATGAGCTCCATTTTTTATGTTTTTTTTCAATTTTTCATTTTTTTTTCATTTTTTCATTTTTTTTTTTTTTCAAAAAGAAGGAGTTCATGTTTTCAATTATGGCATATTATCCAAGTATCTACTTTTCACCCCCAAACCTAAACTAAACATTGTCCTCAATGTTTCAAAATATGAACAAAATTATAATACAACATATGAAGAGGATCATGTTGAGTAGAGAAAAAGGAAAGAGAATACCCGATTTCAGTGAAAGCAATATTAGAATTCCGTTATTCAAGGCAAGAATCCAACATATGTCAGCCGAGATTATATTGGATTAGCAAAATATATACAAAAGGAACAAAAGGGTTTTTAAGAAATTTTATCTACTGGATTATATACAAAAAAAATTCACCATACACTAACAATCTAAAGAGTTGAGGATCAACCCAAAAGACAAAGTGTAGAGGTTTCAACAGCTTCACACAATAATAATATGATAGGCATGCAAGTGAAGCTGTGAAACAAAATGAGCTACCCCCAAACCTGGATTTTTCAACGGATAAAATTTTGGAAACAAAATCTCGCAGTTTTGGGGGTTCATCATGCACAAGGTCTAGCTCGAAATGAACTGTGCTAGGGACGGGCAAACATGCTAATTCCAACTGTGGTTCCTCAAATGTATTATACTTAGAAGCAAAATAGTCCAAGAGGACTTGGGAAGCACACAGTTCCAAACCTAGATTAGGGACTCTCAGAAAAGTCGGTTTGACAATATGGGTACAAACCAAATCTAGGTTGGGTGGAAGGCCATCAGATTGTGACTTATGTAGGACGATAGGCACATCATTATTAATCACATCAACATCTCCTAAGTCTTATACAAGTGTCACAACATGCTCACAATCATCAAACAAATCGGCAAGATCACAATCAGAGTCATCAACATCATCAACAGATTCATTCTCATGCATCGGCAAATCAGGAGAAATATCACAATGTGACCTAGGTAGAGAATCAGACACATCAAATATATTTTCATGCATATTAGTGTCTACAGAAGATTCAACTATTCCTATGTCATGTTCATCTTCACAGAATAATTGTACGAATCCCATGTCAATATCAAAATCATATGAATTACAATGAGTATTAGAAAGAACAACATGCATGAAGGTCGAGGGCGAGAAGCCATATGTTTTTGACCAACAGGTTCCACAATATTTTCATGTTCTTCTAACATCATCATATCATAATCATCATCATGGTAGCATGCATATTGGTCCTCATTAACAGTGGTGGTGTCATTAGTCGATTCATGTTCCTCTAAATTAGGTTCATATTCAACATTATTTACATGAATGGGACTAGACACTTCATTAGGGACAACATACATTTCCTCATGAATTTCCTCCTTTTGTAGGTGAAGCAAAATCTGATCTAAATATGCATGAATTCGTGATGTAGATCTATCATAGTCTTGCTTACAGAGTCTTAAAGCTTCTGTGGTGGAGTCTAAATTCATGGGAGTACCAAATTCTTCATGTTCAAATTGTGGTGAGTGGTACATGTGTGCATGGTCATTAGGGTTTACAAAATATTGATCGCAACCCTCAAAGGATTGATTATGGTCCCAATGACTACCATTCTCACAATTTATGGGCATTTCATACCTTGGATTTTCTCTAGATTGCCTAAAATTATGCAAAATATGACAATTCTCAACAGGGTGGTCTAGACTACCACATGCGGGACATGCATAGATTTCAGGTTGCCTAAGAAAATTAGATGTGACAGATTCCTCATGTGATTGCATTTCTAAAGCTGTGATTCGAGCTTCTATTTGATCGATCAGTGATGATTGTGTGAGTGAGGCACTAGCAAAATGTTCATTTTCACGTTGCGATGAATGATGCATGTATGAATAGTCATTAGGGTTCATGTATTGAGGCTCGGGACTTTGAAAATGTCCATTATAATTCCTATAACTATTGACATCATGGAATGGGGGAGGATCACAAAGTGAATTTGGCCCGTAAACAAGTTCTCTAAGTGTTTTGTTTCCACTCCCCGAAGCAGGCCAAAATCTAGACATAATTGGCTCAAAAGCTAAGTAACTATGTACAAAGCTCAGAATTTGGTTTTTAAAGGGTTTGGATTTTTGGGAAAAATTTGGTTTTGGTGGGAGACATTTTTTTGGTTTTTTAAAATTTTGGGAGCAAGTTTGGTTTTAATGGGATAAAGAAGAAAAAATTTGGTTGTTAAAATGGGAGCAAGTAAAATTTGGTTTTTGAAATTAGGAGCAAAATTTTGGTTTTTTTTTTTTTTTAACAGAAAATAAAATTTGGTTTTTGAATGGGAGCAAGCCCACTGTTGGTTTTGTGTTTGCTTTGGCTCAGCTGGTTTGGAAACGTTTGGTGAAACTGAGTCCAAAATCTCGGCCTAGAATTTGGGTACTCGGCCCACTAACGAGTTAACCTAGCATGATCGGTTACAAGCTCAGCTGGGTTTAAAAACCCAGAATACAAAATACCAGTCCAAATTAAACAAGCTCACAAAAAATAAATACAAGCCCACAAATTAAACAAACAAGCCCACAAAAATTAATTACAAACCCAACAGAAAATAAAAAGCCCAAAAATTGGCTTTAATATTACAAGCCCACAATTAAAAATTGGAAGCCCACAATTCGGGTTCTCTGAATGGGTTTACCTTTTTAGCACAGCCCAGCTGCTCTGATATTGTTGCAAAAACCCAGTTGGGCTTTGGTTCTTTTCCTTGGTGGCGTCCCAGCAGAGGAAAAACAGGTTCAGAACAGCAGGTCCAACAGTAAATGAAGTGAAGCAGATGCAGATGCAAATGCTATGCAGTGAAATGCAAAATAGCTAATAAAACTACAAGAAAAACACAGCACCAGTCCCCGGCAGCGGCGCCAAAAACTTGGTGGGCCCGGGAAAGCGTATAAAATTGAAGCGAAATGAAACGGGCCTACAGTAATACCGCAAGTGCACGGTCGTCAGTTGTAGCTCGTGCAAGTACGGGTCGATCCACAGAGACTGGGGGTGTTTGGAGTTTCTATCTATTTGGGCTCTAAATTGCTATTGGGCTTAGTGGGTTTTTGTAATGAATCTGGGCTTCAGCAGTAGCAGAAGCAGTGCACAGCAGCAGCAGAAGCAGTGCACAGCAACAGCAAGTAGTAGCAGCAGCAGTGCAAAGGGCAAGTGCTCAGCAGGGAGAGGGAGAGCAGGAGCTGTGCAGGCAGACAAGGTAAAGCAGGCTCTAGGCAGACAGGGCACTAAATCACACAGGGCCAAGGATGGCATTTACAATGACAGGTAAAAAGAAAAAGTGACAATGGTATATACATGGAAGCAACACAGGGCAAAAGGATGAAAATTTACAATGGCAAAAGCAAACAGCACAAAAGTATTATGAGAAGGTGACAAAACAATGAAACTACAAGCAGAGAACAATGGAACCAAGGCCTAAGCCAAGGGCAGGGGTGACAGTGCACTGACTTCAGTGCACAGCAAAATGTGAAGTGCAAAAAAAAAACAGATAAGTTGCAAGTGACTGTGAAAACAGAATGTGGGTTAAACTAAGGCTTTGAATCCACCCTTGTGTCCTAGCCACACAATGTGATCCTAGGTTGAGTTGAAAATCCTATGCATACATCTAGAATGGGAGGAAAACTAATTTGCTCACTAGTTTGCCTCTAGCATTGACTGTCTTTTGACAGAACAATCAATCACAGGCACTATGAGCATCAATCTCTTCCCATTGCTCAATCAACACACTGCACTAAGGCTCTAACCTAGCATTCCACTATCTAACAGTCCACTAAAGCTTCATCTGAGCCTCAGCAGTGAACTCAGAACATGAGAAAACAGATGGAACAACACATGATTAACAGGAACAACACAACATTTAAACTATTAAACAGTGAATGAAAATTGCAAAAGAAGAACCCTAAAAATTAACAGTGAAATTAAATTAACCCAATTAGGGGGTTTCTCGGCTAACCAAGAACAACATTTAACATCCTACATCAGTTCCTATTTATAGTTTACAACAAAATTACAAAACCCTAATTCGAAACCCTAATTTTTTGGGGAAAATCAAATTCTCTCACCAATTTCCTGAATTGAGCTCGACCCATGCTTTGGGTATGTACCCTCTGCTCTTCTGAAGCTTTTCCTTCCCTCAATTTTGTCTTCTCCTCGCTGTTGGTGAAACCCTAGCTCTCTGTGAACCCTAGCTTCTCTCACTGTCGAGTTTGTAGCATCAGGACTCGATGCTACAGACGAGAAAGGAAGAGACAAGGGTGGTGATTGAATCCTGAGTTTGTCGGGGGAAGGTGGTAGTGGTGTGGTTCGAGAAGAAGGTGTATCTGGTGGAGGTGATGGAGTTGCAGAGAATTTGGGAAGAAGAGAGGAAGAACCCGATGGAGAAGAAGGGTCCGTTTGGTTGGGTAATAGGGTTCGGTGACTAGGGTGTGAAGCAGGGATAGCGAACTTTGATGAACATCGAGTAAAGAGCGTTGGATGATCCCATATAGATTGAATCGAACGGCTACGATGGAGAGCTATGTGGCGACCGTTGGATTATGAGATACAACAAAATTGACGGCTTTAGATGGAGTTAGGTACTATGGTGTTTGACAGGAGCTTCGGATTTTGATGCACAATGATGAGGCGACCGTTGGATGACAAGATGGATCCAATCTGACGGCTCTCATGGAAATGGGTGTGGATAATGGAAATGGATTTGGGTAAGGATTTTGGACCTTGGTTATGCCAAGCCCATATCTTCTTTAAGAACAATTCTTCCTCTTCAAGCCCACTTCTCGTTGATCCGGCTCTTGCAAACATCATTCTTCGCTTCCTCCTAGCGAGAGTCTTTGCCGTTCCTTTGCTCTTTTCGCTCCGTGAGTTAACCAGGCTTTATTTAGTACCTAAAAATGCAAAATTAATTAAGAAAAATATTTATTCTTGAAAACAATGAAAATACAGAATATGGGATAAAATGTAGAATTAATGCACAAAAGATGAGTTAAATGCCAACAAAAAGGGATAAATATATACAATATTTGGCACTCATCAATGGCGCGTTGCACGCTGCACGTTGTAAACCGCCAGACCAATACCCCAGTAAGTATCCCCCAGTTTGTCACATGCTTGATGTCTCGAATGAGTGGATCATGGGACCCACTGGAAGTAGCATACGGTGCTAAGTTAAATAACTAAGTTATTTAAGAAGTCGATATTCAAGAAATATCGTGTATACTCTATGCATCGAGTATATTCAATATGCATAAAGCATCGTTGTTTTAAAGCTTAACGGAGTAAGTCGCGGATTAAGCGTTTTAAAACAGAAGCATGTCTAGCCATCTTCGAATAATCGTTTGAAGGCTGCACAGGCAAGCCATCCCTTGGCCGACCACTCCATGTGGTAGAATAACGGATGGTGATCACCACGACACCTCATTGGCTATTTAACTCCTAGCCTGGGCTGCCTGACCAAGCTGGTAGAGTTGGACGGACGAGATGCTCTATGACGCACATCTGCGACCGTTGGTGGATTTTTAGGGTTTTGAAGAGGTGTGCAAGTATCACTCTTCAGCTTGACCGAAACCAAGCATGGGAGACGTTTTTGGCGGGACCGACCGGGCATACGTGTAGACGGCTTACCGGTGTACACGTCCATACCTCTTTGTCTCATGAAAGTGTGATCTAGGCCATTCAATTTTACCAGTAAAGAGGAGTGGACGAAATTGTTTTGCGACAGGAATCCTGTGCCGCAAAGGATTCTTAAAGGGGGGCGGCATGCCACCTTCAAGACACAAGAATCGAGGCATCCGGCCATGGTTTGTCTTGGTCGGTTGGTCATAGGCATAGGTGGGCGCACGGTGATCACGTTGATACTCTCCGGACCTCCCTAGTTTATACCTGCACCCTTCATCCAAGTTGGCGAAGATGGACGCTCGTGATCGATTAGCGACACATGTAACATGCCGCAAACCCTAATTAGGGTATTGTATAGGTCACGTGTTTGCAACTTCAACCGATCGGTTTGGAAAGCCACACTCCTTCTTTGGGGAGACCGGTCATGTGGGGCCCACGTTGGGCCGACAGTGAGGATGTGTGTACCTGTCCTACGATCATAGGCTTGATCTAAGCAATCCAAACATGCCGGTGAAGTTGGATGGTTACGATCAATTTAAGACACTTAGTGGAATTTTCCGCGACTCCTTAATCATCACGCCGGCCATACTTCGAGCGAGTGTATGTTGATCTACGACTAGGCTTTGGGAGAGTCGGTCGAGTAGGTAGAAAGGGGGCCCGCCGGTGTGCATAACAATTCTTGTCCGACCGGTCATGGGATAATCCACGCCGTCCAATCGTGCAGGTGAAGTTGGACGGCCGTGACTATTTTGAGACCGACATTGGCGGCCCTTGTTCGTGCGAACTTTTTCCGAGCCACTCCATACCAGCCTGGACGTCCAACGACGGGTTGGCGTTTGGTGGTTATTTGGAGGGCATGACATGCATTCGACCGTCCAGGGCATAAAAGGGCCCGCTGGTGGCCATCAAGGTGGTAGCCTGCTCTTGCTAGGGATCGTCTAGGCTGGTTAAATCATGCGGCCAACTTCTGTGGTCGTGATCGTTTCTGAGACTGACATGGACAGTCGAGATTTCCCTTAGGGAATTAAATATGCTCAATCGGGCTAATATAACACACCGAGAGAAATATGCTCAATCGGGATAGTATAACACACCGAGAGATGTATGCTCAATCGGGCTAGTATAACACACCGAGATATGTAGCATGTACGGGTATTTCGTGCATGCCTCACTATTGACACTTGGAGATTCGTGTTACTCTGCTAAGAGTAACACTCAGTCGTCATGCCACACCAATAATGAGGGTTCTGCGGGAACAACACAGGAAATACAAGGCTAATCATGCATTAATTAATAATGCTATAAATCCATAGAATATCGGGATCTTTGCTACATGCTCCGTTTTGGGTGTATTTAATTCACAGAATACTGGGATTGTTGCCATATACTCCATTCTAGGTGAATTAGCAAAGTGAAGAAGTATTCATCACTCAAATAGCTTTATCCTCTGCAGGATGTCAGCGTATAAAATTCGGCTTTTAAAATTTTAGCCCTGAACTAAAATCCACCATCAACACCTGGATCTTTTCGGATTATGTAGAACTTGGTTTCTGTCCAGGTCGAGTTTTCTTTCAGATGGAGGGTGATGTATCCATAAGCATCTCTAGGCGATCCTTCATGATCCATGATTGAGACCGGGGCATGAATGGCTTCTTGTCGTGTGATACCAGCGGCTCAGAGAGTTTTTCAGAGAGATAACATTGACAGCAGTGCCAACATCAATCGACGCTCGTTTGAACTCATTTCCTTTGAGATGGACTGTGGTGAGAAGTCCCCAGTCGTACATTTCTTTGTCCGTTGCTGAAGGCTCAGGGAGTACCTCCTGAATCAATAAACGCTTCCCTGACACGATGTGATTCAATGCAGTAAACATTTCTTTCCTTTGAGCCTTTGATAAGTATAGCAATTCACAGACATGCTCGATCAAGGATTGAACTGCTTCCTTGACGGGTGGTTCAGAGAGAGTAAAGGTTCTGACCGGGAAAGGGTCTATGTGTACTCCTTCAGTCCCCAAGTTAAGTTCTCCTGATTCGACCTTTTCGTGGAATATGCGCTTCAAGATTCTGCAGTCCTTTGTGGGATGATTGACGAATCTGTGAAAGCGGCAGTAACGAGGATTTTCCATGTCTTCTTTAGTTGGTTCTTTCTTCACATATGGTAACTTGATTGCACCGTCTTGAACCCATACATCTAATAATTCAATCACCTCTTCCATGAGAAAAGGTAGATCAGGTGCTTCTTGACCAGCTCCTCCGTGTTTGGTAGGAGTTTGTGCATCTCGAGTTTGATTATCCTTCCTTTGTGCTTCGAAGGGGTTGGAGAAGTATGCTTGCGTTGTGGCTCAGCTTTTCGTTTGCTCCCTTCTGCACCAACGTTTGTGGAAGGTTGGAGGTTGTACTGTTAGTGGCCCGGCCCCGTGAATTTTCCTTAATTTTATATTATTTTTCATGATTTGAAGGAAATATCATGAAATCAAGGAATTTCATGGGATGAAGGAAATAATAATAAAATGATAAGGAATCATGAGGTGTGGACCGGCCACAACTAGGGCATAGCCGGACGGCTAGTGGACCCGGTCCCATGATACCTTTTTTAGTTTTATATTATTTCCTTGGTGTGAAGGAAACACCATGAAACTGAGGAGTTTCCTTAAAACGAAGGAGTTTTGTTCAAATGAAGGGATTTTCACGAGATCAAGGAAAAATAATAAAATATGATAAAATAAAGAATTAGGCGTGGGACTGGCCATGACATGATTGTTCGGCCGGTGGGCCCAGTCCCCTAGCGCTTAGTTAATAGTTTTTTAATATTATTTTTCTTCCTATTTTGCATAGGTTCATCGTTCCTTCCTATTTTGGAATGCTCGTTTGTGCATTCAGGTGCTTGTTCTAAGCAATCCAAACATGCCGGTGAAGTTGGATGGTTGCGATCAATTTAAGACACTTAGTGGAATTTTCCGTGACTCCTTAAGCATTACGCCAGCCATACTTCGAGCGAGTGTATGCTGATCCACGACTAGGCTTTGGGAGACCGACATTGGCGGCCCTTGTTCGTGCGAACTTTTTCCGAGCCACTCCATACCATCCTGGATGTCCAACTACGGGCTGGCGTTTAGTGGTTATTCGGAGGGCATGACATGCATTCGACCGGCCAGGGCATAAGCAGGCCCGCTGGTGGCCATCAAGGTGGTAGCCTGCTCCTGCTGGGGATCGTCTAGGCTGGTTAAATCATGCGGCCAACTTGTGTGGTCGTGATCGTTTCTGAGACTGACATGGACAGTCGAGATTTCCCTTAGGGAATTAAATATGCTCAATCGGGCTAATATAACACACCCAGAGAAATATGCTCAATCGGGATAGTATAACACACCGAGAGATGTATGCTCAATCGGGATAGTATAACACACCGAGAGATGTTGCATGTACGGGTATTTCGTGCATGCCTCACTATTGACACTTGGAGATTCGTGTTACTCTGCTAAGAGTAACACTCAGTCGTCATGCCAAACCAATAATGAGGGTTCTGCGGGAACAACACAGGAAATACAAGGCTAATCATGCATTAATTAATAATGCTATAAATCCATAGAATATCGGGATTTTTGCTACATGCTCCGTTTTGGGTGTATTTAATTCACAGAATACTGGGATTGTTGCCACATGCTCCATTCTAGGTGAATTAGCAAAGTGAAGAAGTATTCATCACTCAAATAGCTTTATCCTCTGCAGGATGTCAGCGCATAAAATTCGGATTTTACAATTTTATCTCTGAACTAAAATCCACCATCAACACCTGGATCTTCTCGGATTATGTAGAACTTGGTTTCTTTCCAGGTCGAGTTTTGTTTCAGCTGGAGGGTGATGTAGCCATAAGCATCTCTCGGCGATCCTTCATGATCCATGATTGAGACCGGGGAATGAATGGCTTCTTGTCGTGTGATACCAGAGCTCTGAGAGTTTTCAGAGAGATAACATTGACAGCAGTGCCAACATCAATCGACGCTCGTTTGAACTCATTTCCTTTGAGATGGACTGTGGTGAGAAGTCCCCAGTCGTACATTTATTTGTCCGTTGCTGAAGGCTCAGGGAGTGCCTCCTGAATCAATAAACGCTTCCCTGACACGATGTGATTCAATGCAGTAAACATGTCTTTCCTTTGAGCCTTTGATAAGTATAGCAATTCACAGACATGCTCGATTAAGGATTGAACTGCTTCCTTGACGGGTGGTTCAGAGAGAGAAAAGGTTCTGACTGGGAGAGGGTCTATGTGTACTCCTTCAGTCCCCAAGTTAAGTTCTCCTGATTCGACCTTTTCGTGGAATATGCGCTTCAAGATTCTGCAGTCCTTTGTGGGATGATTGACGAATCTGTGAAAGCGGCAGTAACGAGGATTTTCCATGTCTTCTTTAGTTGGTTCTTTCTTCACATATGGTAACTTGATTGCACCGTCTTGAACCCATACATCTAATAATTCAATCACCTCTTCCATGAGAAAAGGTAGATCAGGTGCTTCTTGACCAGCTCCTCCGTGTTGGGTAGGAGTTTGTGCATCTCGAGTTTGATTATCCTTCCTTTGTGCTTCGAAGGGGTTGGAGAAGTATGCTTGCGTTGTGCCTCAGCTTTTCATTTGCTCCCTTCTGCATCAACGTTTGTGGAAGGTTGGAGGTTGTACTGTTAGTGGCCCGGCCCCGTGAATTTTCCTTAATTTTATATTATTTTTCATGATTTGAAGGAAATATCATGAAATCAAGGAATTTCATGGGATGAAGGAAATAATAATAAAATGATAAGGAATCATGAGGTGTGGACCGGCCACAACTAGGGCATAGCCGGCCGGCTAGTGGACCCGGTCCCATGACACCTTTTCTAATTTTATATTATTTCCTTGGTGTGAAGGAAACACCATGAAACTGAGAAGTTTCCTTAAAACGAAGGAGTTTTGTTCAAATTAAGGGATTTTCACGAGATCAAGGAAAAATAATAAAATATGATAAAATAAAGAATTAGGCATGGGACTGGCAAAAGCATGACTGGTCGGCCGGTGGGCCCAGTCCCCTAGCGCTTAGTTATTATTTTTTTAATATTATTTTTCTTCCTATTTTGCATAGGTTCATCGTTCCTTCCTATTTTGGAATGCTCGTTTGTGCATTCAGGTGCTTGTTAATACATTATTGATGAATACACTTGCACCATTTTGTTCGGGGCTTACTCGATAGCAACTCAGATGCCCGTAAGTTCAATATTTATCACCAACCCATGGAATTCTGCTGGGAAGAACCACGAATTGAAGTAATGAAATATTATGAAGAACGTAGAATGTTTTCAAATATTCAGTTAATAAATTTAAGGATTAGAAATAATTAATCGATGGCTCTATACTAGAAGGCATGCTGTCTAGGAGCATTAATTAGTTGAGAATTGAGTGATATGAGCTTTTTGAAGCGTCATATTTCTTTTATATAGTCAGGGAAAACATTGTTACATCGTGAAGACGTTATTGCTCTATACTAGCAGGCAAGTTGTCTAGGAGCCGTCCAATCGTTCGATTCTATATAGGAGTATTTATTGAAATTGCTCAGTATTCATAAGATATGTCGCTGCCTCAGTTGAGACGCTTCACATATACATATGCTCTGAGAGACAATATTCTCAGTCAGAGGTTCTTGCGACATGAGCTTTCATGCTTCAATGAGAGACATGAGCCTCAAATGTCGTTTTATTGCTGGATCAGGAGTATGTACAATTATGGTTTTACGATTTTATCCTTTGTCGAAAATCCATCACCTACAATATAAACATTGTATGTGAACTCATACTTATGTAAGTCTAAAATCCTTGAACTAAATTATGCGTACTTTACTGGTTCAGGATGTCCGGAAGCTAAGTCCGGGTACCCGTACGCGTACTGCCGGAAGTGCAATTCCCGTGAATTTTTGTTGGAGTTTGTGAACTGAAAACAAACTCAATCCGGGTACTTAAGTATGTGTACCGGTATGCATACTTGAGTTGGTCATTTTCTAAAAACGGTTTATTCGTGAACTAAGACATATATAAACTAAGGAATGCATATTTGCGAACTGTGGCTATAATGTTCATGAATCGATCCGAGTGAATTAAAATCGTTTTTGCTTCGATTGTGTCTTATATACTTCTATGAGATCTAAGCAATTGAACAACTCTCTAATTAGTTCTTTTGAGTCATTTGAACTAGTTATGGTGAAGATGAATAAGGTTGATATGAAAGTGCTCATATGGCTAACCATTGGTTAACTACTGTTGAACCAGCTAGGTGTACACGTTTAGGTACGGTTATACAAACCTAAATGAACGTGCATTTCATTTGTGTATAACAAGCTAAGTTCGATCTAACGATTGAAAGATATTAGCTTGAATCTAATCAGGTTTTCATCTAATGGTGAATATTGAATGCTTCGTTACCAAGGTAACTTAGATTGCAAACCCTGATTTGGAGACTATATAAAAGAGAAATTTAGCAACTGGGAAACCTAATCCCCACACCTCATGTGTGATAATAGTTGTATAAGATAGAGTCGATTCTCCTTTAACCTTAGGTTTCTACAGAGACCCTGTAGGTTAGCGACTTGAAGACTTCATTGGGATTGTGAAGCCAGACCCAACTATTTTCTCTGTAGTTGCATGATCTGATCTTGTTGTTCTATCTTGATTGAGTGCAATCGTAAGATTGGCTTGAGATTAATTTCTCTGATAGGCAAGATATAAAAGTAGTCACAAACATCTTCGACTCATCGTTTGTGATTCTACAATATCTTGTTTCGCTAGTCGACTAAGATTATTGTGAGGTGGTTGATATTTCTAGGTTGTTCTTCGGAATATAACTCTGGTATATCAATTGGTTCCTGTTCACCTTGATTTATCAAAAGACAGAACAAAACTCGTAGGTATTTCTGTGGGGGACAGATTTATCTATTCATGTAGACTTTTCTGTGTGATACAAATTTGTTTATTAAAGTCTTCGACTTTGGGTCGTAGCAACTCTTAGTTGTTAAGGGAATCAAGTGTGTACTATCCTGATGGGATCAGAGACGTAAGGAGCGCAACTGTACCTTGGAATAGTGTTAGATTGATTGGGTCTCAACTACAGTCCATACCGAAGTTAGTTTGTAGTAGGCTAGTGTCTGTAGCGGCTTAATACAATGTGTGTTCAATCTGGACTAGGTCCGGGGTTTTTCTACATTTGTGGTTTCCTCGTTAACAAAACTTCTGGTGTCTGTGTTATTTCTTTTCCGCATTATATTTTGTTATATAATTGAAATATCACAGGTTGTCTGTTGAATCGATCAATTCGTAAATCCAACTTTTGGTTGTTGATTTAAATTGATTGATACTTGAACATTGGTCTTTGGTACCGTTCAAGTTAATTTATATTTTATTCAATTGGACTTGCAGATTTCTATTTGGTTGAGTAAGTATTGAATCGAGAAATTCAGATATAACTCTTTGATAGTTTTTCATTAAGATTGAGTCTGACTGTCTAGTTGATTCTCTTAAAAGTATATTGGAGTTAGTCCATACAGATTTCTAAGGGAAATATTAGGTGAGGTTGTTATACCCCCACTTTTTAAAAATGTAAAACATTGTTTTCGAGGATGAAATCTTCACCATAACGCATTCACATAATTATAACTATATATAAAACATTATATCGATGCCATATCTACAAAGTTCAAAAGATAAGCGTTATACTTCGTAGTCTAATTCTCTAATACTATGATCATACTATTATGATCACGTCACGTCACTAGAGTATTATACAATATGTATAGTACATAAAGCTTCGCAGTTATGTTTTTAATATTGCACGACTTGAAAGATACATTAGGAATGAAACAGTTCAAGTCTGTTAGAGCATAGCTCGGTCAACCTCGCATGCGTTGCTATATCAAGCATGTTTGTCAATGTTAGTGATCAAAACTATAAATTCTTGATTTCTAGCCTATTAGCTAAGTCTCGGACTAGGATAGGAAAAGTGTAATTGAGCTCAAGGACTTCATGGTGATTCAATGACAATGACGAAGATTTACACCAAGGAACCGTGGAACTTCATCAACAAAAAGGTATGTGAATAATTGAACTTATATATCACTCGAAAGTCTATCTATTCTTCTCCTACTTCTTATGAGACAAAATTCGTATGCTATACAGACTAGATCATATACACTTGATATTTCGAGCTGAATATTCATTGCTTATCTTTTACTCGAAATCATGTGTTGGTAAAGTGTTTTGCTTTGATCATGTTTATCTTCACCTAGTGACGAAAGTCATGAAAGTTTCAATTACTTTCGAAATTGCTCTGACGAGAAAGGTTTGTTGTTCTTCACGACTGAATATTGCCCTCTGAGAATGTTTCAATGATTGAAATGAGAGTTTAGATTATATAACCATGTATTCCTTGAACCGAAGTTTTCGAACTTTGTTGATCAAGAGAAATCGGTAGGATTGTGGAATTGGCTTGCCAAGTCCGCGAACCCAGTCCACAGACTCAGTCCGCGAACTGACGGAAGTTATCGACCCGAGAATTTCTGCTGGGATTTCCAAAACTCGTTTGTGAGCTAAGTCCGCGAAATCTGTCCGCGAATTGGCGGAAGTTCTCGACCCGAGAATTTCTGCTGAGTTTGGAAAACTCAACCGATTAACTTAAGTCCACGAACTTTTTTGTGAACTTAAGAGGTTATGATCTAAAGATGTGCTCTGAACATGAAACATTAATTATTAAGGAATGCTTTATGCAAACCGTGGCTATAATGTTCATGAGCCGATTTCAAATCGAATCATCTTTGTTTCAATTGTGTCTTGTGTAGTTACATAAGATCTCATAGCAATTGAACAACTCTTAACCAGTTCATTTGAGTCAATTGAACTAGTTATGGTGAAGAAGAACATGATTAATATGAGATGCTCATATGGTTGACCTTTTGGGTTATCATGTTGAACCAACATACGTGTACTCGTTTGGGCATGGTTTTCTCAAACCCAGTAAACGTGTACCCAAGTGTGTGTGACAAGATATGTCTTTCGATCTAACGGTTGAGAGATATTGGCTTGAATGTAAATCAGGTTTTCATCTAACGGTGGATAGAGTTTGCTTTGTACCTAAGGCAAAACCCTGATTTGAAAGGCTATATATAGGAGACATCTAGCTTTGAGCAGAACTTAATCCCCACACGTCTGTGTGCTACTCGTGCGCTCTCTAGAGTCGATCTCCATTAACCCTTGATTTTTTTCTCTAAAATTGGGTTAACGACTTAAAGACTTCATTAGGATTGTGATGCCAGACCGATACTACTTTTATCATAGTTGTGTAATCTGATCTTGCATCTTCTATCGTACGAGCACAATCTGTGATTGGCTTGCGAACGTGAGAGTTCTCCGATAGGCAAGATAAAGAAGTCACAAACATCTTCATCTCACTGTTTGTGATTCCGAGACAAACCGCCGGTGTAGTCAGGAAGGATTGTAGAGAGGTGATTGATTAATCTAGGCTGTTCTTCAGGAATATAAGACCGGATTATCAATTGGTTCCTGTTACCTTGATTTTATATCTAAAGACAGAACAAAACCTAGGGTTTTTCTGTGGGAGACAGATTTATCCTTTTGATAGACTTTTCTGTGTGAGACAGATTCATTTATTATCAAGTCTGTGATTTTGGGTTGCAGCAACACTTAGTTGTGGGTGAGATCAGCTAAGGGAATCAAGTACGCAATGTCCTGCTAGGATCAGAGGCTTATGAGTATAACTGTACCTTGTATCAGTAGGAGATTGGTAGGGGTTCAAATATAGATCAGTCCAAAGTTAGTTTGTAGTAGGCTAGTGTCTGTAGCGGCTTAATACAATGTGTATTCAATCTGGCCTAGGTCCCGGAGTTTTTCTGCATTTGCGGTTTCCTCGTTAACAAAATTTCTGGTGTCTGTGTTATTTCTTTTCTGCATTATATTTTATATAATTGAAATAATACAGGTTGTGCGTTCGTGATCATCAATTGGAAATCCAACCTTTGGTTGTTGATTGATATTGATTGATCCTTGGACATTGGTCTTTGATACCGTCCAAGTTATTCCTTATTTTTGATAAAGACTCTCTATTGATTTTAGCTTGAGTAGAAATCAAATCAAGATAGAGATATTAACTCCTTGAGATACTTTTATCTAGATTGAGTCTGACTGTCTAGTTGATTCTCTAGCAAAGTATTTCGGAGTTAGTCCATACAGATTGCTAATCGAAATATTGGGTGGTGTTGTTAGACCCCCGCTTTTTCAAAGTCAATATTAGTAACCTCAAGTGGAAGGATGATGTCGTCGTTGTAGTTCGTTACTTCTTCATATTCTTCAGGTCTTCAGAGTAATACTTGTATGTCTCAACATTCCTAGACTTTCTAGTCTAATCTAAACGAAGTTGACTCTAGTATTTAATCAAGCGACTTTAGATGAGTTTTGAAACACTAAAATATGACAACCAAACTAGACATACCAACGCTTCGTGAGTTCAATCGATCTATGCTCTAACAATCAATGACACATATCACTGTTCCAGGCTATTTTTGAATGATAATCTTGAATAACAATTTAGATTACGAACAATAAATTGTTCTTAACCGAAATTCATCAAGTATGAACAAATGTTCATTATGCTTAGTCATATTTCGAGAACTAATTACCATGATAGACTTGACTCGAAATTCTTGATATGCTTGCAATAGTCTAATTAGTTATGCGACATCTTCTCATAGATAAAAATATGAATATAACTTGAGATATAGGTGGTTTAGTCTTCACTTACCTTTTGTTGAAGAAGTTCTCCAAAAGTTTCGGTTGAACTTTTCCTTCAAACGGTAGCATGCAATGATGGCTGTCGTGATGTCCGTTTCTCTACTACATATTGTATCCTAATCCGAGACTTAACTAACTGTAGACTAGAAATCAAGATATAGTTTTGACAACTAAATTTGACAACAAGCTTGAGATAGCAACACTTGTCAGTTCGACCGGGAAATGCTCTAACAATCTCCCCCTTTGTTAATTTTAGTGCCAAAATTATCAATACATATGGATAAGAAATAAAGCTATAAAAACTCCTTGAATCCATCACGCCTTGATTTCCTTGGTTTCTTCAACTCCATGAACTCTTTGTTACTTCAAGTTGCAATAATTCTGAACGTGTTCAAATCAGCATCGTTGTTGTTGAAAATCTGTATCCATAGCGATAACAACTTTTAAAACAAATATGCTCAATCATTGTTATACAGAAACATAGTATTCTTATCTTCTCCAAAGATCAATTGTATCACAACTTTGAAGTAATACTACAGTGATATGTTTCTCCCGCTTAATCAATACTTACATCTTTTGCATAATAGGTGAAACCTGTAGATTATTGATTAACTCCCCCTACATAATGATCCGTAAACCATATGTATGTAGTGTGAAACTACTAATTAATCCCACCCCTTGTTAATAAAAATTTGCAAAGGTACGAAAATCATGGGATCGTTATGAATTCAACCAAAAGATATTTCAAGATTTAAAGGTGTTACATATTAACTTTATTTAGATGATATCACATAGTAAGAAAATACTTAGCGCTCATTTAGGAGTTTTAAGATACAAGCATCCCCTTTAATTTACACAGCCACATACCCCACAAATATATAGAAACCAAGCACAAGTGCATTTAAGAACTCCCCCCGATTTTATGTCATTACCAAGAGAACAGTATGAGTAACCTTACTTTGATGAAAAAGAAGGATTTTGTTGGACATTAACAAGTCACATGGATTTGTATCCTGAACCTCGACTTAAATTAATCTCAACGTCAGTTACGAACAAAGAGATAATTTTAATCGGCATGATTTAACATAAGAAAATCTTATGGAGTGTATGATGCAGTAATAATACAGAAGTGTGATCACGAGTAGATCAATGCCGAGAAAATTTCTCAAAGAGTTTGTTCTATTTTCAGTTTATAGAAAACATAATAGATTTAACTTTTAAGCATATATGAAATATCAGCATGATTCACGAAAACGTAAAGGAAAATATATTTCATAAGACTTCTGCAATAATTAAACCAATAATGATTACATACTGCAAGTTCATCTTCCAAAAACTCTAGAATTTAAATAAATAAATCTAAAAACATGCAAGATGAAATCGTTGGAAATAGCTTGTGTACTCACAATTTTTGCTATACTAAACCCTAGTTATCCTTCTCAAAATTAAAAATAAATTCTCACAAGAAGTTTCCTAGTATTTAAAGTCTTTGAAGAATTCTTGATCATCTCCAAACTCCTTATTAACGACTGGCATATGAACGTACGGTTCAAGAACGAAAGTGTTAGTTCCTGCAAACATGTTAGGTTTTTTTTTTTATAAGTACTTCTTGTAGTTTAAGTGATTTTTGTAGAATAATCTTCAGTCCCTGCACCTCCTTCTTGGTTTTCATAAGTTCCTCAAGAAGAGTTTTAAACCTTTTCTGATTGGTGCGATCCGCTCTAGGTTTCTTCATATCCTTCCTTTTCCTCATGAAATGAGTCAAAAGGATGGGACATCTCTTATTCCCTTCTAGTTTGATGAGTATGAATAACCATCGGAGCATAGATTTCACGAGAAGATGTTGTGCTTGGAGCCTCCATGATTCGTATGAATGGATTTGTGAAACACAAATATATTGCTCAACAAGCAATATTTCTTATGAAAGAGATATGAATCTTGAAGTAAAAGATATTTACCATGCAGGGTTTTAGAACACTAAAATTTCACGTACTAGAAAAGCTACATAAAACCTAAGAAGAATGAAATGTCAATTTTATTCTTCCTTAAGTTTCTACATATATCAAAGTTTTTGAATACCATTACTTGAGACATAAATTAAGATGGAAAAACAAAAAGATGGACATCCAAGTAATTATATTCAATCGTGATCCAAAGCCCTGATGTGCACAGTTCTTGTCTCTTTTAAGGGCACATGAGATAAGATGCACGTTTTAACGCAATTGAATTGTGTTGAGGCGAGCATTAGATTTCTCACCACTAGATTCCTGCACAAAATTTGTAGCATCCTTCTTTACGAGACATTTAGTCTGGACTCTTCTCTTTGTTTGAGATTTTACTTTAACCTTAGAATCATTCAATCTTTTAGAGTAAGAAGAGTTAACTTTGCGTACCCCAGGATTGTACTTTTGAACAATCTTGGGAATATTTTCCAAACGACTAGCCCTCCGTTGCAGTTTGTTGACATACCTTAGTTTGTGTTTGTACTTGAAACATTGTGTGAGCCTGTGACCCTTAATAGTATAATTAGGACATGTCAGTTTGGAGACTGATTCAGGAACGACGTTAGCAACTAAACACAGGGTACCTGAAACATCAACAGAATTTTCATTAGTATACGAAAAATCCATAACATCCTCCAATGATTTTGATGAAGAGTCATTAATTAAATTATCAAGATTTATATGACTATTGCTATGTTCATCAAAATTGATAATTTCTTCTAATAATGCTATACTTAATTAATCACCTTCTTAGGAATCATAATGATCAGATGTTTCATCAAACGTTGTAGCAAGACTCTTATTGCCAGTGTATTTCTTACGATTTGGACACTCATTAGCAACGGGACCGCACCCTTTACACTTGAATCAATGTGGCATATACTCATCTTCAGTAGCGTTAGAATCTCCGTTTTTGATAGAAATACGATTATGTGGCCTAGCTGACATAGGAGGCTTTTATCTAGTGAACCGTTTATGTCCTTCCTAAGAAGTTCTATAAACTCCAATTAAAATATTCATGGGTTTACTTGTGAGTATTTTGGTTGAGTTTTGGATATAAGAAATCATTCACATGGTTTTTGGTGTCCAAATAAAAATCCTTCTTTTCTTTCGAAATTAAGGTCGCTCTTGTTGTTCCTTTGGGAATGACATCAAATGGGGGAGAGTTCTTTTGAACTTGTGCTTAATGGTAATATCTTACGGGGAGTGCAGCTGTGGAATTTTAAAGGGGTTATCTTGAGTCTTAAAACTCCTTGATGAATGTTGTTAGCTTCGGCTATAAGATTGCATTTAATTTAAGATGATATGTTGTCTTTCCTTTGGTCATGAAATATCTCTTGTGGAAATTTCATTATGAACCCGTTCTTGTACCTTTGCCAATTTTATTGACAAAAAGGGGGAGAAATATTGTAGGTCACACTACAAATACATATGGTTTTCGGATCATTGTGTAAGGGGGAGTGGTTTCCATGATCGAGATTGAGTATTGACTAAGGGGAGTGATATATAACACCATAGTATTATTGTTAAAGTCATGATGCAATTGGACTTTGATGTTCATAATAATATTATGACACTGTATGATAATGAAAGAGAATCTCGATTTCTCTCATTGTTATAGCTAGGATCTTCAACAACGGTGATACTAAACTTACAACCTTTGGGATCATTGGAGTACTTGGAAGGACGAAAATTTCAAGGAACGTTGAAGATTGGACTATGGAATAGGAGACACTAAAGTTTATCTTTTTTTTATTCCATATGTATTAATAGTTTTGTCACTAAAATTGAAAAAGGGGGAGATTGTTAGAGCATAGCTCGGTCAACCTCGCATGCGTTGTTATATCAAGCATGTTTGTCAATGTTAGTGATCAAAACTATAAAGTCTTGATTTCTAGTCTATTAGCTAAGTCTCGGACTAGGATAGGAAAAGTGTAGTTGAGCTCAAGGACTTGATGGTGATTCAACGACAACGACAAAGATCTACACCAAGGAACCGTGGAATTTCATCAACAAAAAGGTATGTGAAGACTTGAACTTGTCGACCACTCGAAAGTCTAACTATTCTTCTCCTACTTCTTATGAGACAAAAGTCGTATGCTATATAGACTAGATCATATACACTTGATATTTTGAGCTGAGTATTCATTGCTTATGTTTTACTCGAAATCATGTGTTGGTAAAGCGTTTCGCTTTGATCAGGTTTATCTTCACCTAGTGACAAAAGTAGTGAAAGTTTCAATCACTCTGGAAATTGCTCTGACGAGAAAGGTTTGTTGTTCTTCACAACTGAATATCGCCCTCTGAGAATGTTTCAATGATTGAAATGAGAGTTTAGATTATATAACCATGTATTCCTTGAACCGAAGTTTTCGAACTTTGTTGATCAAGAGAAATCGGTAGGATTGTGGAATTGGCTTGCCAAGTCCGCGAACTGACGGAAGTTCTCGACCCGAGAATTTCTGCTGGGATTTCCAAAACTCGTTTGTGTGCTAAGTCCGCGAACTCATTCCGCAAACCCAGTCCGTAAACTGGCAGAAGTTCTCGACCCGAGAATTTCTGCTGAGTTTGGAAAACTCAACCGATTAACTTAAGTTCGCAAAAAAAAATTGTGAACTTAAGAGGTTATGATCTAAAGATGTGCTCTGAACATGAAACATTAATTATTAAGGAATGCTTTATGCAAACCGTGGCTATAATGTTCATGAGCCGATTTCGAATCGAATCATCTTCGTTTCAATTATGTCTTGTGTAGTTACATAAGATCTCATAGCAATTGAACAACTCTTAACCAGTTCATTTGAGTCAATTGAACTAGTTATGGTGAAGAAGAACATGATTAATATGAGATGCTCATATGGTTGACATTTTGGGTTATCATGTTGAACCAACATACGTGTACTCGTTTGGGCATGGTTTTCTCAAACCCAGTAAACGTGTACCCAAGTGTGTGTGACAAGCTATGTCTTTTAATATAACGGTTGAGAGATATTGGCTTGAATCTAAATCAGGTTTTCATCTAACGGTGGATAGAGTTTGATTTGTACCTAAGGCAAAATCCTGATTTGAAAGGCTATATATAGGAGACATCCACCTTTGAGTAAAACTTAATCCCCACACGTCTGTGTGCTACTAGTGCGCTTGCTAGAGTCGATCTCCATTAACCCTTGATTTTCTTCTCTAAAATCGGGTTAACGACTTAAAGACTTCATTGGGATTGTGAAGCCAGACCTATACTACTTTTATCGTAGTTTTTTGATCTGATCTTGCATCTTCTATAGTACGAGCACAATTTGTGAGTGGCTTGAGCTCGTGAGAGTTCTCCGATAGGAAAGATAAAGAAGTCACAAACATCTTCGTCTCACTGTTTGTGATACCTCGACAAACCTCCTGTGTAGTCAGGAAGGATTGTAGAGAGGTGATTGATTAATCTAGGCTGTTCTTCGGGAATATAAGACCAGATTATCAATTGGTTCCTGTTACCTTGATTTTATATCTAAAGACGGAACAAAACCTAGGGATTTCTGTGGGAGACATATTTATCCTTTTGATAGACTTTTTTGTGTGAGACAGATTCGTTTACTATCAAGTATGTGATTTTGGGTTGCAGCAACTCTTAGTTGTGGGTGAGATAAGCTAAGGGGATCAAGTACGCAGTGTCCTGCTAGGATCAGAGGCGTAGGAGTACAACTGTACCTTGTATCAGTGGGAGATTGGTAGGGGTTCAATTATAGATCAGTCTGAAGTTAGTTTTCAGTAGCTAGTGTCTGTAGCGGCTTAATACAGTGTGTATCAAATCTTGTCTAGATCCCGGGGTTTTTCTGCATTTGCGGTTTCCTCGTTAACAAAATTTCTGGTGTTTGTGTTATTTCTTTTCTGCATTATATTTTATATAATTAAAATAATACAGGTTGTGCGTTCGTGATCATCAATTGGAAATCCAACCTTTGGTTGTTGATTGATATTGATTGATCCTTGGAAATTGGTCTTTGGTACCGTCCAAGTTATTCCTTATTTTTGATAAAGACTCGCTATTGATTTTAGCTTGAGTAGAAATCAAATCAAGAGAGAGATATTAACTCCTTGAGATACTTTTATCTAGATTGAGTCTGACTGTCTAGTTGATTCTCTAGCAAAGTATTTCGGAGTTAGTCCATACAGATTGCTAATCTAAATATTGAGTGGTGTTGTTAGACCCCCGCTTTTTCAATTGGTATGAGAGCAGACAAACACGTTAAAGACCTCATAAGTCTGTGTTTGTAGCGATCCGACTCTATGGACAGAGGTGCTATCTCTATTAATGTACCACCAGTCTTCGATGGCTCAAATTACTTATGGTGGAAAATTATCATGCGAGCTTTTCTTCAATCACGTGATTTTCAATCATGGGTATATGTAGTCAATGGCTATGATGTTGTAGCGCCCCCTAAGCTAACAGCTGACTAATCCAAGAGATTAACTAAATAAAAAGGCACTAAGAATCTGAATCATATACTTAAGCATTTGATTAAGGAATCTGCTATAAATCTTAACCCAAAACTAATCCCGCTCAAAAATATATACAAGATCTTCTCTCAAATGATACATATACAATAATATTTTAGTTTACAAAAAGAATATACAGCATAATAAGCAAATCAGATAATAATCAACTAATGAAGTCAACTTCTCGGAGCTTTCGCTGCACAACTCTGATTTGTCTCTGAAACTGAAAGTGGGAATGGGTGAGCACATCATCCCTAAAAGAGGTGCCCAGCAGGAATAACATTTAACTTTAAAGAAATCATGAGCAAGAGTTGGAAAACAATACATGTTTTCTTAAACATCAAAGTGACTAAGTCACTGGAAAAGCATAAACATGTATATGGACAAACTCCTTCGTCAAACAATGTATAATATGGTTGTGTAATTCCGAACTCGCAAATCCACACCTAATAGTTTATATGGATGTCGACATTTCCGAACTCGCAAACTGGCGACCAATATATCATAAAATATCTAGGTATAAATGTGAAGGAGCGTATCCTATATACCACAAGTGAAAATTCTTATTTCCCATAGCAATTGATAATGACATACATTACAAGTCCTTTCCAATTCATGGAAAGATTCAAAGAATCAACAGAATAATCATAACACAAAACTAAACAATGCATAAGATATACGAACAGACAATGCATGTGTTTTTAACATAAACTTTTGTAAAAGAAACAAGAATGGTTTCAAAAGAGTTAAAGTATTCCCACCTCTTTTGGTGACAAGCCATGCCTACCTCGAGATCCACGATCCACTGGTTCATCCTTTGAATCGATCGTTGTTAATAACTAACTGTTAATCATACAAGAACTCTAAGAATCTAGCCAAACTGGCTCACACAAGAATCATATAATACTATCTAATGATTCTAAGCTCAGTTATGATTCCACACCTTTTATCATCTATCTTTAGCATATCTAATTGAATTAAATTGGTTCTATAGTCTATGGCCAAGTCTTATGAACATCTACAACCTTGTAGAAGAATTCAAAGGTTAAATTAGACCAGAAGGTTCCAATATATCAAAATAGAAACTAACTATAAGCCTAAGCCCAATAAACCATCTCCTTAAACTAAGATCTGGTCCTTCTGGGTCAACTAACGGTCTCTAACGGCCAAAGTGATGGTGAATGGTCAACTAACAGTCAACGTCCAAGGTCGGGTCAAGGTCCAGGGTCAAATAGTCAAAGTCTAAATCGGTCACTGAGTCAACTCGAGTCAAGACAGGTAACTCAGTGGGTCAATACGATTCAACTCAATCAGATTAACTGAGTCAGCTAAGTCAGACACTGACTGGGATGACTAATAGGTCTAAACACACATACAGATTCACTTCAACTCTTATTCTTACAACTCTAATCTTCTTGTTTAACATTTCAATTTCAATCTAATAAAGCATCATTTGAATCATTCAAATAACTTCAAATTTAAATTACAATTACCAACTATGCCTACCTGCAACTGCAGTAGCAAGCCTCCACTGGAGTGATTAGCTAATCCATACAATCTCCTTAGTTACCACGCAACTCAGGCATGTATCACTACCAATTCAATTACTAAATCTGCATCTCCACCAACAACATCTAAAGTTCACCATCAACTTTAACCCTTCACAGCCATAACAATTGAACTTAGCAATCATCTATAACATCAGATTAGCTCAACCTCTCTTTAACTGTCCTGCAACATTTACACAACTGAAACTCAACATCTACGATTCATTCTTCTACACCACTATTACTCGACCACAACGGCTCATCTAATTCTCAACTCAGATAACACACTTCAACTTCATTCCATATAATTCAATACCAACACAATCCAAATCAGTCTTAGCTCTACCCTAAATTCCACTTCATCGCAACCACTGCACAGTTCCATTACATCTTACCTGCAACTACAGTTGAATACAACACCACATAGATATTGTCCTAGAACATCAATTGTTTACTAATACATACACTGCCTGAATTCCACATCAAGTAACATCTTCCCCAAAACAATAACAAAAAAAAAAAACCAATCCTTCTCATTAACAGTAACTTCCCCTTCTCCACAACACATACAATCAATCTAAGAAATGGAACGACTTAAAAATCAACAAATAGAAATAAATCTCTTTACTAGGTTTACTGAGAAAAGTAGTTACCTCAATTCATCACTTAAATTTGAGAATTATCTATCAATTCTTCTTCTTTGTTCCCAATAATCAAAACCCATCTTACAATTTCATCTAAATCCTCTCAATCTTTTCCCAATTTGAACTCCAGTACAACATGCAGAAACCCTAAATATCAGATTACTCTTCTTCTCCAAAACACCATCTTCAAATTGACACAATAATCTTCTTCTTCTACTCAAGATTTCGAACCCATCTTCATTTGATAACTGAAATCAACGAAAACCCTAAATTCAATTTCCAACAACAACTCTATCATCTTTTTCACCTTCACAACAACATCAATCGATTATCTAAATCAATACACACAGATAAACAACAGCATCGGCCTATCCTCTTCTTCTCAGAGATAACCGACATCAACACCTCCAAAAACAACCACTAATCCATTATACCCATCTTCATATTATCAATTTCATCCTCAATAACCCATAAAGCTTTTAATTGATTTCATCTCTCAGGAACCCTTATTCAGTTCATCTCAGATTCAAATTCGAATCAACAACAAACACAATCACCATCACTACCGACTACTAAAATATCTTCTCCACCTTCTTCTTCTTCTGGTGTCCGAATAACACGCTCGAGTAGTCCATCTCGCATAAATTTTCGAGTACTATCTAATGATACTAGTTTCGTATCTAGTTCGTTGTTATATTAATTTCTATTAATTAATGTTCATGTTAAGCTAATCGAGCAATTATCGGCTAAGACGTCACTTGACCAGTCTAATAGCGTTGACCAGCTTGAGGGTCCTTACAGATGCCCCCGTTGTTGCAGCCGGAAACGAAACTGTTCCCAAGAATATTGGTGAATATAATACTGCCGAGATTCTTGCTGCAAAGCAAAATTCTGCAGGGTTGAATTATATCATACATGCCATTGCCCCGAGTCTTCAACACCATGTGTCTAATTGCACTAGGTATAAAGATGCTTGGGATATCTTGGAAACCGTATTTGAAGGAAACTCCAGTGAAAAGGAAGCTATGCTTCAAAACCTTAATTCCGATTGGGAGAACCTTCGTATGGCAGATGAAGAAACATTTGATGAGTTTAATCACAAAGTGTCTGAAATTGTTAATGCATCTTTTGCATTGGGTAAGACTATTCCTGAAAAGGACATTGTGATGAGAATTTGCAGATCACTGCCATCCAAATACGAGTCTAAGAAGCATGCCATCGTTGAGGGGAATAACCTTAATAATCTCTCCAGAAACACCTTGGTTGGGAAGCTAAAGATCTTTGATCATGAGCATACATCCAAAGTCGGTAAGGATGTTGCCTTTAAAGCACAGAAGAGCACTAAATTACTTGCCAAAGGTAAAAGTGTTCATGTCTCGGAGGATGATCAGTCTGAGAATGATTTTTCAGATGAAGACTGGTCGAATTTTATATAGTGGTAAATAGAGTTTTCGTTCACTCGGACTTGATGGATTGATTTTAAGAATTAATAAACTAAAAGAAAAGAAAAAATATACACAAAATATTGTCACAGGATGAAGAGTGTTACCGGGACTAGGATTTCGTCGAATTCATAACATAGGGTTCAATTTATTTATTCTTAACAATTAAAGCTCAATGAATAAAATTAACATGGACTCTGGTTTTGCCAAGGTAGATTCTCAAAAGATTAGTTGTAAATCCTAAGCATGATGTATCAAAACATTTAAGATAAGCATACCTCATCAAATTAAATGACAACCAATTAATTCAAATCATATTTCAATTAAAATTAATGCAAAAGTCTTAAAAAGAATTAAATAATTTTAGCCATGTACGAAATTCGTCTTCCTCCGTCCTCCCAATGTTGGGGTTTAGCTCATCACGTTGAAAACACACTTAAAATATTTATTCATGGCTCAAAAAGTGTTTACAATATGATGAAATGTAATAAGAAGAATAAAATAATGATTTTGCTCTCCCAAAACTCCCCTCTCTCGATAATCCTGTTTGTTCCTACTAGCACCCTATTTATACACAATAACCCATTACTCGAACGTCTTTTCAAAATCTTCTTCCATAACTCCATCAGATCTTCTCTTCAATGAAAGATATCTCATGAATAATTTCTTTCTCCATTATCACAAATCTTCTTTATTTGCTAGAATAAAATCCTAGGGATATTATCTTTTTTTATTTTTTAAATAAAACCCCATAATTTCTTTCTCCTTTTCAATAAAAACCAACTCATAATATATTATCTCTTTTACCTTCAAGATATGTAAACTTTCTGTATAATAGGCAAGAAGATATCTTTGCCTCGAATATTAAAATCTCCCGCAAATTCCGTGAATCTGTTTCAAAATGAAGAAGGAGAGGGTGCCTTTAACAAGATTGGTGCTCTTATCTGAAATGAGGACGCCTTTAACATTTTTAAGCCAATTCTTCCAAAAATGTTTATTCCCCCAAAAATACCTACAAACACAAAAAACACTGTAAATAAATACGAAATCGAGTGCCAACAATATATAGTATTGAGATCAATTTAGACACAAAAATGTGTCTATCAATGATGGAATTTTCAAAATTGTTGTAGTGATAGTGGTAAAAATATTCGTTTCAGACTTGTGAAGGAAATGGAATTTTTAGATTTAAAAAAAAATATATATATACAAAAATATTAACAATGGGCGAGAGGTACGGGGACTAAGGATTTGGCCGAATTCACTACACAGGGTTCATTCATATATTCTTTGACAATTTAAAACTCAATAAAATTAACATGGACTTTGATTTTGTCAAGATAGATTCTCAAAACATCGATTGTAAGTCCTAAGCATGATGTATCAAAACACCTAAGCTAAGCATACATCATCAAATTAAATAACAACCAATTAATTCAAATCATATTTCAATTTTAAATTAATGCAAAAGTCATAAAAAAGAATAAAATAAATTTACCCGTGTATGAAATTCACCCTCCTCCGTCGTCCCAGTGTTGGGTTTAGTTCATCATGATAAAAACACGCTCAAAATATTTATTTATTTCTCAAATGGTGTTTACAATGAAGAGAAGAAGAGAAAATGGTGTAAACAGCTAATGTGCGACCCATAGGAAGCGTCACAAAAGAACGATAAAAGAGAAGTGTTATTGTCGCTGTGGTTCTAAGATCCACACCTACGACCCACGCCTGTGAGTCTGTTTCACTGTTGATAAACGATTGTCCCTGCGAGTTTGTTCTTCGTGTTCTTGGTAGCAGGAGCAGAAACAATGTTTCATCTCTTGATTTCTCGCTCCTGAGCTCTCCTATCGACCCTAAACTCTCGACACCCTTTCTACTCAACCCTAGCAACCTATTTATAGCCAACAGACCCATCGAATCTCGCTCATTCACTCCATATAATTCTCTTTAACTCGGCAGTAAAGAAAATATTTCTGGGAATATTTTCTTTCCTGTTTCATCTTCTCACGCGTTTTCAAGCCTCCAAATTACCATATTTAACTCCTTCATGCTCCAACAGGCTGTGAGGGTCTTCCATGCACGCACAAAACACGTTGAATTTTCTCCAAATCACGTGAAACCCGTGATATACACGAACTGCCATGTTTTCAACCCGTGAATTGTTTAGCTGATTCTAGCCAATACTGGTCGAACCAAACGCCCACAGTGTGTTTAATAGGCCATACCACAACTATCTACCAAAAATCAACCATTGAATCTCCCTAGAACACGTTCAACAATTCGATCAAAAATCTGCAGAAGTGTTCTCCATTAACCCGCCAAAAAAAAAATTCAAATGGAGAAGATGACCTCCCCCTAATCCTGTACTGGGGTGCGAATAGCATATGCCTTTTGGGGTGACCTGGGGTGCCCCTTAGTAATTGAGGTTCCCCTTATCCAACGGTGAGAGTCCGAATAACACGTGTCCTCCGGGGCTTTTACCAACTTTTCGAGCCGAATTTTCCAAAAAATGTTTATTTTCCAAAGGTGCCTACAAACACATAAAACACCAAAATTAGTACAAACTCGAGTGCCAACAATATATAGTATTGAGATCAAATTAAGCACAAAAATGTGTCTATCAAATACCCCAAAACTTATTATTTGCTAATCCTCGAGCAAATTTTTTTTTTGAAAAGATAAAAAGACTACACTTAGCACGTGCAGCAGGACGTTAAACCGCTAGGTGGCCCTAGCGGCGGAGTGTTGTCTCCGGAGGGTTTACCAGAGGTGTACCCACAAAACCTTTACTCCTAATTGGTCACAAGTATCGAAAGAGCTATGAGGACATACATATTCTCAACCTATCTCCAAGTAAGTAGAATGCCAGAGAAATTAAAGGTGTCCGCTCTAACGATGACTGAAGAAAAGGGGAGACACATCCACACCACTGCTAGATAAATAGATATCCGTTACACAGCTAGATAAACATTGTAAGATGCGTCCGCTGCTTTACAGCTGGATAAGATTAGGAGAGAGATAAAAATAAGAGGGACATTTGCTACACAGCTGGACTAATTACGTGTGATGAGTTAAACCAGTGCTAGAAAGATTTTGTGCCAGATTGAAAGCAGACTAACAAAGCAACCAAAATGCATCTTTCTTTGACTCTCTCACAGTGCTCAGTAGAAACAACGCCTTATTCGGTCTTCAACTGTTGATGATAAACTCTCGAACCTCATAGAACCTTGACAATTAACTCTTCTATTCGATTTCTTGCTTGACTTATAAATTTCTTCTTCCCTATGGCCTTATTGAACAAAAAGAACGTAATGATGTTTCATTTTATTTTTTTTTGAAAACAAAAAATTACAAAAAAAAAATTTACATGGCCATGAGAGAAGGACTTTCAAAACTTGGATCTTCGCAACTTGTGATGCCTTGGTATCATGGATTCTAACAACTTATATCATTTTCTCTTATAACTTCAACTTTGATTTTTGAATTATTTTCTTCTATTGTTGCTTCTAAACCTAAAACGTCTTCAACTTTCTTCATAGATTTTGATGTCGCTCCGCTTGTTGATGATGATAAGTTTCTACTGAGAGAGAGTCGCAATCCAGTAACTAAGACTACTTTGTGAGGTTGCTTTGTCTTTCTGGCATTTCCCTGACCTACTTGCCTTTCCATCATGTATGGTTAGGTCCATCACGGTTACCCTCTAAAAGGAACAAGTTCTTTCCTGAATTTCAAGGATCTCAATGTCTTTTTCTCTAATGTCTCAATAAGTTGTTATCTCTAGCATTCCAATTTCTATCTTTTTGGTGAGAAACAATATGTAAACTTAGCTAACCGGATACCATGTGACGCTAGAAGTTTCAAAAGTGCAACTAAAAAGTTTCTCCCATACCCCCAAACTTAAATCTAACATTGTCCTCAATGTTCTAAAGATAAAATTAAAAGCATATGAACAAGGAGAAACTGTTACCATTTTAAGCAAAAGAGTTAAGGAAAGATATTACCGTGTCGCATGAGATTGGGTTACCTCCCAAGAAGTTCTAAGTTTAAAGTCTTCAGCCAGACATCGGAAGGAATTAGTCACCTCATAGAATCAAAAAGTAACAGCCGAAATAACTGTGGGTCTTCAAAACCAAAAAGAGCTGACCAAAGGAAACTGCAGTAAACCAAGAAAATGAACAAGACTAGCATGCCCTTACCTAGTTTCCTGATTAAGACAACTACGTCTAATTGTGGTTCAGGTTCAGGTTCTATAAAAGGGTCTAAATATATTTCTTTAGGCTGCAACTCCTCAAAAGTGAGATCCGAATTATTAAGTCCTAGAGTCTGTAAAAACTCAAATAAAAATTTAGAAGCACATAATAATAACCTAAATAATTGAGGATCCTCTAAGTCAATCAGGTTTGAATTACAAAATTGACCACAGTGAGGGTAGTAGTCATTTTTAAGAAAATGTGTTGATTCTAATTTCCTAAAGCATTTAGGTTTAGTTTCACAACTAAATATTCGACACATTTGAAATATAAACGTTCCCACATTTGGAAGAAAACTATTTGGTGGAAAAACAAAGTCAATAAGGGTATCATAGCCTGGGCAAACCACATCAACCAGAGGATGGGTTTCTAATGACTGAACTTCTTTTTGGACATTATTAGGTTCGGGAAAATGTGTATGGAGATAATCTTGTACGATGGTTGAGGCACAAATGTCAAGCCCTACACGAGGGAACTTTCTAAGAGTTAAAGGTAAAGCACAGGGAGAATGATAATCACCCCCAAACTTAGAGTTTTGGGTGTCTCTAGGTAGACTAACTACAATTTCCCTAATTTCTAGATCATCGGAATCCTGAAAATGGTCAATTGCTTCTGTTAGGTTATACTCAGGTGATGCATCCTCACTTATATTTAAAAGCTCTACGAGTTCATCTTCTTCGTCTAAGACTATTGTTTCTAAATCGCTAGACTCTAAAATATTATTCTCATAATAAACTCGTTCCTCTAAATCATTATCGGCTTTGTAAACATGAAATACTACATCGTCTAAAACGAGGGTATCTCTAGTCAAATCCTCGTCCTTTTGAACAGGTGAATAATTATTAAAATTATTTGGATTTGAAATAGAAATAATATTATCATTGTAAAGATCAATTGGAGTATCCATTTCCTGATCACTATTCCTACATAAGTATGATTCTCCATCAACACTATCCTCATCATAATAACATGAAAAAGATCGAACCTCATCAAAACAAGTAGTGCTACCAATTCTAACCTTGTTATCTTGATTATGTAAATAACTATCTTCATTCTCAAGGGTATTATTGGATACACTATATTGGCAATTCAAGTCATTTCGAGCAATTCTTTCGTTCGTCTCAGCTATCCGCTTGAGGTGGTCTTCTAAAGAAGGTTCACTCATTATTATAATTCTTTCGTCTATAATTATACTATTCATCTCAGCTAACTTACGCGTCGACTCAGCTAACTTCCTGAGGGACTCTTCTAAAGGAGGAATAGGAACAGAGGGATCATAAAAAGGACTAATTTTCAATAGTTTGATTGTATCCTCTAGAGACGAAGAACTAGTACTATAATCTTCTTGCTCGTAAGACTGATGCATGTGTGGATAGTAATTTGGCTCACCAGGGTATGACCCATATCCTTCCAAAGGATGGCGTTCCCAACCACTATTCCCAACATGGTCATAAAAAGGATGATGTTCATATTCAAATTCAGGTCGATAATCATTGTATTGGCTTCTATCATACCAGTTCGACATTCTTAATTGCAAGGGAATTCTACACAATCACAATCAAGGCTGAATCGACCAAATCAAACCTATAGAATCTAGCAAACAAAAAGCATGATGGCTCCACTTAGATTGTTTTCTAGACCAGATTCTATTCCTTCGAAAAGGAATTCGTTACAATTTGATCACACCCCTCTGGAATCAATCCGAGCTAATGTAAGTTGAATCGAGGCGAAGAAAGCTCAGTGGAGCTTTGATACCTAAGGCCTCACCGTATCACAAGGAGGCGCAGTCACGCATTCAACTTACAGAAACCATCAAGAACTTTGAAGTATGCTTAAAAGAGTAACCAATATTTTCCGAAAGATTTTCCTACCAAGCTCGTTACCCTATAGGTCTCGTTCTAATCAGATTTTAAGCTTGGGTTCGCGTTAGGTTTCATTTACCTAAGGCGGGAAAGAAGGGAACGGTGATGAAATCCGAACCCTTATCTTATATGGCCAGTTCTTTCCCTTTATTAGGAAATTAAAGAAGCCGGTTCAGTCCTCAACATATCTTATATGGCAGACAGTAAACCCGCTGACAGGAGATTCGCGGGTGTTTAGAAGTTTACCTCACGTACCAGACGGGCGAAGAACCGATGTAGTCGACTCGGGCCACTGACTCCGGTGTCAGTGTGCGAACCCGAGGGGCCGAGACGATATTGTAATCGTCATCCTTCCCTGCAAACAGTTTATATTTAATTTTTTAATTTTTTTTATATAACCCTTCCGTAGGGTTTAAAATTAAAATAAATTGTCCAAAGTCCAGTCCAATGAAAAGAAATACAAAAAATAATAATAATAATTACAAAAAAATAAATAAATAATTCTCTCTCTTTTTTTTCTCTCTTTTTTCTTTATTTTTTTGCTTTGTCTTTTTTCCTTCTCTTTTAGCTTTAAGCTTTGATTCCAAGGTCTTTAGTATCCAACTTCAAACCTGTAATACAAAGACACAACCAAAGAGACGTAAAAATAACAAATGGAATAATAAAAAATAATAAAAACCTAAAAATTCTATCTAAGCACAAATCCGCGTCGGCGGCGCCAAAATTTGATGGAATTTTCAAAATTGTTGTAGTGATGGTGGTAAAAAGATTCGTTTCAGACTTGTGAAGGAAATGGAATTTTTAGATTTAAAAAAAATGTATATATACAAAAATATTAACAATGGCCGAGAGGTACTGGGACTAAGGATTTGGCTGAATTCACTACACAGGGTTCATTCATATATTCTTTGACAATTTAAAACTCAATAAAATTAACATGGACTCTGATTTTGTCAAGATAGATTCTCAAAACATCGATTGTAAGTCCTAAGCATGATGTATCAAAACACCTAAGCTAAGCATACATCATCAAATTAAATAACAACCAATTAATTGAAATCATATTTCAATTTTAAACTAATGCAAAAGTCATAAAAAAGAATAAAATAAATTTACCAGTGTATGAAATTCACCCTCCTCCGTCGTCCCAGTGTTGGATTTAGCTCATCATGATAAAAACACGCTCAAAATATTTATTTATTGCTCAAATGGTGTTTACAATAAAGAGAAGAAGAGAAAATGGTGTAAACAGCTAATGTGCGACCCACAGGAAGCGTCACAAAAGAACGATAAAAGAGAAGTGCTATTGTCGCTGTGGTTCTAAGACCCACACCTACGACCCACGCCTGTGAGTCTGTTTCACTGTTGATAAACGACTGTCCCTGCGAGTCTGTTCTTTGTGTTCTTGGTGTTCTTCATCATCAGCAGGAGCAGAAACAGTGTTTCATCAACTCTTGATTTCTCGCTCCTGAGCTCTCCTATCGACCCCAAACTCTCGACACCCTTTCTACTCAACCCCAGCAACCTATTTATAGCCAACAGAACCATCGAATCTCTCTCATTCACTCCATATAATTCTCTTTAACTCGGCAGTAAAGAAAATATTTCTGGGAATATTTTCTTTCTTGTTTCATCTTCTCACGCGTTTGCAAGCCTCCAATTACCATATTTAACTCCTTCACGCTCCAACAGTCTGTGAGGGTCTTCCATGCACGCACAAAACACGTTGAATCTTCTCCAAATCACGTGAAACCCGTGATATACACGAACTGCCCTGTTTTCAACCCGTGAATTGTTTAGCTGATTCTAGCCAATTCTGGTCGAACCAAACGCCCACAGTGCGTTTAATAGGCCATATCACAACTATCTACCAAAAATCAGCCATTGAATCTCCCTAGAACACGTTCAACAATTCGATCAAAAATCTGCAGAAGTGTTCTCCATTTTCCCGCCAAAAACAAAATTCAAATGGAGAAGATGACCTCCCCCTAATCCTGTACTGGGGTGCGAATAGCAGATGCCTTTTGGGTGACCTGGGGTGCCCCTTAGTAATTTAGGTGCCCCTTATCCAACGGTGAGAGTCTGAATAACACGTGTCCTCCGGGGCTTTTACCAACTTTTCGAGCCGAATTTTCCAAAAAATGTTTATTTTCCAAAGGTGCCTACAAACACATAAAACACCAAAATTAGTATTGAGATCAAATTAAACACAAAAATGTGTCTATCAATCAAATACCCCCAAACTTATTATTTGCTAGTCCTCGAGCAAATGTATTATAGAAAAATAAAATGACTACACTTAGCACGTGCAGCAGCCGTTAAACCGCTAGGTGGCCCTACCGGCAGAGTGTTGTCTCCGGAGGGTTCACCAGAGGTGTACCCACAAAACCTTTACTCCAGACCCTAGCTATCTACGCAAAACCTTGGAAGGCACTAAAGAATCTCCTTGGTTGGCATACTCTCATTGACTACAGGAGGAAGTACCCTGATGCGAAATTCCAATTTTTGTACACGAGTTTGCACTCAAGCATACTAAAATTCATATAAGTGACTGAGCTCTACTCAGATAGTTTCTGTACATCATAACCCGAGTCAACCAATCACATGGAAATATTAAGAAGATGGATGTAGAAAAAAACGTAGATGGTTTTGATGTAGACTAAGGTAAACCTATCCTAATGGACTGAGATATCGATCTGACTAATATCAACACAACAGGCATATACAAGGGAACCAGCAGGTGATAATCCTAATTCTAGGTCAACACAACTGGCATATACAAGGGCACCAGTGGTCGAGTTTATTGAATTTATTCAGGTTGGTCTGATGGTCTGGTCTCAAATTTTTTTCCATTTTTCTTTTTTTTTTTTCTTTTTTTTTTGTATCTCAATCACTCTATTTCACCCAATCACTTATAAGAAAATAAAAATAAAAACATAAGGTGAAAAGGATTCAACGAGATATGGCGAAACTACCATGTTTCTTTTTAATTCTAACACCTGAGCTCTGTGCTTTTATGAATAGACTCTTTAGATGTTTCCATCTAATCAGATTGGTTCCTCAACTCCTACAACCAAGATGTTCCCATCCACTTAGATTGGTTAGTCCCAACCTTAATAAGCATAAATTTCTAGGCTCTGGAGTTTATTTATTGCAACTAAAAAGTTTCTACCATACCCCCAAACTTAAATCTAACATTGTCCTCAATGTTCTAAAGATAAAATTAAAAACATGAACAAGGAGAAACTATTACCACTTGAAGCAAAAGAGATAAGGAAAGATATTATCGTGTCGCGAGAATATTGGGTTACCTCCCAAGAAGTGCTAAGTTTAAAGTCTTCAGCCAGACTAAGAAAGGATTAGTCACCTTATGGAATCATAGAGTAATAGCCGGAATAACTGCGGATCACCAAAACCAAATAAGGCTATCACAAGTAAAAGGAATCTGCAACGTGCCAAGAAAATTAGCAAATAAAGCACACCCTTGTCTAGTTTCTTATTTAAGACAACTACATCTAGCTGTGGTTCAGGTTCAGGTTCTATAACTGGGTCTAGATAAAATATTTTCATGGGCTGGACTTCCTCAAAGGCAGGATCCGGAAGATCAGGTTGTAGAGTCTGAAAATACTCAACTAAGAACTTAAAAGCACATAACAATAACCTGAATAATTGGGGATCCTCTAAGTCAATCAGATTTCACTCACACTGTTGACCACAATGGTGTTCATTCTTAAGCAAATGTGTCGAGCCTAATTTTCTAAAGTAATTAGGTTTAGTCTCAAAACTTAATAACTGACACATCTGAAACTCTTATGTTCCCACAATTGGAAGGAAAATTTTTGGTGGGAAAACAAAGTCAATTTTGGTATCATACCCTGGGTTAACCACATCAACCATAGGATGAGTTTCTAACAACTGAGATTCATTCTGGACAACATGAGGTTCGGGAAAACGTGTATGAAGATAATCTTGTAAAATGGTTGAGGCATATATGTTAAGTCCCAAGTGAGGGACCTTTCTAAGAGTTAAAGTACATGGATAATAATCACCCCCAAACTTAGAGTTTTCAGTGTCTCTAGAAAGACTAATCACAACTTCCCTAATTTCCAGGTCATCAGATTCCTGAAAATGGTCAATTGATTCTTCTAAGTCGTTTTCATCCTCACTCATCTCAACGAGTTCATTTTCTTTTTCTAAGTCTAATGTTTCTAAATCGCTAGACTCTAAAACAATATTCTCAGAATAAACTCGTTCCTCAAAACTATCATCGACTTCGTAAAAAGGAAATACTACATCGTCTAAAACGGGGATACCTCTAGTCAAATCCTCATCCTTTTGAATAGGTAAAATATCATTAAAATTATTTGGATTTGATCTAGAAGTAACATGATTATTATAAAGCTCAGTTGGAGTAATATATTCCTGATCACAATGCTTACAAATTTCAAATTCTTCATCAACATTATCCTCATCATAATCATTATAATAACATGAAAATGGTTGAAACTCATCTAAAGTAGTGTCTCCATTTCTAACCTCATCATTAGGTGAATAGTAACTATTCTCATTTTCAAGGGTGAAACTGGAACACTGTGTTGGAAATTCAGATTATTTCGAGCAATTCTTTCATTCGTCTCTAACTCAAGTCTACGTGTCGACTCAGCTAAATCCCTGAAGGACTCTTCTAAAGAAGGAATAGGAACAGAAGGATCATAAAAAGGACTACTTTTCAATAGTTTGATTGTATCCTCTAGAGACGAAGAACTATTACTATAATTATCTTGTTCGAATGACCGATACGCGTGTGGATAGTAATTGGGCTCACCATGGTATGACCCATAACTTCCAAAAGGTTGGCGTTCCCAACCACTATTCACACTATGGTCATCAAAGGAGTAATGTCCATATTTTTCAATTGGATATTCATTGTATTGGCTATTGTAATACCAGTTTGACATTCTCAACACAAAATAAACCCACTAACAGGGGATTCGCGGGTGTTCAAAAAACCTTACCTCCCGTTCCAGACGGGGGAATGAACCGTTGAAGTCGACTCGGGCCACGACTCTGATGTCTTGTACAAACCCGAGGGGCCGAGACAGTATCATAATTGTCGTCCTTCCCTGCAGCAATTTTGTTTAAATTAACCCTTCCTTAGGGTTTTAAAAATAATGTCCAAAAGAAAGTCCCAAAAATAATGTCCAAAAAAAATGTCCAAAAATAAAAGATTACAAAAATATAACCCTAATTACATTTCAAAAAAATAAATAAAAAAATATATAATAAAAATAAATTAACTATATACAAAAATATTCTTCTTTACTCCTTTGGATTTCTCTTTTCTTTCCTTCTTTGACTTCGCTTTACATTTCAACACTTTCTGTTTTACATAAGCTCCGCACCAAGTCTGAAGGCAAACGGAAAAATACCAAAACGCGTAAAAAAGAACAAAAATAATAAAAATAAAAACAAAACCCAAAAACAAATCTATACACAAGTCCGCGTCGGCGGCGCCAAAAATTGGTCGAATTTTATATAGTAGTAAATAGGGTTGTCGTTCACTCGGACTTGATGGATTGATTTTAAGAATTAATAAACTAGAAGAAAAGAAAAAATATACACAAACTATTGTCACAGGATAAAGGTGTTACTGGGACTAGGATTTCGTCGAACTCATAACATAGGGTTCAATTTATTTATTCTTAACAATTAAAACTCAATGAATAAAATTAACATAGACTCTGGTTTTGCCAAGGTAGATTCTCAAAAGATTAGTTGTAAATCCTAAGCATGATGTATCAAAACATTTAAGCTACGCATACCTCGTCAAATTAAATGACAACCAATTAATTCAAATCATATTTCAATTAAAATTAATGCAAAAGTCTTAAAAAGAATTAAATAATTTTACCCATGTATGAAATTCGTCTTCCTCCGTTGTCCCAGTGTTGGGGTTTAGCTCATCACGTCGAAAACACACTTAAAGTATTTTTTCATGGCTCAAAAAGTGTTTACAAGATGATGAAATGAAATGTAATGAGAAGAATAAAACAATGATTTTGCTCTCCCAAAACTCCCCTCTCTCGATAATCCTGTTTGGTCCTAATAGCACCCTATTTATACACAATAACCCATTACTCAAACATCTTTTCAAAATCTTCTTCCATAACTCCATTAGATCTTCTCTTTAATGAAAGATATCTCATGAATAATTTCTTTCTCCATTATCACAAATCTTCTTTATTTGCTAGAATAAAATCCTAGGGATATTATCTTTTTTTATTTTTTAAGTAAAACCCCATATTTTCTTTCAATAAAGACCAACGCATAAATATATTATCTCTTTTACCTTCAAGATATGGAAACTTTCTGTATAATAGGCAATAAGATATCTTTGCCTCGAATCTTTAAAATCTCCCATAAATTCCGTGAATCTGTTTCAAAATGAAGAAGGAGAGGGTGCCTCTATCCATTTGCTGGGTGCCTTTAACAAAGATTGGTGCTCTTATCTGAAATGAGGATGCCTTTAACACTTTTAAGCCAATTCTTCCAAAAATGTTTATTCCCCAAAAATACCTACAAACACAAAAAACATTGTAAATAAATACGAAATCGAGTGCCAACAATATACAATATTGAGTTCAATTTAGACACAAAAATGTGTCTATCAAAGACCTTGACAAGTCGGTCTCCTTGATCACAAGACAGTTTAGGGATCTTCTGTGTAAGAGAAGTAAACGGTTTTCAAGAGACAAACCTAGGCATCAGACAAACCTCACAGTCGCGTACCTCCTAAAAACAGGGATGCTGACGAGGCTGATGACGAGGACATGCCTCAGTGCTTTAAGTGTAAGGGATTTGGCCATTTTGCAAATGAATTCCCTAATCGCAGAAAATACACTGGGAACAAAGGTCTAGATGTAACACTTTATGGAATGTCTGAAACCTATGATTCTGATGAAGATAGGTAATCAAATGTAGGGCTTCTTTGTGAAAACATCGATTTTGATACTTGTAGCAATACATATATCAACCTCATTGGGTTCAGGGAAGAAGGAAACCCAATCAAGATGGAAGATTCGATTGATTTATCCTATGGAAACTCTGATCGTGATGATTCAGGATCTACTATGTGTTTAGCCGCTGTCGCACCACAGATGCCTGAATATTATCCAAAATTGACGTGCTCGTTTTGTTCGATGAAGGGTCACGAACCATCAAGATGTTACAAGTACAAGCATCAAATGAGGCACGCTAAAAAACTTCAACGAATAGCAGATCGATTAGCAAGAAAGTTGGAACTTGCTCAGAAGACCGCCAAGGTATGTAGGATCTTATCTTCATCGAAGAAGTTGGTTTCCAAGGATAAAATTAGACCATTGAAAAGAAAGTATGGTCAAATCATTTTGATAGACAGAAGCCTAGAGATTCCTCTCTTGAGGAAAGTGGTGGACAAATTGTTGTTCACCACATCACAAATTAATTGTGTTGTTGTGCAAATCTTGTCTCATGTGCCTGATCGAAAGAGACAAGATCGCGAACGTGCAGGCTTGTAGAAAAGTTTTTCGTTAGAGTTGTTATTTTTGTCTATCAAATAAAATAAAGGGTTATTATCGACAATTCTACTCTTTATAGGGTTTAGATTTGAACGACCACGAACTTGTTTATAGGTTTCGAACCCTACATTCTTTTTTCCTTCTTGATATCCTTTTTATCTGTAGACCTGATGAGATTGTTCTCAAAGCATGTCTATGGAGATAAGTGATGTCAACATGATTGTTAAGCCATCAATCAAGGAAAAAGAAAAATCTCATGTAACTCCGTCCCGAAAAAGAAAAAGGAGGAATAAAAAATATCCGAAGGCAGTGTCTTCCAACTCTCAGAAGTTTTCCGATGTTCTTGATGAGTTGAAGGAAGTAAGAAAGGAGATTCGTGAAATATAGGCTTTTGTGTCAAAGTCCTTAGAAATTCAAAGAGCCCTGGTACGACATAGTCAGCCAAGACAGTTCGTTGATATAAACTCTTATCTTCGTGAACCGTATGTTCCAATGGTTGTTGACAACAAGGAATTCGGGAATGATGCTGAATTTCTCAAAGGCATTGTCGCCTAGGATGTTTTCTTTTTGGATTAGTTGAAAGAATAACTAGTGCGTTGAATAGCGAGGATTGCGACTACACATAGGTATTTTTTTTTTCATCTTCTTGTGTTTATTTTTTAGGTTTATTGTTTTAAATTCTAAAAATATTTGGAGGATGATGATTATTGCAGTATTTTCTTGGTTTGTTATATTGCAATATTTTTACGGGATATGTATTGTTTGCGTCCGTGAACTTGAAAGTCCCATATTGCGGTCAAAAATAAAGTCGTCCATGAATTGGTATTCTTATTGATGAAAGGACGAATGGACTTTTGACATATACAAAAGTTATGCCTATGCAATCATGTCTTTGATGGGAAATAGGATTAAATATTTTGTGTGACAAGGATAAAGTCTATTATGTTGTTATGCATATAATGATGCAAAGATAGAATAGATCCTTGTATGCTAACCACAGTATTGATCTTCATTGATCCATCTTGCTATGTTTTACCGTGAAGGCTCCATTGTGTGTCTTATGTTGAGCACCTTACAACTAAGTCGATTAACCTTGGCTTTGTTGGTTGTTCTGTAAGATGATATATGTTGAGCATTATGAACTAAATTAGTCATCTTTGGTTATTTAGTTTTGTACTCCATAAGTTTTCCTTCTTATGTTGAGTACATGTACGGTTAAGGTTGTCATCTTATGATAATCTTAGTCGGGGTTCCATAATCTCTTATGTTGAGCCCAAAAGATCTAAGTTAGTCGTCTTGCTTGGTTATTTAGTTATTTGCTCCGAAAGTCTGCTTTTGTTGAGCAAATCCTTTGATAATTAAATTGATTACCTCGGTGATTAGTTTGGTTATTTTTTTGTATTCCGATTAGATTAATTATAGGTTCTCTTGTAATTAATCTAGTTGAGTTTTCATATATTCCACAAGCTCTTGTGTTGAGTATATGAACGGCTACACTATCATGTTCTATTGGTTAATGTAGTCATGTATTCCGTAAGGTTTTCCTTATGTTGAGTACTTGAACGGTTAAGTTAGTCACCTCCATATGATTAACTTAGTCGTAGCCTTTTGCTCTGTGAGTTTACTTATGTTGAGCACTTCCAATTAAATTGATCACTTTTGTGGTTTTGATTTTAATTTCATATTCCAATTAAAATATTCATGGGTTTACTTGTGAGTATTTTGGTTGAGTTTTGGATATAAGAAATCATTCACATGGTTTTTGGTGTCCAAATAAAAATCCTTCTTTTCTTTCGAAATTAAGGTCGCTCTTGTTGTTCCTTTAGGAATGACATCAAATGGGGGACAGTTCTTTTGAACTTGTGCTTAATGGTAATATCTTGCGGGGAGTGCGGCTGTGGAATTTTAAAGGGGTTATCTTGAGTCTTAAAACTCCTTGATGAATGTTGTTATCTTCGGCTATAAGATTGCATCTTGTCTTTCCTTTGATCATGAAATGTCTCTTGTAGAAGTTTCATTACGAACCCGTTCTTGTACCTTTGCCAATTTTATTGACAAAAAGGGGGAGAAATATTGTAGGTCACACTACAAATACATATGGTTTTCGGATCATTGTGTAAGGGGGAGTGGTTTCCATGATCGAGATGGAGTATTGACTAAGGGGGAGCGATACATATCACCATAGTATTATTGTTCAAGTCGTGATGCAATTGGACTTTGATGTTCATAATAATACTATGAAACTGTATAATAATGATCGAGAATCTCGATTTCTCTCATTGTTATAGATACGGATCTTCAACAACGTTGATACTAAACTTACAACCTTTGGGATCATTGGAGTACTTGGAAGGACGAAGATTTCAAGGAACGTTGAAGATTGGACTATGGAATAGGAGCCACTAAAGTTTATCTTTTTTGTATTCCATATGTATTAATAGTTTTGTCACTAAAATTGACAAAGGGGGAGATTGTTAGATCATAGCTCGGTCAACCTCGCATGCGTTGCTATATCAAGCATGTTTTTCAATGTCAGTGACCAAAACTATAAAGTATTGATTTCTAGCATATTAGCTAAGTCTCGGACTAGGATAGGAAAAGTGTAGTTAAGCTCAAGTACTTCATGGTGAGTCAACGACAACGATGAAGATCTACACCAAGTAACCGTGGAACTTCATCAACAAAAAGGTATGTGAAGACTTAAACGTATCTATCACTCGAAAGTCTATCTATTCTTCTCCTACTTCTTATGAGACAAAAGTCGTATACTATATAGTTTAGATCATATACACTTGATATTTCGAGCTGAGTATTCATTGCTTATCTTTTACTCGAAATCATGTGTTGGTAAAGCGTTTCGCTTTGATCAGGTTTATCTTCACCTAGTGATGAAAGTCATGAAAGTTTCAATCACTTTGGAAATTGCTCTGACGAGAAAGGTATGTTGTTCTTCACGACTGAATATCGCCCTCTGAGAATGTCTCAATGATTGAAATGTGAGTTTATATTATATAACCATGTATTCCTTGAACCGAAGTTTCCGAACTTTGTTGATCAAGAGAAATCGGTAGGATTGTGGAATTGGCTTGCCAAGTCCTTGAACCCAGTCCGCAGACTCAGTACGCAAACTGACGGAAGTTCTCAACCCGAGAATTTCTGCTGGGATTTCCAAAACTCGTTTGTGTGCTAAGTCCGCGAACTCAATGCGCGAACCCATTCCGCGAACTGGCGGAAGTTCTCGACCCGAGAATTTCTTCTGAGTTTGGAAAACTCAACCGATTAACTTAAGTCCGAACTTGTTTGTGAACTTAAGAGGTTATGATCTAAAGATGTGCTCTGAACATGAAACATTAATTATTAAGGAATGTTTTATGCAAACCGTGGCTATAATGTTCATGAGACGATTCTAATTGAATCGAATTATCTTTGTTTCAATTGTGTCTTATGTAGTTACATAAGATCTCATAGCAATTGAACAACTCTTAACCAGTTCATTTGAGTCAATTGAACTAGTTATGGTGAAGAAGAACATGATTAATATGAGATGCTCATATGGTTGACCTTTTGGGTTATCATGTTGAACCAACATACATGTACTCGTTTGGGCATGGTTTTCTCAAACCCAGTAAACGTGTACCCAAGTGTGTGTGACAAGCTATGTCTTTCGATCTAACGGTTAAGAGATATTGGCTTGAATCTAAATCAGGTTTTCATCTAACGGTGGATAGAGTTTGCTTTGTACCTAAGGAAAAACCCTGATTTGAAAGGCTATATATAAGAGACATCAAGCTTTGAGAAAAACTTAATCCCCACACGTCTGTGTGCTACTAGTGCGCTCGCTAGAGTCGATCTCCATTAACCCTTGATTTTCTTCTCTAAAATCGGGTTAACGACTTAAAGACTTCATTGGGATTGTGAAGCCAGACCGATACTACTTTTATCGTAGTTGTGTGATCTGATCTTGCATATTCTATCGTACGAGCACAATCTGTGATTGGCTTGAGATCGTGAGAGTTCTCCGATAGGCAAGATAAAGAAGTCACAAACATCTTCGTCTCACTGTTTGTGATACCTCGACAAACCTCCTGTGTAGTCAGGAAGGATTGCAGAGAGGTGATTGATTAATCTAGGCTGTTCTTCGAGAATATAAGACCGAATTATCAATTGGTTCCTGTTACCTAGATTTTATATCTAAAGGCGGAACAAAACCTAGGATGTCTTTCTGTGGGAGACATATTTATCCTTTTGATAGACTTTTCTGTGTGAGACAGATTCGTTTACTATCAAGTATGTGATTTTGGGTTGCAGCAACTCTTAGTTGTAGGTAAGATCAGCTAAGGGAATCAAGTACGCAGTGTCCTGCTGGGATCAGAGGCGTAGGAGTACAACTGTACCTTGTATCAGTGGGAGATTGGTAGGGGTTCAATTATAGATCAGTCCGAAGTTAGTTTTCAGTAGCTAGTGTCTGTAGCGACTTAATACAGTGTGTATTCAATCTGGACTAGGTCCCGGGGTTTTTCTGCATTTGGGGTTTCCTCGTTAACAAAATTTCTGGTGTTTGTGTTATTTCTTTTCTGCATTATATTTTATATAATTGAAATAATACAGGTTGTGCGTTCGTGATCATCAATTGGAAATCCAACCTTTGGTTGTTGATTGATATTGATTGATCCTTGGACATTGGTCTTTGGTACCGTCCAAGTTATTCCTTATTTTTGATAAAGACTCGCTATTGATTTTAGCTTGAGTAGAAATCAAATCAAGAGAGAGATATTAACTCCTTGAGATACTTTTATCTAGATTGAGTCTGACTGTCTAGTTGATTCTCTAGTAAATTATTTCGGAGTTAGTCCATACAGATTGCTAATCGAAATATTGGGTGGTGTTGTTAGACCCTCGATTTTTCAAAGTCAATATTACTAACCTCAAGTGGAAGGATGATGTCGTCGTTGTAGTTTGCTACTTCTTCACATTCTTCAGGTCTTCGGAGTAATACTTGTATGTCTCAACATTCCTAGGATTTCTAGTCTAATCTAAACGAAGTTGACTCTAGTATTTAATCAAGCGACTTTAGATGAGTTTTAAAACACTAAAATATGACAACCAAACTTGACATACCAACGCTTCGTGAGTTCAATCGAGCTATGCTCTAACAATCAATGACACATATCACTGTTCCAGGCTATTTTTGAATGATAATCTTGAATCACAATTTAGATTACGAACAATACATTGTTCTTAACCGAAATTCATCAAGTATGAACAAATGTTCATTAAGCTTAGTCATATTTCGAGAACTAATTACCATGATAAACTTGACTCGAAATTCTTGATATGCTTGCAATAGTCTAATTAGTTATGCGACATCTTCTCATAGATAAAAAGATGAATATAACTTGAGATATAGGTGGTTCAGTCTTCATTTACCTTTTTTTGAAGAAGTTCTCCAAAAGCTTCGGTTGAACTTTGCCTTCAAACGGTAGCACGCAATGATGGCTTTCGTGATGTCCGTTTCTCTACTACATATTTTATCCTAATCCGAGACTTAACTAATTGTAGACTAGAAACCAAGATATAGTTTTGACAACTAAATTTGACAACAAGCTTGAGATAGCAACACTTGTGAGTTCGACCGGGAAATGCTCTAACAATCTCCCCCTTTGTTAATTTTAATGAAAAAATTATCAATACATATGGATAAGAAATAAAGCTGTAAAAACTCCTTGAATCCATCACGCCTTGATTTCCTTGGTTTCTTCAACTCCGTGAACTCTTTGTTACTTCAAGTTGCAATAATTCTGAACGTGTTCAAATCAGCATCGTTGTTGTTGAAAATCTGTATCCATAGCAATAACAACTTATAAAACAAATATGCTCAATCATTGTTATACAGAAACATAGTATTATTATCTTCTCCAAAGCTCAATTGTATCACAACTTTGAAGTAATACTACAGTGATATGTTTCTCCCCCTTAATCAATACTTACAACTTTTGCATAATGGGTGAAACCTGTAGATTATTGATTAACTCCCCCCTACATAATGATCCGTAAACCATATGTATATAGTGTGAAACTACTAATTAATCCCCCCTTTTGTTAATAAAAATTTGCAAAGGTACGAAAATCATAGGATCGTTATGAATTCAACCAAAAGATATTTCAAGATTTAAAGGTGTTACATATTAACTTTATTTATATGATATCACAAAGTAAGAAAATACTTAGCGCTCATCAAGGAGTTTTAAGATACAAGCATCCCCTTTAATTTCCACAGCCACATACCCCACAAAGATATAGAAACCAAGCACAAGTGCATTTAAGAACCCCCCCCCCCCCCCCATTTTATGTCATTCCCAAGAGAACAATATGAGTAACCTTACTTTGATGAAAAAGAAGGATTTTGTTGGACATTAACAAGTCACATGGATTTGTATCCTAAACCTCGACTTAAATTAATCTCAGCATCAGTTACGAACAAAGAGCTAATTTTAATCAGTATGATTTAACATAAGAAAATCTTATGGAGTGTATGATGCAGTAATAATACAGAAGTGTGATCACGAGTAGATCGATGCTGCGAGAAAATTTCTCAAAGAGTTTGTTCTATTTTCAGTTTATAGAAAACATAATAGATTTAACTTTTAAGCATATATGAAATATCAGCATGATTCACGCAAAACGTAAAGGAAAATATATTTCATAAGACTTCTACAATAATTAAACCAATAATGATTACATACTTCAAGGTCATCTTCCAAAAACTCTAGAATTTAAATAAATAAATCTAAAAACATGCAAGATGAAAATCGTTGGAAATAGCTTGTGTACTCACAATTTTTGCTGTACTAAATCCTAGTTATCCTTATCAAAATTAAAAATAAATTCTCACAAGAAGTTTCCTAGTATTCAAAGTCTCTGAAGAATTCTTGATCATCTCCAAACTCCTTATTAACGACTGGCATATGAACGTACGGTTCAAGAACGAAAGTGTTAGTTCCTGCAAACATGTTAGGTTTTTTTTTATAAGTACTTCTTGTAGTTTAAGTGATTTTTGTAGAATAATCTTCAGTCCCTGCACCTCCTTCTTGGTTTTCATAAGTTCCTCAAGAAGAGTTTTAAACCTTTTCTGATTGGAGCGATCCGCTCTAGGTTTCTTCATATTCTTCCTTTTCCTCATGAAATGAGTCAAACGGATGGGACATCTCTTATTCCCTTCTAGTTTGATGAGTATAAACAACCATCGGAGCATAGATTTCACGAGAAGATGTTGTGCTTGGAGCCTCCATGATTCGTAAGAATGGATTTGTGAAACACAAATATATTGCTCAACAAGCAATATTTCTTGTGAAAGAGATATGAATCTTGAAGTAAAATATATTTACCATGCAAGGTTTCAGAACACTAAAATTTCACGTACTAGAAAAGCTACATAAAACCTAAGAAGAATGAAATGTCAATTTTATTCTTCCTTAAGTTTCTACATATATCAAAGTTTTTGAATACCATTACTTGAGACATAGATTAAGATGGAAAAACAAAAAGATGGACATCCAAGTAATTATATTCAATCGTGATCCAAAGCCCTGATGTGCACAGTTCTTATCTCTTTTAAGGGCACATGAGATAAGATGCACGTTTTAACGCAATTGAATTGTGTTGAGGCGAGCGTTAGATTTCTCACCACTAGATTCTTGCACAAAAATTGTAGCATCCTTCTTTACGAGACATTTAGTCTGGACTCTTCTCTTTGTTTGAGATTTTACTTTAACCTTAGAATCATTCAATCTTTTAGAACAAGAAGAGTTAACTTTGCGTACCCCAGGATTGGACTTTTGAACAATCTTGGGCATATTTTCCAAACGACTAGCCCTTTGTTGCAGTTTTTCCTAGTTTGTGTTTGTACTTGAAACATTGTGTGAGTCTGTGACCCTTAATGGTACAATTAAGACATGTCGGTTTGGTGACTGATTCAGGAACGACGTTAGCAACTTAACACATGGTACCTGAAACATCAACAAAATTTTAATTAGTATACGAAAAATCCATAACATCCTCCAATGATTTTGATGAAGATTCATTAATTAAATTATCAAGATTTATATGACTATTGCTACATTCATCAAAATTGATAATTTCTTCCAATAATGCTATACTTAATTAATCATCTTCTTAGGAATCATAATGATCAGATGTTTCATCAAACGTTGTAGCAAGACTCTTATTGCCAGTGTATTTCTTACGATTTGGACACTCATTAGCAACGGGACTGCACCCTTTACACTTGAATCAATGTGGCATATACTCATCCTCAGTAGCGTTAGAATCTCCGTTTTTGATAGAAATACGATTATGTGGCCTAGCTGACATATGAGGCTTTTCTATAGTGAACCGTTTATGTCTCTTCCTAAGAAGTTCTATAAACTCTCTCATGACAAATAAAATGAATTATTAAGATCTTCATCTGAGAAATCAGGATCAACAAGATTATTCACACAGTTATCAACATTTTCACTTTAAGAGTTTCAGTATTTTTAGTGCCTTGAACGCAATATCCTTTCCAAATTTGGATTGAAGTTCATGATAAAAGATCTTTAACTTTCCAACTAAAGTATTTCTAGAAAGAGTTTGAAGGTTGTTTCCTTCCATGATGTGATGTTTCTTAGAGTCGTATCTTACTGGTATAGTTCGAAGAATTTTCATCACAATTTCCTTTTGGGGAATGGTCTTCCCTAATTCAAAACAAGCATTAACAATTCCAAATGCTTTTTGATTAAACTCATCAAACTATTCTTCATCAACCATACGAATATTTTCCCAGTCGGAATTAAGGTTTGAAACCTAGCTTCTATGTCCGAGGTATCTCATTCGAATACAGTTTCTAAGATATCCCAAGCATCTTTAGTCTTAGTGCACGAAGTCACATGGTGCTGAAGATCTGGGCTTATGTCGTGGATAAGCGTTTAAGCCATCAGAATTATGCTTTGCAGCACTTAACTCGAATGGATGTATATACTTTCATCGATTAACGTACAACCAATGATATTTCAATCATAAAGATAAAAAATATAGTGCGGAAAAAGAAATAACAGAGATGCCAGAAGTTTTGTTAACGAGTAAACCATAAATGCAGAAAAACCCTGGGACCTAGTCCAGATTGAACACCAAATTATATTAAGCCGCAGACACTAACCTACTACCAATTAACTTCGGATTGGAATGTATTTGAGACCGAATTAAACCCTCACAACAATTCAGTTACAGTCGCGCTCCTTACCCCTCTTGAATTCCACCAGGACTGTGCATAATTGATTCCCTTAGCTGACGTCCTTTATATCCTAAGAGTTTGTTCAACTGAATTGAAGACTTTAAACCAATTTGCCTCCCACAGATAAGCATATATGTGTGATTTCCTTTTTGATCGTAGATCAAGGTGAGATTGGAAATCGCTAGTGTTTGTGGGTGAAAACTGTTTCTGCTGATTTTGGTAATTTTGGGTGTGTGGATGTGAAACGAATCTAAACCCTAAACAATGCACTGCATGGGAGTACTTTTGATTCGAGAGATCAATCTGTACAATCCTGGCCTAAACCAAGAAATGGTCGTTCCAGGCTTGCTTCGGTCGCAAAGTGAAGGAGAACGGTTGGTCTTAGAGAGGGAAGCGAAAAGAGTTTTGAGACCAAAATGGTTAATTCTGAAGATGTGGCTTGTTTTATGACTTGTATCAGAAAGTGGAACTGGCTTGCAGAGTGAAAAGCTATCAGTTCTTGGTGATTTCTGGATACTATGTTATTGCCGACCAAAAACTTGTTGTTTGGTGAAAATAGGTGAAGCCTATTTATACAAGTCATATTGAAACGTACCCTGGTCTCGTAGGAAGTGGAAACAATTGAGTGGTAGAAGAATAGAGTAACGTGTAACTGTCAGACATTATGCTTCCATGATGAAGGAAGTGAATACGTTTACACAGTTACTTTTCACCATCACTAATTATCCCGCTTCATGACACTTTCTTGTAACGGGCGTATTGCACGCCGCACGTAGTAAAACGCCAGACCAATACCCTGATGAGTATCCCCCAGTTTTGTGACATGTTTGTTGTCTCGAGTGTTTTCATGGAAAACATGTAGCAGTTTGCTACGGGTGGAAAGTCAAAGTCAAGAGACTTGCCGCATGAAAAATAACATGTGGTGCTATTAGGTTTATCTCGGCTGGTCGCCTAAAACTTGCCACAATCCGGTCAGTTCGGTGGCAAACTTGGATGGTTGAGGTCGCACCTCATGATGAAGGGTAGCCGTTGATTATGGCTACCTTCTGTTGGCGCCTGGTAATGGCACAATGGTGTTTTTGGTGTATGCTAGTGGCACTGCGGCATGACTGTCATAGCTCGTGCATGTCAGTTGCACGGTGGTGTAAGTGGCGCCTGGTGTAGCCATGACCACTATATTTAGGCGGCTGGTTGCCTAAAACTTGCCACAAGTCTGTGAGTTCGGTGGCGAACTTGGGTGGCTGATATTGCATCTCATGAGGAAGGATGGCCATTGATTATGGACATATCTTGTTGTATAGAAAAGCGGCGCCATTGGCATAGTGGCACCTGGCGTAGCCATGGCATAGCGGTATGCCAGTGGCGTAGCCGCGACAACTATTTCGGCATATTGGTGTTAGACCCAAATATGGATCTGGAAACATTGGCCATGTTGCTAAGTTAAACTTAAGGCCTTAGGAGAATCACTTAACCTAGTTGTCATGGGGACTTTAGCTAAACTAGGGTTTGGCGTATTGAAACCTTAATTAGAACGTGCTCTGCGTCACGGTGGCGTGGCTGACATAGCTGGCGCATGCCAGTGGCACGATGATGCAAGTAGCGCCTGGCATAGACATGGATGCTAGATTTGGAATTGGTGTTAGACCCGAAATGTGGCGTGGAAACATTGGTCTTGTTGCCACATCAATCCCAATGCTCTGGGGAATGTTACTTGGCTTGGTTGGCGTAGCAGCTTTACCTAAATTAGGGTTTGGCATGCCGAAAACCTAATTAGTGTGTGTGGCATGCGGACGCGGCATGGCGACACTTCTTATGCAAACGGTGCCATAACTATGCCCAAGGAACTATAACAAGGCTATGGTGTGGAAACGGCCACAGTAGTAAGGATTGACGGGGGTGGCTATGATATGGCGCCACTCCTAGGGGTTCCTGGGTCCCACACGGCTCGTGGCATGTTGTGGGGTCGAAGTGACATAATTTGTGTCACTACTGGAAATTAGAGCTTTGGTTAATGCAGAGTCATGCTTCTGACTAGAAAACCCTAATTTAAGCTTATCATGGCGTTGGCCACGAACATGAGGTAGGTTAGCAAGCAGGGCGCTATTTATGGCATGTTTTGGCATGTTGCCACAAAGTGGCATATTGGCATGTCGCTCATCTCACTGGCAACATGGCACGTTTGGCATGTTGGCGCGGTTTTTGGAAAGCCAATTGGCTTCGTGACCATCTGGCGCAGTTTCCCCTTTTTAACATTGTGGCAAGTTTAGAGCAATCTGATTGGTCAAAAAAGAGGGCCGACCAAGCATGGGAATGGCCATATTTCTGGTGTGAGTGTGGCGGCTTTAGAGCGACCTGATTGGTCGATGAGAAATGTGGCCGGCTAGTATGGGTCCAGCCACAACTTATGTGTGTTTGGCGAGTTTAAGGCGACCTGATTGGTCGAGGGAAATATGGACGGTTCAGGATGGGGCGTGGCCAATGGCAAATGACCCCGGCTTGGTTTAAGGCATGGCCACGCCTCCCTTTGTTGCTGCTCCTATCCTGCGGCTCCTTGTTTTCTGATTCTGGGCAAGATTTTGCATCTACTAATTCAGGGCGGATTAATTACCTAGTTTTCCCAGGCTTAATTTCGACAACCAAGGTCTGATATACTGCGCAATGCGCAAAACCCTAACTTTTGCAAATTAGTCAGGAAATTGATTGAATTCTATGTGTTGACACAGAGTTCTTTTAAGTTCATTGCCAGAGAGCAACATGCATTCTGTACCTTATGCAAAGACCTCATCCTTGATACTTGGAAATTCTTGCTATTCTGCTGCGAGTGAACACAAATCGTCATGCCATATCAACATTAAGGGTTCAGACGGGGAACATAGCACAGAAAGCATTCAAAGAAACTTATATTAATTGAATGTGGGCAAGGTGCCAAAATTTACAAAATACCTGGGATTGTTTCTACATGCGCCATTCTGGGTAAATTTCATGAGAGAATATTGAGTTGCTCAATAAGTGTGCCAGTGAAGAGGTTTAAACACTCATCACTTTTACATGGCTCTGTCTCTTTATAGAGTGACGGCCTATTAAATGCATGGTTTTACAATTTTAGCCCTGAACTAAAAGCCACCATCAACAGCTAGCAATAGAAAAATTCTAGCTCACCTCAAAATACCCGAAGTGCGGCCTAGATTATTATTCACCTCACAAGTATTAAACTTGTGGAATGAACAAAGTCTGAAACGAAGATAACTTTGAAGATTTATATCTATCTTGATTAATGGAGAAAGCTCAACAATCAATCAAGATCAGGATACTCGAGCTATCAAGATAAACAATAGTTGTACCCAGCTTCACGAATCCATATGAAGTCTTTGTAGTCGTTAACGCTTAAAATGGTTTAAGAAGATGACGACTCTAGTTTATTACGAAAACATGGCTTTGGTGACGATAGTTTTTGCGGGGAAGAATATTTCATTGCTAAAGCTTAGTTATGGTGACCAAAATAATTGTTGTCACTGTTGTTAGGTTTTCCGCGACGAGACTCGGATTTCGTCACTCATAGACTTTTAATGACTTCAGTTAGAGACAAAATAAAGTCTAGTCATTAATAAGTTTTTTGTGATTATATGTGTTTGTCACCATTTAAATCTATTGTGATGATGCTAAAAAATTAACATAAAATATTTTTGGTGATAATCTATAAATTTCGTTACAAAAGAAAATTTTATACTGACCAAATTAATTCGTCACTAACTAATTTTATGATGACGAAACTGTATGTTTGTCACTATGTTTATTTTAGTGACTTCAGTTAGAGACGAAATAAAGTCTAGTCATTATTAAGATTTTAGTGACTTCAGTTAGAGACGAAATAATGTCTACTCACTAATAAGTCTTTTATGATTATATGTGTTTGTCACCATTTAAACCTATTGTGATGATGCTAAAAAATTAACATAAAATATTTTTGGTGATAATCTATAAGTTTTGTTACAAAAGAAAATTTTATACCGACCAAATTAATTCGTCACTAACTAATTTTATGGTGACGAAACTATATGTTTGTCACTATGTTTATTTATAGTGACCATCATCTTGTTTGGTTGCAAATATTTATATAGTAACAACTTTTAATCATTACAGGTAAAAACATTTGAAATGAAGTATATTTTGTCGCTTTAATAATTTTCAGTGACACTATAACTTCACCTCAGTTCGTGATTCAGTGATTACTAAAATGTTGTCACAAAGAATTCTTTATGGTGATAAAAGTATACATAGTTGCTATAGAATATAGGTTTTTGGTAATAAAAATATAATTTACCATGTAAAGCATAATATTTAATAATAACTTATTAATTAGAGAAAATCAATTTATTTGTCGAAATAATTTTTCATAAGGGTAAATACACAAGTTGTTATTTGTTTACGTTATTTAAGGGGGGAAAATTGAAAAGAATGCTCAGGTAAAAGAATGCTCTATAGAACTTGTGCTAGAATACTACCACATTTACACTACTCGACAGTGTGATGGGTGCAGCCGGCCTTCCTTGTCAAGATCACCAGCAGACAAACAGTAAATCCCCAGACTGCAGAAAAATAAGATGAAACAAGAAAAAGAAATAGTAAAGAAAAGCCAAACCAGAAAATGAACTTCAAACAAAGAAGAATGTTGAGATCCAACTAACAATAAAATATAAATGAACTGTTGTGAAATCCTTGAAAGATAAAAAACTATTGTTCTAATCCTTGAAAGATAAAGTGCAAATAACTAATATTCTAAATCTGAAGTTACTCGAGTTACTCAACCATATTTGCCTTTTCCCCCGTGTTAATGTATCATATTTCGCGGCTAGCGCTTTTCCAATGTCGGTATCGGCAAATGTTCCTCCAAAATCTTGATCAACTATTGTTTCATGGAATGATAATTGTTGCCAAAAGGGATCAACATATTGTATCGGAATAACTTTGTCATTGTAATTGTTGGCTATGACATGTCTACATGGGAGGCCCAAACTTGTCATGTTAGGACAAACACACTCTCTTCCGTCAAAGTTACCTAACTCAAATTGTATCACTTCTTTCATGATCAAATGAATTGCACTATGCGACACTTTATGAGTAATTCCATGAATCCAAGGATTGTCTTTCCATTTAGTGTGTCTACTAGATCGGTTTTTTTCAAAAGCCTCCCTAACTCTATCGAGATCACGGAGGAAATAGGTGTGCATGGCTTGGAATACCGTAACAAATCCACCATCACCACTATGAAGCTTCTTCTTCAACCGGTTGTGAGACGATTCTACCGCACTTGTAGCTTGGTTGCCGAAGTGTCTATATTGGTTCCTGGATGCGGCTACAAGCTTCTCTTTGTGCGGATCCAACCAATTGTCCACCAAATATTTCACCATAATTGGATAACTTCTCAAACTAGCCAATAACATACGAGATCGTTCTTCATAATCTTCCACGGTGAGAGAATATGCCATGGCTTCCCAATCCTTTTGTAAACTAGCCCATCTTAGTTCCGCCAACTCGTCATCCTTCTTAAATTTCTCTTTGGCTTCCTTTTGTTGATCAACCGGTAGTTTCTTGATTCTCTCCATTTGACTTTTCTTTGTTGGACGAATGATGGTCTTACATTTAGTCTCAATGTTATTCCATATGTGGAACGTGCAAAGAAGGTGATGAGCATCCGGGAAAACCCTCGCTATTGCATTCAACAATGCTTGTTCCTTGTCGGTGACAATCACCTTTGGAGTATATCCTTCCACGTAGAATAACTTTACTTGTTGTAGTGCCCACACATAAATCTCTTCAAGCTCATTTTCCAAGAAGCAAAAAGCGACACTAAACAGAGAATTGGTGGAAGTTTGTCCAACAATGTTCAACACTGGCATCTCATACTTGTTGGTCTTGTACGTGCAATCCATTAAAAGTACTTTATTGGAGCACCACGCCAATTGTATAAACTCGGGATGAGCCAATATGAGATTCTTTATTTGTTCATCCTCGTCTTCATTATGGAAAACCGAGTAATTATACTTCTCCCCCAAATGCCTTAATTGTTGCATTTGATTTCTATTTTCCCATTGTTGATTTTTCGATTTTGTTTTGGCGTTGTAGATGGTTGGCAAAGTAAAAAAATTCGATGGGTTGAGGAGCTTTATATGACCAAGTATATCAATGGGTTTCATACGGTTTTCGGTCATGGAACTTACAATGAGTTTTTCTTCATCATTAAGCCGCGCCGCATTAGGATGGGATAGCAAAGTATCCGGTATGGGATGGTTATGACGACCGCATACAACTTTCTCCAAATACCACACCTTGCTTTTGTTGTTGTGCTTGAATTGAAGCTTGAACGGGCATTTAGTCTTCTTAGTGAAAGTGGTATTCTTCCTCCTCGTTTTTGGTTTATATTCGGTACCCTTTTCACATGAATTTTACTTTCTCCACTACACTCGCAAACCATGAAAGTGGCGTTCATTTGTTGATCCATTACAAACTATAAGACACATAATTAACTTTCCACGTTCTCTTTTCCATGCCTGTGCTTCTTTCTTCGTTTTCCATGTCTACATGGTCCAAAAACTCAAAGTTAGTAAAAAAACATAGTGATATGGTTAAAATGAATGCGCAACATATATTTCCATTAGTTTCAAAACAAAAAAAATACCTACCAAGTCATTCAAATAGTGATGGGAAGAATCTTCGGTTAGAATTTCACTTGCATCAGGTTTGGAAGACATTGGGTTATGTGGAAGCACAATCTATTAACTAAAACATCACAACATTAGTCCAAAGGAAGAAGGAAAAGTACACTTACGGTTGGGTTCTAAGATCCACGAACACAACCGTAAATTATATTCTCAGCCGTAATATCTAAATTTCTAACAATAGGAACAAAATCTGACTGACAAGAAACTTTACGGTTGGGAAAAAAAAATCGAACCTAGCCGTAATAGTATTACGTTTTGGAATTGTGCAAAACCCAACCGTAAAAATAGCAATAAATACCCATGCAAAAAATATTTACGGTTGGGTTTGGCATGACATCTTCTCAACCGTAAAACCTCTTTTGTCCTTTATTGAAAACCAATTACGGTTGGATTGCATCAAATCTAACCATAAGTTCAGATTGCGGTTGGGAACGAAGCTTCAACCCAACCGTAACATGAGCAGTAAGTGGAAAAATCTAAACTTTTTTACGTATTTTAACCAATTTTGTGCGAAATTGAACTCATGGGAGATAGTTTAGAGGCATACCTGTTGATTTTCAACCATTGGTTCTTCACTTTGTGATTTATTTCTTGAATTGGTTGAGATTCATCATCAGTTTGTGTTAAACCCTCTCTACCATCTAACAAATCAACCATCTCTTGGTATCCAACATGAGGGATGTAAAACTTGTTTTCTCTATCATACAAAGATTCACCCCCATCGAATTGGTAACTTGTTTCATTCATTTTGGTTGAGTGAATCAAAATCTAGGGTTTGAAAGAAATCTCCAAAAATTTTGTTTTTTTCTTCTCTCTAGTTTTTCTTCCCACAAAAACTTTGTCCCAGAATTCATCAAGTATATAACAAAATTCGTTAATTTAATTATTATCTAATTAAATTAAATTAAAATTAACTAAATAAGGATTGTTCGGTCATTATAAAATTATTTGAGATAAGGGGTTTTTGAAATTACTTATGGGTGACCCTTTTTTGTCCTATTACGTGACGCCCCTCTAATGGAATGTGACGCCCCAATAATAGCCTTCTTATTTAAAGTCAACGATAACTTATTAGTTGAATTGAAGGATAAAAACATAAACTAAAATGAACAAGTGTAAGTACCATTTTTTAGGAACAGAAGGAGTGTATCCTAGCACACCCCTTAACAAAGCCTGACTAAATTGGGGCCTATGGATTTCTTCATCCACCCAATATCGAATGATAAGGGGTGTCTAAAGTATTGTAAAAATATTAAACTAACCTTTAAAGAAACCTTAATTGTTCTAACACAAATACAAATACAAAATCATAACTTAATTAACAAATACAAAAATCATTAATCAAAACTCAATTTATTTTTCAATTTCCATCAAAATCAAAACTAAATCTTAATCAATCACAAACAACAATTAAAATCTTCTTTTGTTGTTTGTAAAAAGAAAACCCAAAAACAGACAATTCAAGTGATTGAGTTAAATCACTTTAAATCATTCCTTCTAAGAGATACTCTACAATGATTTACCTCTAAATCTTAAAAATTCACTCATCAAGTTTTCTGAAACTCCACCCAGAATCGGTTTATATTTTCAGCACATTAATCCGATCGTAATCTTAATAGGATTTTAATGTGAACCTACATAAACCGATTCTGGGTTGTTGTGATGAACATCAACTATAATCGGATTACATGAATACACATATAAACCGATTAAGATTACAATCGGATCATTTTGGACCATATGTAATCCGATTGTTTAGTTAAAAATCTCTATACCCTTTTCTTCCAATAATCGGATTGCATTATCCTCCATATAAACCGATTCTGAAAAAGCTGCAACAAACTAACTCCAGAAACGGACTCTATAAATGAACAAGAAGTTCGATTTTGTTACAAATTTCTATAAATGAGCCCAAGTTACCCAAAAAAAGAAAACCACTTTCATTCATTAAGGTAGGTTCAAGTTTGCAAAATACAATATAAGAAAGTGACAAAATATAAGCATCTGATAGATCAAGTTTTAAATATAAGGAAAATACTCATTCAAAAAAATGGAGACCATCGAATTGATCCGGCCCGATCAATTCCTCCCATCGCCTCATGTTGGGATCGTATTTTTTTAGTGCTTGGTCCTTATCTGTTACTATGATCCTCGGAGTTTGATCGCCACGGTATATCTCCTTCAAGGTCTCTAGCATCCAAGTAAAACTCACATCATTCTCCCGATCCATAAACCCCTATGCTACCGTGAAAGTTTGCTTGTTGGAAGTATGGCAAGCAATGTTTAACAACGGCAAATTGTACTTGTTGGTCTTGTATGTACAATCTATTAACAAAACTTGATAGAAGCATTGGGCCAACTTGATCATCTCCGGATGCGCTAAGAAAATACGAGTCACTTTGACTTCCAATACTTGCTTCCCCATTGTGTATCCGTTTTGATCGGCTAACCATTGAGTTTGTTCCATAACCGCTCTACCATCCCATGACCTCCTCCTAAAGGCTGCTCTTGCCGTGTAAATTTGCCTCAAAGTGGACAAGTTATCCTTATCATCCTCCTTAATCTTCCTAAGGATGTCACTTGGTTTACACGCTTTCATCGACCTCACCGTTTCCAATTGATGTAGTTTCAACCCACAAACGGCCGCGTGTCCGACAAGAGATTCCGGATCATCATGATTGTGACAACCATTCATCACTTTAGAGAACTTGTATACCTTACTACCATCGGGTCTCTTGGGTCTATTAACTATAATCTTAGACAGGCAACCATACTTCTTTGATTTAGTAATGTATTCTCTTGTCGTCGTCTTCACGTACAGTCTTTCCTTTGCCTAGTGACTTTCTTGCTTTCCACCTCTCTCACAAACAATTTCCAAACGATCTTCACTTGAATGACGGCCTAAAACTAAGGCGCATTTGATCTCTATTCCCTTGTCTATAAACCATTGCTTTGCATCGTTTATATCTTGCCACTCCAAATCGGTGAAATAGTGGAAAGAGGTATCAGGACCCAACAGAGATATAACTTTGGGTTGATCTTCTGCAAACGCCACAACAATCTACAACAAATATCAACAAGTTGATGATTCAAAATCGGTTTATATGTTACAGTCGATTAAACCGATTTCTCACAATCGGTTTATATGTGCAACTATAAAGACCAATTAAAGATTTGTCTAAAAAATTTCAAAGTCCACAATCGGTTCATGTCTCGTGTCATAGAACATCACCAACAAAATCCGATTCTAGTCACGTACCCATCGCGCCAAAAATTTACTAGAATCGGTTCATATGGTGATGAATAAAGACCGATTTTTGTACCCAATTTGGGGATGTTACCCAGAATCGGTTTACGCAGTGTTATCCAATAAACCGATTCCGGGTTAAAGTTTTGAAAAAAATTTCCTTTTTGGGCGATTGGGACATGCAAATACATGTTTCTAAATCGTTACAACTCATTCCTGTTTATTAAGAGCATTATCATCTTCTTCCTGACGAAATTGTTCTTGTGCTTGAATAATATCCTCAAGCATTCTTTGGTTGACATCCTCTTCTTCTTTCAACAAATTATCCAATTAGGTAGGATCGAAATCATGATAATCTGATGCACCCACTTCTTCATCACTACTAGAGTCTTCATTATCATTATAAAGTTTCATTTATGCTAAGAAAATCACAAATCCTGGTTTTTTTCTTTTTTCCCTCTACTTCTACTTTCCCTCCAAACCTTAAAACAATTTCTACTCTAGTCCTAACACCATAATCAAACTCAAACACCAATTAATTTAACTAATACTAACTTAATTAATCATCACTAATTTAATAAGGATATATTAGACATTAACATAAATAATGAATAAGGGGTTTCTACAAATTACTTCCTAATGATCCTATTTTATCATATAGTTATAGGTCCAATTAAATAGCATATGCTCCAATTTAGCCAGGTAACAAACCCCCAAATCATCGGGTATTTTCGAGAAACTCCTATATTCTTGAACTATAGACGAACAAGAAGCGAAGAACCTCATTTCTCCTAATAAAACCTTTTCTCAGCCCTAAAACCCTAAAAAAAAGGAAATCTCAAAACCTTTAGCGGGCATGGCATCACTGAAAGAGATCTTAACAAGAAGACCAATATCAGCAACAATCAGATTAACAGTACCAGCCGGAGGAGCAAGACCAGCACCACCAGTTGGACCAGCGTTAGGTCAGTATCGTTTAAACCTAATGGCATTTTGTAAAGATTTCAATGCAAGGACACAAAAATACAAACCAGATACTCCAATGGCAGTGACAATCACAGCATTTAAAGATAATACATTTGAATTTACTGTGAAATCACCATCAGTCACTTGGTACTTGAAAAAAGCTGCTGGGATTGAATCTGGTAGTGGTCGTTCTGGTCATGTTGTGGTTGCGACTTTAACACCTAAACATATTTACGAGATTGCTAAAATTAAACAATCTGATCCTTACTGTCAGTATATGAGTTTAGAATCGATTTCTAAATCCATTATTGGAACTGCCAAGTCTATGGGTATTAAAGTTCAGAATGAATTGGATTGAAGATGAGAGATTGGGCTAGCTTCGTAATTGCCTTGATGATTTGGATTTAATGTTTTGAAGAATTGCTGGGCAGTTTTTCAGTTCTAGGGTTTCGTTTATTTGGATTATTAGTTTCTTTTGTTTTTGTTATTTATGATGAATGATAAAGAAGAACTATGTTTAATGGTCATTTGAAAGTGTAATGGAAAACTATGAAAGACACCTTCTTCTTTTTTTCACAGTTGAATTTGTTTGATTCATTGTATTAGTAATTTGGTGCGGTTTTCTTGTTTTTGCTTTCATGATTGATTATCTCCTTCTTGGAGTTAAAAGTTTGTAGCTAGGTATGATTAATCCCAGATGCTAGGCAGTCAATGCTTGCTGAAAATTCATTTGTAATCCTATTTAGTTACATTTTTAAGTTCTAGGAATTACATACAGAGACAAAGAGAAAGAGAAGAAGTAGAGGTTGGGGAGCTTATTGAAAGCATGTGCATCGGGCCTGCCAAACCCCTAGCATCTGTAAGCTTACTTCACATGCATTGAGTTCTTCTTCTTCTTGTTTTTCTTTTCCTCATCAATGATTTTCTTTCTGCCTCACGACTCAGGACCATTATTTGAGTAGATTTTCTTCACTGATTAATTTTGTTCATTATTTTTGAGTTTTTGCTAGTTTAGGGTTTTTTGAAAGACTTATCTAGGGTTTGAGAGACATGATGTGACGAAGTTTTGTAGTAATTGAATTGGTTTGCTTAATGAGATACTTCTTTGTGTCAGTTTCATGGTTGTGTTTCTTAATATTCTTTACTGTAAATTTCATGGTAGCTGATTTATAGAACTCATTTTCATAGGTTAGTAACTTCCAGGTCCTTCACGACTCTTGTGTTTAAGAGATGGAGAATACGTCGCCTCTGACATTGGTTGTGCCTGAGCACATTCTTGGCCCGTTGTTTGTTAGTGCAAATTGTGCCAAATTAGACCAAGCCCTTGAAAATCTTAAAGAAACTGCTAAAACTCCTGACGGTCGTTTGAAACTTTCTTCAGTGAAGATCCTACCTATAGTTCTTGACCTCACAAGGTCTCAAATCTTCTCTTCAAATCATTATATTCTATTGTTGTCTTTTAAACTTCTTAGAGACCTTTGTGCGGGAGAAATATTGAATCAAAATTGCTTTATAGAGGAAGATGGGGTCAACGTTGTTGCTAGGGCATTGGATTTAATTAATTTTGATGCTAACTCTAGTGATGAGATTATCGAGATTATCAGGTTTGGCTTGGAGCTTCTAGGAAATGTATGTGGAGCAGGGGAAGAACATCAGGCTGCTGTTTGGTCTCAACTTTTTCCTGTTGTATTTAAAGATATTGCTGGGCTTCGGGTGAAAAAAACTTCTGATGTACTGAGTATGGTTATATATTCTTGCTGCCACGGAAGTAGTGAAATAATGAGACAGCTTTGTGAGGTTCCAGGCTTACGGATTGTTGCAGAAATTGTTAGAACTGCTTCAAGAGGTACTTTTTGTGTGTTCTTGTGCATATGCCGTGTTTTGATCTCTTGTTGATATGGCAACATGTTTGAGCATGTTTCCTGTGTTTTTATATATTTAATTTTTTTTTTCTTTTCTTTTTATTAGATGGTCTTGAAGAAGATTGGTTGTTGGGGCTTCTTGCAAAAATCTGCCTCGAGGAAGCTTATTTTTCACCATTATTTTTTATGTTGAGCACAACTGGTGCACACGAGCAGAACAATAATTTGAAGGAGACTGGTGACATCTTTACCCTAGAAAATGGATTTCTATTGAGTATCCTCTTTGGGAGCTTGAACAAGAAACGTGATGAAAATGTATCCAAGGAGTTCGCTCTCTCCATTCTTGGAATACTGAAGAGAGTTGTTACAGTAGTTAATTTTTTCTCGAGAGGCCAATCTACGCTTCCAACTGGTGCTCCTGCAGTTGATATTCTTGGTATTCAATTAACATTTTAAGGGATATTTGTGCACATGATAGAGATAATTTAGGAACTGAAGAATCAGTTGCTATTGTTGATTTATTACTGTCATCAGGACTTTTAGATCTTCTTATAGATTTTCTTCGTGAGCTGGGTCCCCCTTTGACAATCAAGAAATCTATTCGACAAGAGAGCACATCTATACAATTGAAGGTTTGCCCTTATAAAGGGTTTAGGAGGGATATAGTTGCTGTTATCGCTAATTGTTTGTACGGGATGAAGCATGTGCAAGATGAAATTAGGCAGAAAGATGCTATCCTTTTGCTGTTGCAACAGTGTGTTACTGATGATTATAATGAGTTTTTGAGGGAATATGGAATACGGGCAGTGAGGAATTTGCTTGAGGGAAACGAAGAGAACCAAAAAGTAGTCGCAGAATTGGAGATTCAAGGGTCTGCAAATGTTCCTGAACTTGCTGAGCTTGGGTTTCAGATGGAACTAGACCCGCATACTCGGCGTGCTAAGCTTGTCAACATCTCACCGTGTTAGATGCTCCTGAACTTGGTGAGCTTGGCTTTCTTGTTTCTTTTGTTTTTGTTGTTTATGAGAACTATGTCCAACGGTCAACTGAAAGCAGTTTAATGCAAACTATGGATGAAACCCTTTTTTTTAATGCTCAGAGTTAGATTTGTTGTATTCACTGTATCAGAAATTTGGTAGGATTTTCTTTTCTGTGCTTTCTTGACTGGAATACCGTATTGGAGTCAAAAGTTTGTACCTAGGTATGGTTAATTTCAGATGCTAGACCAATGCCCCTTGCTGGAAATCACTTGTAATCTATTTAGCAACACATTTTAGGAAAGAAAATTTAAAGCGTCAAACAGAACAAGAAAAAGTATGAAAACTGTAGTTGTACAAATTCAATTCCATCTTATGTGGTTACACTTTTAAGTTCAAGGGAACAAAATTTACAGCGAGAAATAGAAAGAAAAGAAGATGATTGGTGTTGTTATGGAGCTGTGGTTTTTGTTTTAGTAGAAGCCCTTTTGATTAAAATCAGCACATGCTTCGGCTGGGCATACCCTCATTCATTAAAATCTGTTCTTTGAATTTGTGGAGAAAACAGATGGCGTAAATGAGGCCTTCCAAGAGAGGGCAACATAAAAATGAAATTTTTGACGAGACTGTAGTGGGTCACTTGGTATACAGGGAACTACAACAACACCGCTTTGAGTTATTGTCCAATCGACAGACCCTCCTGGTTTGTATTTGTAAGAGCAAGTCGTAGCTTCTCTTGTAATTCTTAAAAGGAAACTATTGTTTGGGTGCCATATTGTGGTTCTTTTTAGTTTATGCACGGCTCCAGGCAGAATTTTGGTGCGTGTCATGGGTGAAATCTTATAAATGTTATTAGTATAGGTAACTGCATCTGGTGCAGGTAGGATAACACAAGGAAATTGAGTCATAAAAGTGCCTGTTCCCGTAGATGGCAGGCCCGCCCCTCAATCATGTGTTTTCCTTGACATTCCAGGGCATCAGATAATCCTTGCCGCCTCTTTTGAAGCTTCAGATCTCCGACTACATCTCAATTCTCTCTTCATTCGGATTTTAGCTTTTCATGCTTCCTGGGTAATAACCAAAGTGTATGTTAACAGAGTACAAATTACTATTTCTGGGGATAACATGTGCAAATTTGTAGAGACTACTGTTAGTCTGCTACAACCCCGTCAGAAGGAACCTTGTTCTGTCTAGGCTAATCCGTATTACCGATTTTGCCAGTTGCTTTTCCTAATTTTTGTCTTAGGGACATTCAAAGTTCCAATTTCATTTTAATTTCTTCTGCTATCCAAAACTTCAAGGAAAGGTTTGCGAAAGTGGTATAATCCACGATAAAGGCTCTCGTGCACTACTATCTTAATACGCTAGACAGTATTAAGTGAACCAAGCATTCACCATTCAATAATATGTATTATTTGTACAGTTCCGTTACAACGCCGTAAAATATCTACCTGTTATTCATTCCCTTGTGGGAAGAACATGGCAAAATCTTAAATCAAAGAAAGACAAAACTAATACATTAAGTTACTTGATTGGACTTTTCTTTAAATTATCAGATGGCCCAGCAACATCTGCGAGGAACAAATATGAATCAGAACATATGAACTTAGTAAAATTCAAAAACAAAAATAGCATATCATTCTAATTGGTTTAGTTTTGCAAAGATACCAGTTTCTGTTTTCTTGGCTTCCCCTTCGGATTTCCACACAATGTCATCCAAACCAGTTGATATGTTCTTGTAAAACTGCATTTTTTTTTACAACAATTTGTCTAATGAATAATATCACACAGTAAAGTATAAACTTCAGGATTGAATGAAAATCGCAAATGATTAAATGTTTCTTTGACGATGTTCGCTGAGTAATACGTAAAGCGTAATGACTATTATACCTTGTGAAATTCAAGTGTATCTCCACCAGCTTTACGTAGCTCGACCATGTACAATGAAGGAGCCACCTCAAAAACCTGAAGGAAACAAACATGCCACATTAGCAGGTATGCATCTTATAGTTCACAAATTTCGTTTTTGACAACCAATTATTAACAAACTGAAAGCCAGTTTTCTTGATCACGAGAAACACGAAGAAGCCCCAGTAAACAGCACAAAGACGTCTAATTTGATAGTTTAATTTTTCCTTTGGTTTTCAAAATGTAGTACCTCTGTTGCAATGGACAAAGGTCCTTTTCGTCCACTCTTACCTCCATGAAGCTTCATCTGAAACAATTATATGAAAAAATAATTTATCAGGAAAGAAAGCTACATAGTAGAAGCGTTAGGAGGGTGATGATCATGTACCTTGTACTGATTCTTTTTTACATCAAATCCCAAAGGAGTGGCAGCTTCTTCGATTTTAGCAAGTATCTCTTTGGCCGGAAGTTTGGAGGTAAATCTAGTTTCCCTTTTAACAAGTCCCTAATGAGAGCAGAAGTATAAACAGTACCACACTAAGCAATGGATTATAGCTACACGCGAAAAGGTAAAAGAGAAATAACAGGCATTCACGACTAAGCATAGATGACTATTGACTACAACCTAAATACCAAATTCACTGATTTCGAGTTTAATACAAAGCGAATGAAGCATACCATCTGCTTATCAAATAGATTGCTGAGATTGAGACCCTGAGAATGAGAGATGAGTTCAAAGGCATTCATGGTAACTGGTCTTTCATCCCTCTTTTCTACAACAAGATTTCTGCTTTCCTGTGTCAAGAAAGAAACCAGTAACTAAAACTCAATACTACAGCCTTCTCTGACAGTCACTAACTACACATATGCTCGGTTTATACAGTTCTGTATCATTACGAGAAAAATTACCGCAGCTTCATTAAAAAGAGCATCGACATCGTCAAGATTAATCTCTTCTTGTTCAAAGACTGGTGGCTTGTATCCTTTCTTAAACCATTCGTTTTGTAATAACTCCGGGAAAGTAATTCTCTGTTGAAGAATAGCATTATAAAGTTCAGGACATAGACTACATTCATCCGCACTCCTTGAATATGAATGAATATGTTTCGCAAATGCTCTATATTTCAAAGATACCGTAGAAGTAATTAAGTGAAGGGAATTACTGTTGAAGGATTTGGGTCAAGGATCCTTTTGATTAATTTCTTTGCACCGGAAGAAAACCATGAAGGAATGGAAAATTCAGCCTTAAAGATCTGCAATCAGACAGTTCCTCATAAAAACCAAGGTTGAAAGTTTGATGTTTTAATATAAATCCTTACTTAAGTATCTACAGTATAGTAGGTGAAGACTTCCAAAATCGTTTGTTTCATAAGTCCCATTCTACGACACCAATTAAAACAAAACCACCAATGAAACACTCCAATTTATCAAGCATTAAAGGTATGCCGTTGATATTGTAGTGTTTGCACCACATATATAGAATAAATAACATCCACGCATCTTATTTTATTTTCAGAAGATCAAAGAAAACGGCAGCAAATGAATCCTAGATCCACTAAGGACATAGATTTCAAGCAACGAACTAACATAGTATTACATATGATGGCCATCGCCATAAAGCTCACCTTTTTGTATAATTCCATGAGGTTTGATTCTTCGAAAGGAAGATAGCCTGTCATGAGGACAAACAGGATTACACCACATGACCAGAAATCTGCCTTAGCTCCATCATAACCTTTATTGTTGATTACCTGGAAAAGAAGTAGAAGGATATAGCTCAAATAACACAAATACAAGAGAGATATGAAGAGGATTAACAACGGGGTTTGAGTGGAGAAAGGAGAAAGTTAGTCTCACATTAAGAATTCAAATTGTCCGAAGCTATAAATACCTCTGGAGCGACATAATTTGGTGTCCCACAGGTCGTGTGAAGTAATCCATCTTCCTGAAAATAAAAAACCATATGTAACTTAATTGCAAAGGTTACATTTTCCGAGTTGTTTACAATCTATTCATGAAGCTAAAGTCTGAAAGCAGGAAAGTGATCAAACAACTACTTAAGCATTAAAAAAATCCCGGAGTCCTTGTTGTTTTTCTCGTTAGCATGAAAGATCCAATTCCATAGCATCATAATAAAGAGTCTATCCTTATCTGCAATCATAAGAGAGGAATTGTTTGACACTCACTCGAAGTTGCTGAGGCAGAGCACTTAGTCCAAAATCCGAGACTTTAAGATCCCCATTACCATCCAACAGCAAATTCTCAGGCTAGTAAGCACACGAAAGCAGTTGTCCTGCTGATTGAGTGAAGATGCAAAATAATAACCAAAACCACAACAAAAGCGAAAATAAATGCAGTGTGGTATAGTAAAAAATTTGCTACCTTCAAATCTCTATGGAAAACTCCTCTACTATGGCAGTAATCCACAGCATGTGTTAGCTGCTGAAAGTATTTCCTCGCTTCATCTTCCTTCAATCTACCTTGTTTAGCCTAAGTAATGTAGGAGGAAACCATTAAGCAAACGCTAGCCTAAGTAATGTAGGAGGATACCATTAAGCAAACACAAAGTCTACGAAATTACATGTCGATCGAGTTATGTATCCTCAAAATGACGAGAATTGCCAATAATAAAATTCGTAGTCAGGGAAAGAAGAATATCTTACAATTTTGTCAAAAAGTTCACCACCTGTGATAAACTCCAGAACAATGTACACCTTTGTCTTACTAGCCATAACCTACACCAAATAGTGATCCCCATTTTTACAAAAATCATGAATAAACAAACTTCACAATTCACAAACAACTTACAATAATAGTTGTAACATTACCTCGAACAAACGAACCACATTCGGGTGTCTAACCAATTTCATGGTTGATATTTCGCGCTTAATCTGCATAATTCACATCAAAATGAAACTTCAACCCTTGAAACAAAAGGATAAAATTTCGAATTGGAACTAACAAAAACTCAAAAGGGTACTATCTGAAAACCACAAATTTTGCAAAAGTTTTTGGGATCATATATTCTTCTTATGTCTTCCTAATCAAAACTAGAATCAACAAAAAAAAAAAAAATAAATCAAATTAAAGAATCTAAGTTATACCTGACCAATCATCTTATGCTTAAGAACTTTTTCTTTATCAAGAATCTTAATAGCAACATTTTCCCCAGTCTCAACGTTTTTAGCAAACTTGACTTTCGCAAATGTTCCTTCTCCAACTGTTCTTCCCAATTCGTATTTCCCTACTCTGGTTGTTCTACTACCTCTACCACTACCACTACTCATCCTTCCCTCACTTACTCTCACAATTTCCTCTTTTCTTCTAGATTTTTTTTTTTTACTCAGATTTCATATTACAAAATCAAATCGAATCTGGCATCAAGATCTTCAGTTTTTAAGTGCGTGTTAAAAGTAAACTCATTAGTTTACATTTTTCCTTAAGTACTCCGAAAAGATTTAGTACTTTCTTTTTTTCTGTTATGCTTTTTTAAGATTTCGGGGAGTGGATGAGGATCCTTGTTTTTGAGCAAGGAAAGAGGAGGATGGTTTCGTATGTGTATTGACGACCGTTGGATTCAGATGTTGGAGGAAAGGATGATGGTCAACTTTGGCTGATTTGATTTCTCTCTCCTCTTTTCATCTAAATAATTGCAATTAATTGAACATTGAGTGTCACTGTCAAACGGTGGATAATAAAAGGATAAAGTTTAGGATACGCGTTTCATACGCGGAGCAGGACCCACATGGTTGGTCTAACAAGGGCATATCATGGAGATACCCACGGGTAAATCCTGATTTCAGTCCCGACCATTTTTATGTGGCGGGTCCTTGCGGCCTTGTAAGAGTCGGGACATGAATTGGAATTTTCACATGAGTAGTTTTGTCATTTCCGTTTTGCTCGACTATGGGATGGTCAAATGCTAATTCATGTGAGTTTGTCTATTATAGCTGACATCGAGTAAGCTATAGCTAAACGATCATAAGACGGTCACAGGTTAGTCGGTAATGACTATTTCATCTGAAAGCTCCAATTTGATCTTTTATGCATGCCCATGTCATAATGTCAAGTCAGATGGAAAGACAAAAGCAGTGCCAATCAAGTATTTTGGTCATTATTAGGAAATAATATAAGAGTCTATATTTAGGAGATATACACTTTAAGGAGTTTGAGTTATATTAGGAAAGTGTCTATGTTTAGAGTTTGATCTTAGGTAGGAAAGTACCTTGAGTGGTCGTCAAGTTTGTGAACAATATAAATAGGCTGTTAAGCCATGAAAGTTGAAACACCAGAATTATTATCAATGTAGTATTTTACGCTTCCGCGTTTATGCTCTTTTCTCTCTTGCTCGATCCTTAACATGGTATCAGAGCGAGGTGAGAGGGAGAGAGGAGAAGAAGAGAAGTTCCATTGGTTTTGGTTTTAGGGTTTGAGAGTAAAAAAAGAAAAAAAAAAAAAAAAAAACAACGGAGATACTTGATGGTTTGAAGCCGAGAGGCCAGGTGCACAAGGAGATACTTGATGTCGTTTGAACTCATGATGGCATGTCATTGACGCTGAACAAAAAGAAAAAAAAAACGGATGGTCTGGCGTAGCTGCCTAGGGTGTTGCTGCTGTAACTCTAATCTTATATCCATGACTTCTGTCGAGACATGTTCGTGACTTGTTGGTTCGCAAGGCCAAGGTTTGGTCGCTGTTAAACGATGAAGATGCTGCTGCGAAGGACGAACAGATGGACGCTGTGGTGATTTGAATATAAAAGAAGAACAAGACAAGAATATGATCTTGTTTCTGTACAGTCAAGAGATTCAGATGCCTGCGATTGGATCGGTGACCAATGAAAAAGGTTTGCTGCTGCTATTCAAATTGAAACGAAGAGGAGGAGAAAGAAGCCGTCAGGGTGCTGCCATCGGTATTACGAAAAAGGAGCAGAGTCTGATGATGTTCGTGACTTGTTACCGGGACTATAAAAAAAAGGTACAAGATTGATGCCGTTAATGTTGGATGATGAGTATTTGGTTGATCACTTCCAAAAAGTTTCGCTGCTGCTGCCATTGACAGTCGACAGTCTGAGTAGTATTGCTGGTGGTGATCGTGATGGTGACTGAGAAAGAGATCGAGCAGGTGATGAAACTTGATCGAAGAGAAGAAAAAGCTGCTGTTGGCAGCGATGATAAGGATGGTGCTGTTCATCGGTGATCCATGGTAGCTGTTGATCGAGCCAGGGATGAAGAATGTGAAGATGTGTTGTTGGATATTGACTAATCAGGGGATGGAAAGAATGGAGTTTGATTGTTCCGAAGAAAAAAAAAAAAAAATTGTTGTTGATGTTCATGGTCGATGCTCATCTGCAAGAGATAGGATGGTTAGCGAATCAATGCTACTTCCCTCGTTAGTGATTGAATTGTGAAGAAGGCGTAAGGTATGTTGCTGCTCCGTGACTTGTCACCTGTTGATGGTGGTTGCTAGACAAGGATTATATTGATCATTAATGTTAGTAACAGTGATGGGTGTTACAAAGGTCAGTGTTACAGTTGCAGAAGAACTGTTACAGATTAACAGAAGTGTTACTGAAGAATTCTTACAGAAGCGACAGAAAAAAAGAAGCGTGACGAAAGAGTTTTATAACAGTGAAAAAGTGCGACAGTTTCTGTCATAGACGTTGCAGAAAGCAGTTTAAGCTCAAACATGGTGATTGAAGAGTTTGTGGCAGAAACTTAGAGATCCTACAAAGTGTGGCAGACTTTGTAAAGACGACAGGATTGTGAGAGAATCTTGAAGAACAAAGAAGTGTGAAGGTTTCGCAAGAAGTGCGTGACTGGAACAAGAGAGAAGAAGAAACAACATTCATGTTGTGAAGAAAGAAAAAAAAAAAAAAAGAGAAGAAAACAATCACCAAGAGGTGATGAGAAAAAGAACAACAATAATAGGTTGAAATCCTATGAGTTGTCGAGAGAGTACAAAAAGTATTCTATCAAAGAAACCAAGAAAACAAGAGTACAAGAAGTATTCTTCAGAAGATAGGACCGTAATGTCCTAAAACTACGAAGGGGACCGAAATCGTCCTAAAACTATGAAGGGGACCGAAACGTCCTTAAACTACGAAGAGGACCGAGGACCGAAAGATGTCCTTAAACTACGAAAATGGGACCGAAAGCGTAATGTCCTTAAACTATGAAGGGGACCGAAACGTCCTTAAACTACGAAGAGGACCGAAAGATGTCCTTAAACTACGAAAATGGGACCGAAAGCGTAATGTCCTTAAACTACGAAGAGGACCGAAACGTCCTTAAACTACGAAGAGGACCGAAACGTCCTTAAACTATGATCTGAAGATTATTTTTTTCTTCGCAAAAGCGTCGGAAAAAAAAAAAAAAAAAAAAAAAAAAAAACCGAAGTTAAATTTCTTTGGTCCAAGATGGGCATTCGTGATCTACATGCTCCATCTTGAGGGAGGGTATTAGGAAATAATATAAGAGTCTATATTTAGGAGATATACACTTTAAGGAGTTTGAGTTATATTAGGAAAGTGTCTATGTTTAGAGTTTGATCTTAGGTAGGAAAGTACCTTGAGTGGTCGTCAAGTTTGTGAACAATATAAATAGGCTGTTAAGCCATGAAAGTTGAAACACCAGAATTATTATCAATGTAGTATTTTACGCTTCCGCGTTTATGCTCTTTTCTCTCTTGCTCGATCCTTAACAGTCATACACTTGGACAGACTTGTATTGGTAGAGGGATGCAGGTTGTTCAAGATAACTATTTCATGGAGATAAACAATGGAAGGAAAACGAAGATATGGCTAGATAGATGGATTCCTCCTCCTCCTATCAGTGATATTTACATATTTTATCAAGACGTGGAAGATTTACTGATACCTAATACAAGCATTTGGAATGTTGATCTTCTTAACCAGTTATTTGATGTTGATACTTCTCAAAAGATCCAGAGCTTATATCTTGATGTTTCAAAAGAGGATGTCATAATATGGATGCCCTCCAAAGACAGAAAATTCTCGTTGAAAAGCATATACAAAAAGCTCACTTTAAATCACAATGAGGTTCAAATTATTGGGAGAACAATTCCTCCTGCAATTTGGAAATAACTATTGGAAGTTATTTGCGTGGAAATGCATAAGAAAATTAAACCCAACCAGAAGAAGATTAGTTTTTTGTTTACAATGATAACGTTGATAGTTGTTGTGGAGTCTGTGGTGGCAGTGAAGAAACAATAAAACACATTCTCTTCGAGTGCAGGCATTTCAGAGCTGTCAGGAGAGGAGTACATTTAATATCGATCAAGTTAGGACTAACTATAACAACGTATCAGAATGAGTTGAAAGCTGATTCTCAAGTAGCAACAATACTCAAGATGAAAGATGGTTGTACACGGTGGTGATAGGGATGTGGATAATATGGAAATATATATGTGAAGCTATCTTTTAGGGAGTTACTTTGAACCCTTACAACTCAGTACATATGATTCAATATCATTTGAACTCTCATCCGCATGATAATGACTCATCTCATACTAGTTTAAGCTTTCATTAGTTATCTCAATGGAAGCCACCATCACATGGTAATTTTAAATTTAAATAGATGTCTCATTTGATTATTTTACTAATCAACTCGGTAGTGACATTGTGTTGCATGACTATACAGGCACCTGTGAAAGGATCAAAGGAAAATATGCAAATAGAGTTTTGAACCCAGAAGATGGTGAATGCATGGCGATACGTGAAGCTACGTTATGTGCTAGAGAAAATAAACTGAAAAGCATCCATATAGAAGCTGATTGTAAACTAGTCATTCAATCTATCACCAATAACGAATTGTTGATTCAATGGGAGAATAGAAACATTCTGAAGGAGATTAAAATCTTAACTTGGAGTTTTAGTTTTTGAAGTTTTTATTTTGTAAACCGCAATGATAATCAAGTGGAAGATGTTATAGCCAAGTCTGTGAGAGAAACTGTATCATCACTTGTTTGTCATAATAATTTTTCTACTAAAATCTGTAGTCTCTTGGCAGGATACCAAAACAATTTAGTTCCTTGAGCAATGTATCTTATTTTATAATTTATTTTTTTAAAATATTTCGGTCTCTCTTATTTGGAAAAAAAACTAGCTCATCAGAAGAGTAAACATTTTTCTAAGGCTGGAAGGAAAACTCTGATAGAAACTACTCATGCAACATGGAAAAATTATTATATATATGTCACTACTCACTATTCTAGCTCAAGTTGAGATGAAAACAATAGATATAATATGGAGATTCCTCTGACCCACTTATCCACTTTGGTTATCAAACAGTGTAGGGTTTTCAACGGGCATCGCTGCGGTGATCCATCATAAACACTTCCCATGAAGTCACCCATCCCTGGATTATTCCCGCCCGAGCACGCTTAACTGCAGAGTTTTCTTCCAATTATGCTGAAAAGGAACCGGTGTTAGGAAAGGACAAGTCATTACTTATATTTCATTCGGACAACCACTACCGAATATCGGGGTATTACAATGCCACCACCTTAAATTGGAATCGTCATCGGCTCCAGAATATATTTCATCCTAGATTTCCGGCGTTCCTTACCCCTCATGAGACAAACACCTAGACTAACCCCTTACAGCGTACCTTCCCACCCTCGGCAGGTGACCCGTCCTCGGCTCTGATACCATTTTTAATGACTCGTACCTCCATAGATATAGTCCTCGCTTATCCACTGCGGTTATTTGATAGTGTGGGGTTTTTAACGGGCATGTCTGCGATAATCCAGCAGAAAAACTTCCCGGGAGGTTACCCATCCTTGGATTAATCTCGTCGGAGCACGCTTAACTGCAAAGTTTTCTTCCAACTCTGGAGCCAATTATGTTGAAAAAGGCCTCGGTGTTAGGAAATGACAAATCATTAGTCATATTCCATTAGGCCAATCACTACCAAATGTCTGGGTATTACGCCTCTAGGGTACCAAACAGAACAAATTAAAGATGTGATGGGTCTCTTGGGACAAAAAATGACATGTCAAGAAAGCATGGGGGGTACGAGGATCAGGAATTTGAGATCTGCTAAAATGGTGTTGTTATCCAGATGGATTTAGAGGCACTCGAAAGAAAAGAAATATCTTTGGAGAAGAATTGTCCAATAAAAAACAAACGAATCTGAGACGGCATTCAATTGACATGAATATATCTCAAGGAAAAGAAGGGATTCTTAAAAAAAATAACTACTTAGAGAACATATGAAACTTATTGTAGGTGACGAGAATAAGGTACTTTTTGGCATGAAAATTGTATTGAGGAGATTGAAGGCACTCTGAAAGAGAAATTTCCACTAGTATACAAAAAAACTAAGACAAAATGGGATACAGTTGAAGCTCGTGTTAACACTCAATATAATTGACAACCAAATATTGTTGGATTAAATTCAGATGAAACTAGATATCAATACATTGAGTTGATGAGAAGGATTACGACTCCAAATTTTTCAACTCAAGAAGATTATGTAAAATTCTTTGGAACCTCTGATGCATGGTAAATTTGTGTGCTGGAAGAAATGTTATGACGAGTTCGTTGATGATGAAAGAAATGTGATACTAGATTTCTCTAAGTTTTTTAGATCATTGCTCGGTTAATCCACAAGTTTTGCTATCTCAAGCTTGTTGTAAATGTTAGGTAATCGAAACTATATCTTGATTTCTAGTCTACTAAGTCAAGTTTCAGATAGGTTAAAATTGTAGTTGAGTATCACTCTTGAAGACTGAAGATCGACAAAAACATTTGGAGAACTTATGTATCAGGTATGTGATGACTGAACCATTCTATTTTTCCCACTATAATATCATCATGTCTATTGAGACTATGCTGTATGACTTATAGTAGATTTACAAAGAAGATGTTTCGAGTCAAGCTTGTCTTGTGAAAAATCTCGAAATATGATTTAGCGATTAGATGTTCAAAGGTCCTTAATAATGTTAGTTATATGAACTAATTTGTGGGTTAATTGAAAATTTCCCATGCAAATGATTATATCACTTGGGAATGTTTCAAACATCTTAAGACAGAGATATGAACCTGCTGAAATTTCTACTTAGGTAGGTTGGAGAACCAGATCGCAAACTATAGATATCTGAGATACAAAAATACAAGAAGGTTGGCGAACCAGATTACAAACCTCAAGTTCAGTTGGGAATAGTTCACGAATCCGATAACGAACCGTGGTGAACTAATTTTTATAAGCTGGATAAATAGACTAGCAGTTGGCGAAACCGGTTCACGTACCGTGGTCAACTGAGTTCGGTAGTCTAGTATGGTTAGAGCACCTGGTTCACGAACTTTAGCATCATGGCTCGTGAACAAACCGTAAGGTTGGCAAACCGTTGTACCAACTGTTCCGACAATGTTTAGCAGATGCTCAAAGAATTATTATTTTAATATATTTAGCATCGCTAGAATTCTCTTAAAAACTTCTAAGACTTTATTGATTATTTAAACACTTATGCGTTTGTATCATGATTAATTTCTTAGATGTTTAAATGAATATCAAATAGCACCCGGTTCTTTGGCTAACTTGCCAAACCGAACAGTCATTATACATGGTTCCCTAACAAACCTATATGTATAGTCTTCTATTGTATTTTGAAGACCTAAAGTGTTTTGCTTGATTCCCAATTTATCATAGACTGAATTCTAAGCTAACTGAAAATGCGAGGGTATCCAAATACACCACAATCTTTAATTTATCCACCTATAAGTCCTCTTACCGAAAGTGATTGCCTATGGACAAAGTCGAGACAATACTACTAATTGGGATTCACACTTTGTGTGATTGTCTATGAATACGAGATCGAGACAATACGACTACCAAAGTGTGATTACTTGATAATAGTTTCAAACTTAAGCAAACTATATAGGATCACTATCAAGTCAAACGGATTTAACGTTTGTGTAATTTACTTCAAATTATATAAACAAATATAATTGCGGAAATAGAAAAGTAAATCACACAACAAGATTTTGTTAACGAGGAAAACTGTAAATGCAGAAAAATCCTGGGACCAAGTCCAAAATTGAATACTCTCAGAATTAAGCTCATATACAAAATCTACACCAACTTCGTATAGTTGATACCAAGCAACTACCCATATTTCACTTAGTTTCCTCAGTATCCCTGCACTTTCGATTTCGATGAGTGCACACATTGGAACAATTCCTTTGGATCATATTCCAAACAGTAAAGGAACAAAAAATCTGTTTGGTAACAACTCTATTGATTCTTTAAGATAAGATATCTCAAATCATATGCAAAGGCTCTTCCGTTTAAGCTAATAAACTCATTTATCTAGTTAGATCAATCTATCCAATAACTACCGAAGTAGCCAAGTTTAGATTCGCACTCAATCCAAATAAATCTCAAAGAGATATATTGAGAATGTCGATCTCACACAACTATCAATCGAATAAATCCAATTCTAGTTGGATCCTAGCGGATAAAGGTTTGTGTACACCAATGATATGAGAACTTCTTATTTGTCTTCAAATATTCTATAATCTTCAATAAACACCTGCACAACACCACTTGAATCTCTTGTGATCAATCACGCACAAAATGGAGACTGTTAACAATGGATTATCACAAGATGTCTTTAGATGTATAAACAGTTCTAAAGATCTCGTCGATACTTCGATCTAGTTTGAGTGAATCTTATATCAGAATAGAAGATTCTCAAGAATAAAAAAACTAGGTGCAATCAAAGTTTTAACAACCGTTAGTCAATCAAATCAATCGAAAACTAATAACACTACAATTATCTAGTTTCCCACCAACGGTACTCGTAAAGCTTCTTGATCCCACAAAAGTCTTTAAACGAGCAGTCGTAAGAGATTTCGCCTAATTAGGGTGCTTTCCTCTCCGGATAGACAGCTCCACCAGAAACAACAAACATATGAAGTTTGTCTGGCTCTTAGGATAGTTTGCTAGAAATGCGAACTTAGGTATTTACAGACCAAGGATGTTTGGGCACCAAGGAATTTCCAAAACCAAAAATATTCTCAAGATATGCAATGAATGGTAAAATTTGATTTTCATAATTCCAGTAAATGCTTGTCCAATATTTTCCGAAATCTCTCAATAGAAAATCTCCAATTAGTAAATGCACATTATTAATTTTTATTCTCTTGAAATATTCATGTAATTGTTGGTCATTAAAAGCATATATAACCAAAAACCTCAATTAAAAGATTCTCAATTAATTTCGGTACATGATCTCCTTAACTACTAAGAAATATGTTTGAACAATAAATGATAAGAGTTACTGCCCGTGTTCAAATTATGTTGACATCTTTTCTCTTTAAATCATCTTTCATATTTACATTCTTGGAATCGGTTATGCCACACTTCCAAACAAGTTTAGAATTGGTTCACTTGTATTCCAAGACTACTATATGATTGATCAAATATCAAACCACATATATGGGTTCAATCGGTTCTACCAATCACTGGGATCGGTTATAACCTAATATGAAAATACTTGTGATCGGTCACACAAGTTACCAGGACGGGTTACATCAATTACCAGAACTGTTTACCATATACTCATGGCATTGCTTGTGATCGGTCATACCAGTCACTAGAATCGGTTACACCAATTACCAGGATCGATTACACCAATTACAAGGATCGATTACACAAGCCTCTGTGATCGGTCGCACCAATTACTAGGATCGGTCAGACCAATCACAAATGTCGATCATACCATCTCAGGTGGTTACTTAGGACCGGTTACACTAATTAATCAAAACTAGTCATACCAAATCATAAGTCAGACATTGTGATTAGTTGTACCAAGATACATAACATAGTTACGTTCGGTTCTACTATCTCACACATATTGGTAATCCAGAGATTTACAATGAATAGCCGTACCAATAAGCCTAGCGATTTCCCTTTCGATTCATAAAATAAGTTCATGAATGTACTTTCTTTGAAAAAATGTAAAACATTGTTTCATAGGATGAAATCTTCACCATTACCCATTCACATAATCATAACAACATTCATAAGATTATGTCGATGTCATATCTACGAAGTTCAAAAGATAAGTGTTATACTTCGTAGTCTAATTCCCTAATACTATGATCATGTCTCACTACTAGAGTAATATATCCAATACACAGCTTCGCAGCTATGTTTTCAATATAGCACGACTTGAAGATACGTTAGGAATGAAACGGTTCAAGTCAATATCACTAACCTCAAGTAGAAAGATGATGTCGTCGTTGTAGCTCGTTACTTTTTCAAGTTCTTCAGGTCTTCGAGTAATACTTATATGTCTCAACATTCCTAGAATCTCTAGTCTAACCTGAACGAAGTTGTCTCTAGCACATAATCAAGCGACTCTTAGATGAGTTTTGACACACTAAAATATGACAACCAAACTTGACATACCAACGCTTGGTGGGTTCAAACGAGCTATGCTCTAACACTAACCATGTTGTTTGAAAACTAGAAATAGAGCATGTCTGTCAACTAGAAAAATCGGTACCTGACACTTTGTATCCTAGTTGATTCTAGAGTTGTCCTTTATTGACCTAGGCTTCCTCTGTGAAACATTATTAGGTCTATGATTAAAAGAATTAGATTTGGGGATTCATGAAGCTACGTACGAATATATTTACCTTGATAGTTTTTGAATACTTATTTTGTTTTTCTTATTATCGAGGTTTTTGTAATTTTTCAAGTAAGATAGATAGTAATCGCAAAGTTCTTTTTGTCTCGGACTTTGTGATTCTTCAAGATAGATATCTAAAGACTGATATTAGTTGATCTTTCGAAGATTGTTCTTGAGATGTGGTTAAGAATCTAGGCCGTTCTTCGGGATTTGCAAGTTCCGGATTTGTGAGGTTTGCTAGCTTTGTCTATTGCAAACAGATTTTCAATCCTTGATCTTTGACCTAACCGAAAATCAAATTGGCTTATCTGTTAGAGGCAGATTAGTATCAAAAGTCTTCACTTAGGCTGAAACAACTCTTAGGCTGTAAAGGACGTCATCTAAGGGAATCAAGTGCGTATAACCTTGCTAGGTTCAAGAGACGTAAGGAGCGCGACTATAACTGAATCGGTTGGAAGGTGGATTCGGTATCAACTACATTCCAGCCCGAAGACTGATAGTAGGCTAGTGTATGTAGCGTCTTAATATAATGTGGTGTTCAATATGGATGAGATCCCGGTGTTTTTTTACTATTGCGTTTCCTCGTTAACAAAATTTATGTTGTCTTCGTTTTTCCTTTTCCGCATTATGTTGTTTATATTTATGATTGGATTTACACAGGTTAGTACGTGTTCAATATCAGTAGATACGTCTACTTAATTGTAGACGATTAAAAGACTAGTTTCTTGTCGAATTTGTATCATGAAATATAGATAACAAGTTTAATCACTTGGCAGAATTCCGATTGAATTTTTTGGATAAGAATAAATTGATCTTAGATGTTGATTTTTGAGATTGTTTGAGTATTCCGCTTTAAAATCAGGTTCACAGACCTTGTGTCTATATACATACTGATTGAGTAGAGGTTGAGATATTTACTCTATATACATATTGTCAAGGATTACGAAGTTGATCTACTTGCTATTATTTTAAATTTTGTCTATACAGGTTGTCGAACGAAAAAGTTGGGTGTATTTGGTATCCTCTGCGTATTCAATTGGTATCAGATCAGGTAAACACTGTTAGGCCTAATAAGTTTGTGTTTGATCCTTTAAAAGCATACCCATGGGAAACAACCTTTGAAGGTTTCCTTCGTTCAGCTATAACGTACACCATAGTTTCTTAGAAATTATTCATAGACTCCTTTGTAGAAATCATCCTCGAGGTGTCTAGAAAGTTGCAATTTCATTAAGACCTCCAATATTAGAACTGAGTCTAAACAACTCAAAGGAAAAATAATTGACCCCCAGGCAAGACTAAAGTCAAGAATACGTCTATCAAGTGTCAGGTTACGCAGTCTTAAAAAATTATGTATCAATATCTTTAAGGAATGCAATAGAGGAATATCTATAGACGAAGATTTCTTTTTAGCTGTAAGAGACACTCTTGAATTCTTACGGTGTCTTGCTGAGATCATGAACAAACCTGATTTCTGACATTGCTCATACTCTAACAGGTTGCGTTTCAATTATGCACAATCTAGGCATGTCAAAAATTCTTGTACTTTCATTAAAAAGAAAATTTCCAAGATGGTGACAAATTTTACTTGTAAAGAAACCAACCAAGTTGATTACTTCAAAAGAAACTAATTTAAAATAAAATAAAATGCATGATCAAAAAATCTAACTCTTTTGATTATGCCTCGGGTACAAGAGATAAAGACTTTCGTTCTGAAATCATTCGTGAGTATTTTCTTTCTCGCACAACTTCTTTGTATTAAAAAGTAGAGTCACCCCATCATGTATATAGCTTGAGATGGGGCAAGCATCAGAAAAGTAATCTCTTTTGTGTTTGGTTTTACATGTGATCTCTCATATTCCCTCTTCACTGTGTTGTGTTATTCATTGATACCTTATGGATAATTTTATAATATTTACTATTTATGTTGAGTTTTACTCCACAATAATGAAATTGTCCATACATGAGTAAAACCGTTAGGGTAATCATGATTTACCTAATTAAGGTATTTCGTAATACATAACTCATTTGATAAGACATTAGAGTATGTATCAGTTTGCCAATCTATCAAAAAATAAAATAAAATTACTTCATAGTGTATCAGGAATGGTTCATGCCCAACTATATATACTTATATATAAATATCCGGTCACAAACTCCTTCTCCAAATGTTCGCGAACGTCTCGATAAAAAGCTAGAGTTGCAGAACCAACCTTGTTTTCTTGTACCTCTTGGATAATTTTTTTCTCTATAAATCCATGATTCAAAGAAGCAAGAGAATTAATTGAGAAATGATTGTCATCCAAGGTGTTTTTAAGTAAGTTCTCTTACGCATCTTCTTCAATTTACTTTTCTAGTAAATCATGGTTAGGGTTAGAAATAATGGGAAATCCAAGAGAAATCCTAAGGAATTGTCTCAAGTTATCAAAAAACATGGTCTCAAGGAGATTTGTGATTATGTGAATCTAGTAATCAATCATGTTGTAGAATAGTCTTCGTGGATAATGATTGTTCCAACGCTTATGACAAAATTCTTTCAAGAGGTTTTTTCTTCTTGAAAACAAGTTGGTTGATAGACACATTTTTGTGTCTAATTTTTCTGAATTATATTTATATATATTGTTAATGCTCATTCTTGTACTTATTATGGTGCTTTATGTATATGTAGGTGTTTTTGGAGAAATAAACTCGTGCAGAAAAAGTTGCTCGAAAAGTGGTATTCGAACCTCCGGAGAAAATCACTAAAATCACCCCGAAAGCATGTTGGAGACACCGCAGCTCAACCACACAAAGCAGCAACACCATTCTATCCTTGGCCACAAACCCATGTCTCAGACCTGAACTTGCCCCTGAATCCCATCAAAACCCTTTAAACTCAAAAATATAAAATTTTCATCACATATATAGTTTTTATCCTTAAAGGGAATTTTTGTAGTTGTTGAAAATGTGTAATCTCATATAGGTTTCCTAAATGTAAATCTTACATACAACTAAATCCAACGTTTTGGGCATGTACTTTCTTTGAAACAATTCGACTTATCACAACCAATTCAAGTCTCATCACCACATAATGCATGGACCTCGAATATAAATAGTTAATACTTCATAAGGTTGGTGGCATCAGATAAATATGCATTAAATATATCAAAAATGAGCATAAAAATTATAGGCAATGCAATGAGCAAACTCATGATGTAGACTTCTTTTTTCATGGTGTTGTTATCGTTGTTGTTACCATGGTTTAGATATGAGAAGAGAATTAGGAGATGTTGTTGTGACTGAATTAGAGGTGAGCTGATGGGGACGAAGTTAGTGTGCTGGAAAAGAGGAGTAATATGAGTAATATGTCGATATTTGGAGACATTGGCGGAAGTAAGTGCTGAGCTATAAAAAGCGATTAGCAAACTTGTTGCATTAGCTTTGTTAATACAGGATACAAATACAACATTTTCAGTAAAAATGCATGACACTGTTCGTGATGTATCCATATCAATCGCATCCAGAGATGGGGAACCGGTTCTATGTAAAAGCAGGATTGTGTTTGCAAAAGACCTCCATCCAAGATGTGGTCGGGCCACACATGTATCTAACTTAAAACCTGCCCCTCCAAATCCCGTTAACTGCTTTACTTTTTGAGAAAAAATTAGGAAGTTAACAATAAATAAAGATAAAACAGTTAGGTAATAAAATTGTGTTGGATTTTTTTTCCAACTATATACGATGTGTCAGCATATAAAGATGAGCCACATACTTGAGGTATGTGGCCCGACCATATCATAGCCGCATCTTAAGCTGACTGGAGGGAGGATTGTCATCGATGACTAACTGCTCACGACTATCACTAACTCGTAATAACATTATTGTTTTCCCAACCGTCTAGAACTTCCACCTTTATTAAGCTTATCTTTGAGACACAATAGTAAATTGGAGAAGATCCAAGACGAGATTTTTCAAAGCATTAAAGTGTTGAGTACCACATTGTTTGGGTTATCTAAGATCATGCGGTTTATAATCCTAGGGCTTCTCCACTCATAGTAATATTTGGAAAACTAAGTCTATATCATGAGTTTGCTCATTGCATTGTTTATAATTTTTATGCTCATTTTTGATCTATTTAATGCATGCTTATCTGGTGCCACCAATCTTATGAAGTATTACCTATTTATATTCGAGGTCCATACATTCTATGGTGATAAGACTTGAATTGGTTGTGATAAGTTGAATTGTTTCAAAAAAAAAGTACATGCCCAAAACATTAGATTTAGCTGTATATAAGATTTACATCTAGGAATTTCAACTACGACCTAGATAAGATTATACATTTTCAACGACTACAGATATTCATTAAGTCTATAAACTATATATGTGACAAATTTTTTCTATTTTTCATAATCATTTCCTTCTAGGAATTCATTATTTCCTAGACATAAACACAAAATATCACTAACCTACAGATATGAAAAGATGCATTCCTATACGGAAGTGAACTAATCCCGGCTAGGAACAAATGAAATCCTAACCGTAGACATTTTTTTATGGTTAATAATTCATTTGTCCCTACCCATAAGTAGTTTCTGCAAGTGAAATTAAGTTCCAAATTTTTTATTTTTCAAATTATACATTCAAGAAATTATATGTGTAATTATATACATACCATCACAATCACATCGCACGTGGAACACGCGAGTGATCCTTTACAATCTCCTATTATCAAATCAAGAATAGTTATCAGTTCCTATTTTGTTGAATAACCTTGTTTCACAGAGTGTTATAATATTTGAAGAAAAACCATTGAGTAACCAATGAAAAAGAAAGGAAAAAGAATCCGAGTTCATCGTTTTGTGTTTTCTGCGGGAATATTATACACTAGAGAGAAATAGATAAATAAGATATGTTTAGTTGAAGGTTGAGAAACTAAATAAAAACTACACTTCAAGTTCTATATCGTTTTCACGGGAAGCTTCTAACATAGACATGCCAATTGGAACCATGGTTTTCGTCTCTTCTCCATCCTTGTCGATGAATATAACAGATATTCTACATAATAACACATATCAAAATAAGGAAAAAAAGATCAACTTCATCACCCGAAACCTATCCAACTAGTGCACTCCTTTGAGGACCAATTTACTTTTTGTAGGCTAACTTGCATTTCAGTTTTCTCATTTAACTATGTTGTAATAAGAAAAAGCTAATCACAATCATATTAAACATCTATCACACTTATGGTAAAGTCTGCTCGAACTTACTTTTTTTTTCTTGCTTATCTCCTTCCCCTCGAGAAGTATCTATAGTTGAAGTTGTAAGAGGACGAGGCTTCTGAAAATTATATATCCAGAATAAAATATTTACTTGCGGGAGTTCATAATTATAATTCATCAGTCCAATTAAAAAAACAAGGATGTCAACAACACTTATCCATACAAACAACCTGAATAAGAAGCTATACAAATCAAGCATCGGGATTCTAGTTCATAAGATCAAAGATAGCCCACTGGACCCAATCAACTCATAATAATTGTTAGAGCATAGCTCGATCAACCTCGCATTCGTTACTATCTCAAGCATTTTTGTCAATGTTAGTGATCAAAACTACGAGTCTTGATTTCTAGCCTACATAGCTAAGTCTCGGACTAGGATATGAAAAGTGTAGTTGATCTCAAGGATTTCATGGAGATTCATCATACAACGACGAAGATCTATACAAGGAACCGTGGAACTTCATCAACAAAAAGGTATGTGGAGACTTGAACTTATCTATTACTCAAAAGTCTATCTATTCTATCTCCTACTTCTTATGAGACAAAAGTCGTATGCTATATAAACTATATCATACACACTTGACATTTAGATCCGAGCATTCATTTCTTATCTTTTATATCGAAATTGTGTGTTGGTAAAGCGTTTCGCTTTGATCAAGTTTATCTTCACCTAGTGACGAAAGTCATGAAAGTTTCAATCACCTTTAGAATTGCTCTGACGTGAATCGGTCTGTGAATAACGGCTACATAACGTCCTCTGAGAATGTCTCAATGATTGAAATGAGAGTTTAGATTACATAACCATGTATTCCTTGAATCGAAGTTTTCGAACTTTGTTGATCAAGAGAAATCAGGAGGATTGTGGAATTGGCTTGCCAAGTCCGCGAACCCAGTCCGCAAACTTAGTCCGCGAACTGTCGGAACTTCTCGACCGAGAATTTCTGCTGGATTTTCCAAAACTCGTTTGTGTGCTTAGTCCGCGAACCCAGTCCGAGAACTGGCGGAAGTTCTCGAACCGAGAATTTCTACCGAGTTTGGAAAACTCAACCGATTAACTTAAGTCCGCGAACTTGTTTGTGAACTTAAGAGGTTATGATCTTAAGATGTGCTCTGAACATGAAACATTAAATTACTAAGAAATGCTTTATGCAAAACGTGGCTATAATGTTCATGAGCCAATTCAATCGAATCGAATCATCTTTGTTTCAATTGTGTCTTGTGTAGTTACATAAGATCTCAAAGAAATTGAACAACTCTCTAACTAGTTCATTTGAGTCAATTGAACTAGTTATGGTGAAGAAGAACAAGGTTAATATGAAATGCTCATATGGTTAACCTTTTGGGTTACTATGTTGAACCAACATACACGTACACGTTTGGGCATGGTTTTCACGAACCCTGTAAACGTTTACCCAAGTGTGTGTGTGACAAGCTAAGTTTTTGATCTAACAGTTGAGAAATATTAGCTTGAATCTAAATCAAGTTTTCATCTAACGGTGAATAAGGATTGCTTTGTAACTAAGGCAAAACCCTGATTTGAAGGCTATATGAAGGAGACATCTAGCATTGAGCAAACCTAATCCCCACACGTCTGTGTGCTACTAGTGTGCTCGCTAGAGTCGATCTCCATTAACCTTTGATTTTATTCTCTAAAATCAGTTTAACGACTTAAAGACTTCATTGGGATGGTGAAGCCAGACCGATACTACTTTATCGTAGTTGTGTGATATGATCTTGCATCTTCTATCGTACGAGTACAATCGATTGATTGGATTGAGATCGTGAGAGTTCTCCGGTAGGCAAGATAAAGAAGTCACAAACATATTCGTCTCACTGTTTCTGATTCCTCGACAATCCTCTTGTGTAGTCAAGAAGGATTGTAGAGAGGTGATTGATTAATCTAGGCTGTTCTTCGGGAATATAAGACCGGATTATCAATTGGTTCGTGTTCACCTTGATTTTATATCTTAAGACGGAACAAAACCTAAGGTTTATCTGTGGGATACAGATTTATCCTTTGATGGACTTTTCTGTGTGAGACAGATCTGTTTGTTATCAAGTCCATGATTTTGGGTTACATCAACTCTTGGTTGTGGGTGAGATCAGCTAAGGGAATCAAGTGCGCAGTATCATGCTGGGATCATAGGTGTAGGAGTACAACTGTACCTTGTATCAGTGGGATATTGATAGGGGTTCAACTATAGTCCATTCCGAAGTTAGCTTGGAGTAGGCTAGTGTTTGTAGCGGCTTAATATAATGTGTATTCAATCTGGACTAGGTTCCTGGGTTTTTATGCATTTGCGGTTTCCTCGTTAACAAAATTTCCGGTGTCTGTGTTATTTCTTTTCCGCATTATATTTTATATCATGAGTACAAAACACATTTAGGTTAAGTTTGCTTGTGTTAGTGGTGGTCAGGATTTGTCCTGGCAAGATAAATCAAGGGATGTGTCTCTCTGTGCCACCCCATACGATTCGCACGTGTGGCGTGCAAAACAATGTAAATTGATTCGGCTATTCATCCAAACGCACCCCAGAGCGGTTCTCTCACCGCATCGTTCTATCCGACTGACTGCCTCAGATCTAAAAACATCTCGACCCTGTGGAGAAAAGGTTCGTTTGGGTTTCTGAGATTCCATTGGGGATGTTGTACCTGAGATCAAAATCGTTTACACATGGGTCACGCAGTTTTCATTCTTAGCATTTCATTTGGGTTGTTTTCACTGATTTTGGTGTTTGATTTGTTACTGGGTGAGATGAATAAGTGATCCCTGATCTTGATTATTACAACAATCACACGTCTGATTCTATTAGTCCCTGGAGATTATTGTGGTTATTTCCAATCATTTTCGTTTTTGATCGGTTTGTCCCTGATTTTGATGTTTACAACAATCACAGGTTTGAAGGTATCAACTTCGTCCCCGTCCCTTATTTGTCAATTGATTATTTTTACTTTCTTCTCTGATTCTCTGAAAGATTATAGTTTTTTTTTTTTATGTTCTGATTCCTTTTTAGAACTGGGTATTGGTTTTTGACCTAATTGCTTGGTTTTTATGGAGTGGTGTGGTGCGACAATTACAGAAGCAGATAAAATAACTAAGTGTGAAATCTGTGGAGAAACAGTTTCCAGTTACCAATGCACGGATACTCGTGTAAGTTTGCATGACTATTATTTGATTTTTTGGTTAGAATCCAAATATATGTTATGTTTTATTATTTTTATTGTGTGGTTCTCAGAGGCGAACAACATGATGGAGAGTAGAGGAAGTTCTGAAACACGACATAGCCAACGGTCAAGGAGATTCGAAGGACTTTCTGACAGACCCGCTAAGAAGGTGTGCCAGCGACCACAACCCTGCAGGCCAGGTTATGCAATCAACATGGATGCATACAAACACTTGGAAGCCGTTAACCGTGATGAGGAGGCTAGAATGATTCTTCTACCGGAATTCAAAGTTGGACACCCACTAGGAAGGTGCAAGTCAAAGGCCGACAAGAGAATATTCAAACTAATCGATGAGGATTGAGGCGGAAGAATACCGTGAGGAATTGAGACGACGGTGTCATCGTAAGAACCTATAGTTGGAACTAAGGTTTAACGTGTTCTCAATGAGTGAGAAACACAAAGAAGAGTTATGTATTTATATTACCAAGATTACAAAGGATACAAAGAATATAGGATATATAAAGATTTCCTAGATTACACAGATTTCCTAGATATTCAATTAGTAGGATATATATACGTATAATAGGAAAGATACAAAACATCGTGACTTATTCAGTCACGGTTGCCATATGTCTAACACTCCCCCTCGATCTAAGCGGGTTGTCAATGACATTGAGCTTAGAGCGTAGTCTGCAAAAATGATCCTTTGGAGTAGCTTTAGTAAAGATTTATGCAATTTGATCCGTAGATGAAACAAAACGAACAATAAGTTGTCCTCCCTGAACTCTCTCACGGACAAAATGATAATCAATTTCTATATGTTTCGTTCGACCATGAAATATCGGATTCATTGTGAGATAAGTAGCTCCCAAATTGTCACACCAAAGAGTGGGAGGAAAATGAATAGAAGCCTGTAGTTCACGAAGAAGAGATTCAACCCACATTAATTCATCCATTGCAATAGCTAAACCACGATACTCAGATTCAGTACTGGATCTGGAAACTGTACGCTGTTTACGAGAACTCCAAGAAATAAGATTGGAACCAAGATAAACACAATATCCACTTGTAGAACGACGATCAAGATGGTCACACTCCCAATCAGCATCAGTATATGCTGAGAAACTAAGCTGCAAATCTCGTTCGGGACGCAGAAAAATACCAAAGGTAGATGTATGTTGCAAGTAGCGAAGGATACGTTTAACGAGAATCAAATGAGCTTCAGTGGGTTTATGCATAAACTGACATACCTTATTAACTGCAAAGGCAATATCCGGTCTTGTCATAGAGAGATACTGAAGACCACCAACCAAACTCCTGTACATAGTAACATCAGACAGCAAGGGACTATCAACCGGATGCAAATCAGTGGACGTGCTGAAGAGAGTGGTTACTGGTTTAGCTCCTTGCATATTGGAACGAAAAAGAAGATCCTCAATGTAACGGCGTTGCGAAAGAAACAATCCATTAGAGAGCTGTGTGACTTCTATGCCAAGAAAGTATGACAGCGAGCCTAGATCCTTAAGAGCAAATTCGTTATGAAGAGTATGCATAAGAGATTGAATACACTCCATAGAAGACCCCGTTAAAATGATATCAACATACACCAACAGAAATATCACACTCTCAGAGGAACGACAAATGAACAAAGAGGTATCAGAGACCGAAGTAACAAAACCAAGTTTTTGAAGAAAAGAGCTGAGACGAGTATACCATGCACGAGGAGCCTGTTTGAGGCCATAAATAGATCGACGGAGCTTGCAAACATAATCAAGAAACTGGGGATCTTTATAGCCAGGGGGATGTTTCATGTAAACCTCTTCATGTAGAATGCCATTAAGAAAGGCATTTTGAACATCAAGTTGGAGAATACACCAATGATAAGACAAAGCCAACGTCAATATAATACGAATAGTACACGGTTTAATAACCGGACTAAAGGTCTCACCGTAATCAATACCTACTTGTTGATTAAACCCATTGGAAACTAACCGAGCTTTGCGACGTTCGATAGTGCCATCAGGTTTCCTCTTAACACGATACACCCATTTGCAACCAATAATGTTCTGATTCAGAGGAGGCGGAACCATGGACCAAGTCTCATTCTTCCGAAGTGCATCAATTTCTAAGTCCATCGGAGGAATCCATTTGGGATCAGTCTTTTCCTGGGAATAGCAAGTGGGTTCAAACAAGTCATCATTGAGCTTAGTGTGCGCAGAAGCGAGGAGAACTTTCTTCTTGAAAATACCATCTTTTCCTCGTGTTATCATTGGGTGAGAATTAGTAACAGGTGGCTGCAGTGGACTGTTGACAGAAACAGTATGAGAAAGCGGTACAGCTGCCGGCGACGACGAGTTATGTTGAGTGCCAGCACGATCAGGTGAAGCTGCAGGCGTAACAGGTACTGTATGGGAATAAGTTTCTGCAGGCGTAATAAGGATAGTAAACTGAATGGCAGGTGTAACAGTTGGTGCAGTCGCAACTGGGGACTGAACAGGAGAGGCAGCGTCAGGTAGAATAGAAGCAACAGACTGAGGACTGATTGGTGTCTTTGGTAGTGCAGAAATGGTAGCGTCAACCTGTAACTGAGGTGCCGATGCGGGAACTTGCAGTGACATTTGCTGAGGAACGAAAGTGTCAGGTTCTGGAACAGTAACAGTAGGATGTTGCTGAGCAGACGTAATAGTCGCAGCTGGAGTTGATCCTCTAGGTAACTCAGTTCCATTAAGCCACATATTAGCAATAGAGTCCAACTAAGACAGTATTGTAGGAAAAATAGAGGAGGAAGATGGTGAAGAAAATACCTGTAAGGGCGACGGTGACGGAGGTAGCTTATCAGGGGCAACAACAAAGGGAAACTTGTCTTCAACAAAGACAACATCACGAGACCAGTAAATATGAGTAGTAGGTAAATGAAGGCACTTATACCCTTTGCGAGGATCGCTGTAACCAAGAAAAACACAAGGAGAGGAACGAGAATCCAATTTTGTTCTACCATAGGGTCTAAGATGTGGAAAGCAAAGACAGCCAAAGGTGCGAAATGAGAGGTAGTCAGGTGCACGATTAAACAGAAGTTCATAGGGATATTTTAAACCAGTTGGAGTAGAAGACACTTGGTTCATAAGAAAATTAGTTGTAAAGAAAGCATCATACCAAAAAGATAATGGAACAGACGCTAAAGACAGGAGAGTGAGGCCACTTTCAACAACATGACGATGTCGACGTTCTTTTAAGCATTTTGCGCGGAAGTGTGAGGGCAAGAGAAACGATGATGACTGCCATTAGCTTGTAAAACTTTAGTGAAATTGTGATATTCACCACCATTATCAGACTGAAAAACTTTGATCTTAGTGTTAAAGATATTTTCGACATGTTTAGAGAATATAATGAAAATTTGCAACGCATCAGATTTAGCATGCATAGGGAATATCCAAGTGTATCGACTAAAAGCATCAACAAACAATATATAATAACGATAACCTTCATTGGATAAAATAGGGGCAGGTCCCCAAACATCTGACACAATCAAATCTAAAAGATGATCATAAACCATAGTACTGGATTGAAAATGCAATTTATGACTCTTATTATCTAAACAAGAAGAACAAAACGAAAACTTAGAATTGGAAATTGGAAGAAAATGATGACGAACAACTGATTGAACGGTACAGAGCATTGGATGACCCAAACGTTGATGCCAGGTTTGAATGGAAGCACGTTCACCAACGAGAGCTTTAGGAGAAACATGCTGAAAAGTGTATAAACCATCACGAAGCTGACCCCGAAGTGCTACCTCCCCCGTAAGTCGATCCTTAACAAAGCAAAAATCATCACAAAATTCAAAAACCACATCATTGTCACGACAGAATTGAGATACCGAGAGCAGATTGTGGGACAAATGCGGAACATGTAGTACATTAGACAATACAAACTTACGAGTAGGTGTTTGTAGAACAACATTACCGGTATGAGAAATAGAGAGATTTGCACCACTGGCAGTCTTAATCTGATCAGGACCTGTATACTCATACTGAGTTTGAAGATTACCCAGATTATTTGTCATGTGATTTGTGGCACCACTGTCAGGAAGCCAATCATGAATGTTGATAGGAATGTGGGTAGCAGTATATGCAGCACGATGTCCAGATGATGAGGAGTGACTTTACCACCTCTTGTGGAGCCATTCTTTGGTGGTGGGCGGCGCGGAGGATAATAGTTCTGATCGTAACGCTTCCAACAGTTCCGTCCATCATGATAGGGTTGTAGGCAGATCTGACAGGTAATAACTGGCGTGCCGTTCTTCGTGAGAGGCACGTCACTGGGACGATGGGTGCGCACAATATTCGCCTCATGTGGTGCAGAAAGCATTTTGTTTTGAGCGTTAACACGAAGATCATAAGACAAAAGTATAGATTCAAACTGATCAGTAGTAATCAAACTCATAGTTGTAATCAGAGAACTGACAATACTCTCATAGGCTGAATCAAGTCCTTTGAGAACATAATGGCAAAACTCAGTACTAGAAATCTCATGACCACTAGCCGCAAGAGAATCAACGATGTTGCAAACGGATTGGATGTAGTCGGCCATAGATAAGTTACCTTTGGTAATGGTTTGAAGAGAAGACTTTAAGTGAACAAGCGTAGCATCAGTTTTAGAGGCAAAAAATTCCTCAAGTTTAGTCCAAACCTGAGAAGATGTCTGACAGGATTTGACCTTAGCCAAAATAGGAGATGTCAGTGATGATAAAATCCATCCAAGTAGAAGCTTGTCGGTGCGAGTCCAAGAGAGAAACTTAGGGTTTGTAGAAGAGTTATCAGTTTGAGCAGGTGGGCACTTGATGGAACCATTAACAAAACCGTCAAGACCATAACCTTGCAAGTAGGGTAAGAACTGAGCTTTCCACAGGAGAAAGTTGTTGCCATTAAGTTTTTCCGAGATAGCTCCATGAAGTCTAGCAAAAGGAATATCAGTCCAAGATGAGGAATCATCAACAGAAATAGTGGTTTTAGTAGTTGTAGTCGGGTTTGGTATCATGATGACCGAAAAAGATAGTGATTAAAAAAGATGATCAAAAAGAAAAGATGGAAAAACAGGCCCTTGGATTAACCAAGTTGGAACTAAGGTTTAACGTGTTCTCAATGAGTGAGAAACACAAAGAAGAGTTATGTATTTATATTATCAAGATTACAAAGGATACGCAGAATATAAGATATACAAAGATTTCCTAGATTACACAAATTTCCTAGATACTCAATTAGTAGGATATATATACGTATAATAGGAAAGATACAAAACATCGAGACTTATTCAGTCACGGTTGCTATATGTCTAACACCTATCGGTTCCTTTGAGGAGGAAAATGGAGGAAAACCCCTACTTCATGCATCACCTGTACTCTGAACTATTAATGATTCGCGAAGAGAATGAAAGAATGCAGTTGAGGCTTCAACGAAAACTAGCTGTGGAAATGGACTATGATATTACCGGTATGCAATCACCGATGCATATGGCATAGAACCATAGTAACAGAAATAGAAGAAGAATTCATAGGAGGAGTGAATTACATCTGTTTCTCATCTGAAGAGGATTCGGATTAATGCTATGCATACAACACCAATTAGACAACCAATATTTAGGGGCTACACTTCTGCCGTGAAATAGATGTGGTAAAGATCTGTGTTTTTTTGGTTCTGACATAAGGCGGATTACCATCCTGTAAAAGGCTGAGGTTAATCCCTAATGTACATGGCTGAAACAGAAGTACTTCAAAGTTCTCACTTCTTAACCATCCTTGGATGCTCATGTAACGTCGATAAAAATGTGTGACATCCATTATCCATACAGAGATGTCGATGTGGAACGAGGTCCATCAGCATACAGACAGATTATCTCCCATTATAGAGGACCTAATTCTAAAATGACGGAGTGAATCCAACATAAAATTCATACACCACATTTACTTTACCATTCATTCACCAACTGTTGATTTAATCGGTTATGATTTCGCCTGTGACTTTACCATTTGCATGCACAATTTAGGAACCACCACTGGACATTAAATTGACGATTAGAAAATTGAAACGGAAAATTCACGATGAAGAAAAGTGGGGTGGGTGTTAATACCATTATTCCATTAGTGGACATTAAAATGACGATTCAAAAATTGAAACTCAAAGTGAATGATGAAGAAAGGTGCGGTGTTAATACCATTATTCCATTATGGAAATTAATGAGCAAATCAGTATATATATTGGATTGAGTCTGGGCATTTGATTAAACTCAAGCCTTTTATGTTCAACAAGGAAAGGAAATGGCACAACCGATGCAAGATGCATGCCCACAGACCTCAACATGAATATTGACAGAATCACTCAAATACCAGGTATATCAGAAACATTATGTCTATAATATTTGTCTCTAATATACATTTGAAGGGCCGGAAAATTACTATCGGAAATATATGGATGCATCAAATTGGATAATGAACTTATTAATGTGCAGGAAATGAGAACCACACCCTGCGTAACAGTGCGATGATGATCACCACGGTTGTCAACCCACAACCACATGTTTCCATGAATAGAGAGCACCGACCAACGATTGCTGAAATAAAGTCCTCGACAAGGGAGGGCACTATGGAGGTTTAATCATACGATATCTTAAACTGATATATATATACACACACATATAACTAACCTTGAACGGGTGTTGGCGATCGTAATTTGTAGGAAGATGTGTCGTTCACGGTTGCGGCTGAAATTAAGTCCTTTGCGGACAAATGGTTGACTGTTTACTTCCCAATATGTTTCGGGATATGCCTGGATGGAACATACATAGTATATGCAAAGTATGCTTGGCTACGGTCAATCCTACGGCAAGGTATCACACAAAATTGAATTCAAGACACAATGTTAATTAATAATTGATAAGGAAATCTGACGTGAAAATCACATTAACATGCTAAACCTGACGATGGAGGTAACAGATGGTGCAGAGACTGCAACTTTTCTGGCCGAGGGAGATACGACAGAAGATTTATTGAACATAGAGGTGGAATCACTCATTTAGATGAAAGAGGTTTTGTGATACATATTTACATTTTATATCATAACAATATGTATACTTTTAGCTGAAACATTTATCATCCCATAAATTGGATATCTAAACTGATATGCAAAACAAAGCGGGAAAAAGGAGAAAACCATGTTTTCGAGGTCCTATATGGGGTTCTAATGCGCAAATTGGTTTTCCAAGTTCGTAAGCTGCCGGAGATATTGGGAGAACTGTTGGGTGCAATAATCAAAATAAAGAAAAAAATCAAATAAGCAAAAGTTATTGATACTTAGCTCCTTTATAATGGAAGTGATCGATTGACGAAACAAACGAGCTTCTCATATCTCCACAACAACAACAAGACAAAACTTTTGAAAAACAAAGTGAGTCACGTGTTCAACACGTTGCCCTTAAGGCATTAGCGCCCGGCTACACTCAAGAGTGATGCTATAGCCCTCACAGGATGGATATCTCCAGGATAAAACACCCTACTACACCTACTACTAGCATATGTAGTAGATGCTCAACTTGAGCTTGGCAACTCCGAAAAAATCGTTAAGGAAAATCGCGAACTCTTAAGAAACGCTATAAAATATTTTCTCTTAGGGGTCCCTCTAAAATATAGCGCAACCCCTTTCCCATAGATTTTACAAAAGTAGTGAATTTCTTTATATAATGGAATAAAACAATTTAAGAAGTGGAAACTCCACAATGTGGGACTAATAAGTTTTTCATTCACAAAAGAAAACAATAAATTATTATTTTTATTAAAACCATTAAAAATCAATTTTTATTAATCGTTTTCCAATAATCCCCCACATGAATGAAAACTCAATAAAAACACAAAAACACAGATAGATCTTGGTAAATCAACAACACAATCTCACGAACCGAACTGAGTGAACAAACAGACAGATCGTGCATGTTAAAGTCATACTAACTATTCCAACGCCATCTCCCAAACACAACAGTGTGTTGACCCCAGGGTCATACTATGGATCGCAAAAATCATATAGTATAGAAGGCTTTCATCTTTAGCTCCTCACAAGTGAGACTAAAGGTTCCTTTCACCAAAGTGAAAAAGCATGAACTAGTGAACCCTTAGTGACCCTTAGGTCCTAAGTTCCAGTAATACCAAAACCATCAAAACGAAAATCACATAAAAAGCGCAGGAAATACCATTTTAGGCAGAGGTGTCCATGAGGTCTTGAACCTTTGCTTAGTGAGATATTACCAGAATTACTTGCTAGAGACAGTGAACTATGTCTTGAACTGCTAGCATTTGATGTAAATCGCGATAACAACCACGGATGATATCTCCAAGGGTGTTGCCAAGCTCGTGCCGTTTTGTCCAATTTGGCCCTGGACATATCCTGTTTCTCAGAATGCTCTAGAGAATCAAAGCTCATATTCTCATAGGAAGCGTCCCACTTCCTCATTCAGATAGGTGAGTTTCCATAAAGAGTGTTACTGCTACACCCCACTTCAATCTTAAATTGAAACTATAGAACTTATTAAGACTTCTTAAAAGTCATCCTTCACATGCAGTCACACTATCACGTCTACACCATAGGGAAGGGACAAAGAATGAAATTCTCTAATAGTGTTTACCTTTACCCACCACAAATTAGTTATCTCATTCGAAACCTTGATCTTGGGATCTCCAGTCAGCAAGGTTGAGTATCCTTCATGGCAAGTTTAATTTATGAGCTTAAGCCCCATCCCCTTCGATGTGTTTCTAACAATCTATTTGGATGAACCTTTCGTCAAAGGTTGCGCGATATTCTCCTTGGACTTTAACCAATCAATGAAAATAACGCCAATTGAGATTAGTTATTTTTATCTTTAGCTATTATAGCTTGGCTAACACATTATATAGATATAGCTGGCACAAGCCTATTCCAGAGAGGAATGTCTTCTAAAAAGCATCTTAGGCACTCAGCCCCCTCTCGTGCTTTATCTATCGCAATACTCTCAGATTCCATAATGAATTGAGCAATATATGTATGTTTGGAAATCTTCCAAAAACAAACCTTCCTTCTAGAGTGAAAACATATCCACTCGTAGACTTAAGACTCCTCTGAGTCAACTATCCAGTTTGCATCACAAAGTCCCTCAAGGACAGCAAGATACCTTTCATAAATCAAACAAAAGGTAATATAGTATTTTAGGTACCGTAATACTCTACTAAGTGCATCCCAATGCTCTTGCTCTGGACAACAAGTATATCTACTTAACTTACTCACACTATAAGCAATGTCTGGACACTTACAGTTCATTAAATTCATCAGACATCCTATAACTCTTGAGTATTCAAGTTAAGATACTCCACTATCCTTAATTTTCTTGAGTCTACAAGAATAATCGTACAGAGTACAAGCAGGCTTACAATCACACTGGTTGTATCTTAAGCACAAAATTCAACATAATGAGAACGACTAAGACTATAAATGCTAGATTATCTTCTAATCCTCATCCCTAAGATTACATCAACAGGGCCTAAGTCTTTCAAGTCAACGTTCTCATTCAGCGCATGTTTTTTTTAGTGGAATTAATCACATCTATGTTTGAATCAAGTATAATCATATCATCAACATACAAGCATACAATCAAATATGCATCCTTAACAAGTTACTTGTAAATATATTTGTCAGATTCATTAACTTAAATCCACTACACATTATTACATAATCAAATTTTCCATGTCACTGTTTACGTGTTTATTTGGAACCATACAAATACTTGTTCAACTTACAAACTTTGTCTTCATAATCTTTCACTACAAAGTCCTCAGGTTGGTCTATGTAAATTTCTTTATCCAATTCACAGTTTTAGAAAAGCTGTCTTAACATCCATCTGATGTATCTCCAAGTTGTTAATGGCAGCAATATCAATTAGCATCTCAAGAGAAGTAATTCTCATCACAAGTGAATAAGAATCAAGGAAATCTACACTTTATTTTAGTTTATATCCTTTAGCTACCAACTTAGCCTAATAATTTTTCTACAGTTTCATCTGCCTAACGTTTCCTCTTAAAGACTCATTTACATCTCATGGTCTTACTCCCTGGAGGTAAACTAGCAAGCTCCCAAGTCAGGTTCCGACGGACTGAGTCCATTTCACTAAATGAAGCTTCTTACCAGAATGGGGTTTCAGTAGATATCAAGGATTCTTTACAAGTACGGGGCTTAGACTAAGCTAGGCATGTTATGAAGTCGGCTTCATAAGAAGTCTCAAGTCTAATTTTTTTTTACTTCTCTTAGGCTCAACCGTAACTTCGTCTTCCTTTAAGATAAGTTCTGACTATTTGAAAATAAATCTAGGGGATCAACAACACATCTCTAATGAGGTACAGGTTTAAGAATAAACATCTTCAAAGAACTCAGCATCCCTAGATTATGTAATATGAAAAATCAGAACACACAACCAAAAATCTATATGTAGAAGTATACTCAGCATACCTTATATGAAGACACAATCAACATTTTTGGTTTTTATCTACTTCTTTTAGAAAGACGAATGGCAAACTTAGTAAAACACCCCCACACTTTGACGCATTCATAAGAAGGTCATCTACCTATCCATAAATCATATGGAGTTTTATCTGATCCTTAAGGGTACTCTATTCAGGATATACTAGTTAACATGACTGCCTCCCCCCACAAGGCCGCAGGTAATCATGAACTAATCAACATGACAATTATCATCTTCTTAAGGATACATTTGTTATGTTCAAGGCTTTTAATTGTTTTTGAACTTCAAGTTTATACATCTTAAGGCTTCTAAGGCATCATCCTTATCCCTAAGCAAGTATAAACCATCTTTTACCACACTGATTTTGGGTTGAACTCATGTCATCTAGGCCTAACTGAATTAATTCTAAAGGCTTAGAATTACTCTGAACATTTGTGCTAAAAGGTTTTAAAGCATATTTGATTATTCACATATTTCACTTTTATCTTCAAAGTCCAAACTAAATTTGGGTACGCAGCCTATGCTATCCAGTTAAGCATTGACTTATAAGTTTACGGTTACAAGCTTACCACATAAAACAATCAATCACATAAAGAAAGCACAAGAATCAACTATGTTCACATCATCAGTTTTTTCCGTTAAGCTTATATAGACCCAAAGTCCTATAACTCTTGCTTAAAAAATAACTGCCTTGTTACAACAAGTTTTCCAGATTCAATTAAGATCTTAAATCTTTTTCCATCTACAATAGAACAAGATACAAGATTCTTGCATATGCTTGGAACATGAAAACTTCATTCAATGTGAGAGTATTACAGATATAAGCTTCTGCTCGACCTTTTCCTTTTATGCAACCTCTAGTGCAGATGAGTTACTCAAAAAGATTTTCTCGACATCCCTTATCTTCTGATAGGAGGTGAACAGGTCTCTGTTTCAACAAACATTCTTGGTGGCTCCAGAGTCCACCTACTGGTCTCTTACATTGGTTGTTAAAATAACTTCTGACATCATGTCAATGAACTCGTTCTAATTTGTTTCAACTAAATTAACATTAACTTTCTACTTATTAAGGTTTTATGTTGTCTACACTTTACTACCTTATGGCCCAGAATTTTACAAACATAACAATCACCCTTAATTAAAGTAACGCCGGATTCAGTTTTACGAAACATACCTTTCTTATGAAGACTACGGTTAGAGTTGTGTTTGATATTCCCGCATTTGTCAGCTTTGGAAGACCCGTGTTCATCCACATGGGCCTGATAGCCATGTTCCTTTTCAATTTCATGTCACAATCTTCGTTTATACTCTGACCACGGACACGGTAATTTCCCAATCACCTAATACACCACATCTCACAAACCTTAGTTCCGAAACGGAAGATAAAATATGAGTTTTGAAGATAATATCAAAATTTAAAAACTTTGTTTGAACCACCATATCAAAAAACTCATGATTACCCCATAAAAAATACTTTAGTTAACAACAAAGGTTTGCCCGTCAGAATTTTTCAGGAACATTTTTATGTTTTGTAAAATATCAAAAAAATACACAACTCCAAAAATTCTGAAATTTTACGTGGGTAACTATCAGGATGTCTACTACGTTGTGTCAAAAGGGTTCATCGAAATTTCTTCTAGGTTAAGAGATAATCTCGAAACTCTACAGCTGACCAAAAAATTATTTTTGTTTTTCACTCCACAATTAACATCCATGATTCACAAACCAACCAACCATTTTCGATTATCAAAAATTAAAATGTCTTAAGATTGTCGGGTGCAATAATCAAAATAAAGAAAAAAATTAAATAAGCAAAAGTTATTGATACTTATCTCCTTTATAATGGAAGTGATCGATTGACGAAACGAACGAGCTTCTCATATCTCCACAACAACAACAAGGCAAAACTTTGGAAAAATAGAGTGAGTCACGTGTTCAACACGTTGCCCTTAAGACATTAGCGTCCGGCTACACTCAAGAGTGATGCTATAGCCCTCACAAGACGGATATCTCCAGGATAAAACACCCTACTACACCTACTACTACATATGTAGTAGATGCTCAACTTGAGCTTGGCAACTCCGAAAAAACCGTTAAGGAAAATCGCGAACTCTTAAGAAACGCTATAAAATATTTTCCCTTAGGGGTCCCTCTAAAATATAGCGCAACCCCTTTCCCATAGATTTTACAAAAATAGTGAATTTCTTTATATAATGGAATAAAACAATTTAAGAAGTGGAAACTCCACAATGTGGGACTAATAAGTTTTTCATTCACAAAAGAAAATAATAAATTATTATTTTTATTAAAGCCATTAAAAATCAATTTTGTTAATCGTTTTCCAACAAGAATCACGACAAAATTATAACGTGGCTAGGATAAACAGATCATCTGGAGCTGCAGAGAAGTACTATGTGGACGAAATCTTTGATGAGGTAAACCAATTACGCTACCTGGAACGAAATATTGAGTACTTAAAAATTGTAATAGATATAAACAACATGTTTTATAATGACATGGTGCGACAGGGATATGAGGCGGATGATGATGAGGAACTCGAAAACCAAAAACCTCTGCAGGTTTGGGAACAATACGAAGAGCTATTAATGGATGACCAAGACACTGTAACTGAGAATGAACAAGGAAATATATCTGGAAACCGATATGATGAAGAAGCCAAGAATCACATTGCAATGGTTGAGTACTATCTAGAACAGCTACAATTGGAAGGAACATTATTTCCGGGCACCCCCAAATCTATGGAGTAATTGGAATGCGAAGCACGCATGCCGGGGGTCGTAAAATTATACTGAACTTTTATGTGATTTTACGTCGTTGTCATGCACAACTTAATTTACTGGGGGATTCTTTTGCTTTTGTTATTTCGTTTTTTAGACTTTTTTTTTTAAGTATTGTCTTTTTAGAGATCATATGTTGATCAGCATGTAGCTGTTTTCATTTCGAAGGTTAAATGTTAGTGAATCTTCCCATCGTATGCCTATAAGTTTTATAATGGGTGACAAAAAAACAGCACTTCAGATGGAAGATTACACCGTCAAGAAAAAGAAAAAGCCACCCACTGGCTTACCATTGTGTACACATATATCTCACTATCAGACACGTGTATATAAAAAGATACGTGGAAAGCATGCAGGCCAAAACATCAAAACATGATGCGCTACGAAACACCAAATAAACCCCGAGGAGTTGCTTTATCGCATCCCCAAAAGAGAAGCTAGGATCGACGGCGGAGAGAAAGTTAGCTGACACGGACGCGACAGGGGCAGAAGACACTTGTCTGACACGAGCAGACCCCTCAACTACCCACATTAAACACTCTGAGCACTGTACGTGTCGATCAACCTGTGGAACGAGCGAGGATGCCTCTGCGGGATCAAGGGGCAAACGCAGACCTCTGCGTGATAGACGCAAGGACACAAGAAGATAAGGTTCCAACGGTCATCAGAGATGGGTCCCACATTCTAACCTTATAAATACCCCGTCTCCACCAAGAGGAAAGGAGATCGGAAGAATCAGGAAGGGAAGGAGAGACAGAGAGAGAGTTTGCAAGTGTAAGTTAATCATTTAGAAGAGAGAAACATGTAAACCCAAAAGTCATTCGACTATTTCTGTAACCGTGAAGAATATAGTAAAACAACAAACCCCGTGGACGTAGGCCTTAGTGCTGAACCACGTAAACCTTGGTCTTATTTACATTTCAGCACTTTATATTTATTTATCCCCATGGATCTTTACTTATACGTTTTGTTTTCTTTGCTTGTACTATATCCCGTGCGCAAACGCCTCGCATGGAGTTGTTAGATGAGGCTATGATAAACCCGAAGGTTTTGAGCCAATGAATCAACACTAGGATATCATCATCACAAATCTCCTTAGATGATGATGATTGATTGTGAGAATTCGGATCCCCTCGTGGTTTGTGTGTTCACAATTTGGCGCTAAAAACAGGGACTTCGTCCCGGTAAAAGATTTATCTTATCCTGTGATTTCATTTTAAATTGGCATATGATTGCTCTGATTTATCAGCTCGGACCGTATAGATCATTTGTTAACTGTATTGTATTAAAAACCCACCTTTTATCTTCGATAAGATTTATTGTTCTAATCAGCGGATTTACGATTTTCTTTAGATCTCATGCGAACCCGTCTCTCTGGAGGGTTTTTCGTAGTTTTTATACTAAGGATCTCCTTGAATAAAACTTTAACCCGTATATTGTAACTTGCGTGTATTAATCCTCTCCTGGAAGAATGTATTTCGTCAACTAACCCGCTTCACGCGGATATTCCCGTTTTTCGTTTGAAATGCCTTATGCAGAAAGGACGTATTGTGAGTAAAGAAGGCGAGTTTCGGCGAGATTTCATTGTCAACAAAAGGACACGTGATGGAAAAGACGCAGGAAGCAGGAAAATCCAAAGCTTTGTCAAAAGAAACACCCAGGACAACCCCGGTCATCACCCGAAGAAAGCAGAAGGGAGATAAAGCTAAAATGACCAGTCAAAGGCAAGATACTGCGGAAATCACTTCACCTATGAACGCTAATTCAGTTGCAGCGGCGGCTCTTAGAGCAGCAGCGACAAAGTACGGTGCGGCTGCGGTAGTCCCGAAGGCTGCAGAGGCTAGCAATACTTGCACCATGAATCAACTTAATCAACCAAGAGAAAGGGTGGATGAATCCATAACATTTCAACCCGTGCACCTTCTAACTTTTGGAATGCCACCAACAAATGATTAAAATCAAACCATACCGGCGGCTCTAGCACCGCAGAGGGGCACTCACCCCAATTTGGAAATGCCAGCAACCGAAGCTGAACCCCTTCCACCTTTAGTGCAGACCATGGAGGAGGGCGGCACCATGGCTGTAGTAGCACGCGCTGGGACCCCCAATCAGGGGTCCAACCAATCACACCGACTGATGGCTGAGCTTGAGGAACTGAAGAAGAGACAGCAGGTTTACGCAGATGTTGTAGCCCTGTTGGCCAGAGAAAATCAGGATTTAAAGGAGCGGATTGCTCTAAGCACGAAGACCAGCCAACAACTTGATGAAGCAAACTCCAAAGCACCAGAGCCAAACCGAGACTGTAGAGTCGTCATAACGGCTAATGAAGACGCGACAACGGGAAGTAGCGTATCTGACCCGGATTATGACGATGGAGAGTCAGACGGTAACGAACAGAAGAATTTAGGGCACCACCGCGCAATGGATGAACTACGAGATGAGATGATGGCCGAGATCAGACAATTAAAAAATAAACAAGGCGGGGGGAGGTTAGAAGAGGTCATGAGAGAAGCTAACTCCACGCCCTTAACTCATCGCTTGGCCAACACCCCTATTTTACTGAAATGCCCTGTCCCAACGTTCGAATGCTATGATGGATCCAGCGACCCTGCTGCACATATTCGGTACTACAACCGTGTTTTAGCTGGATGGGGTCAGAACGACGCCGTACTCTGCAGATACTTCCCGTCAAGCCTGAAGGGATCGACGTTATCATGGTTCGATAATCTGCCACCAAACTCTATCCACTCATACGACCAACTCGCAGAGAAATTCTTAAGAACGTATATGTACAACAAGACTGTAAACACCGGAATGGATAAGCTCTTTTCACTAGCGATTGGCTACAAGGAAACCACGAGGGAGTACACTAACAGATGGCACAAGATCTGCCAAGCCATAAGGAGCGTGGACCCAGTGGTAAGCATCAATTGCTACAAATAGGGCTTAGACCGAATGAGTCCCCTATTTGTTGAAATTCATGGGAGCGTGCCTAAGACAGAGGGAGATCTTCGAATAATTATCGAAAAGCACGCTCGACTTGAAGAAATTCAACGGGAAAACCCGAGGGCATATCCGCAGAGGTCTCACCGCACCAATTCAGCGGAACAAACCAATGGGGCCAAAAGGAGTTGCTCAGGAGAGAGACCTCACGAAGATAGGAAGGAACGAAGGGATGAACGAAGATCAGGTGACCGAAAATTCGAAGATCAAGTTTACACGAAACTCAACGCTAGCTATGCTCGTATCCTACGAGAGATCAAAGGGAGGGAAAACTTGGAGTGGCCATGGTCTAAGGGAAAGCAGCCCCCGAGATCCGAGAAGTATAAAGATTACTGTGAATATCACTGTTTCAACGGACACCAAACCGAAAAGTGCAAGAACCTTAAAATAATGATCCAAAAATTAATTGATGCAGGAGAGCTCAAACATTACGTACGAAAGGATGTTACCGAGGACAGATCCAAGCGAACCAAACCAGTCCAACTTCCGTAAGGAAACCGAACAATCAACACCATCTCGTGTTCTGAAGCCACAGGACCCTCACTTACAGCGCAGATAGGAAAGAGGTTACGGAAGCAATTCGAAGACCGCTGCGAATTATATAAGGTCGATGGGATAGTGGTGGACGAACACGAAGAATGGATGGAATCTCCTATCATCTTCGATGCCGAGGATATCGAAGAAGATATGGAAGACCATAACGATCCCTTGGTCCTAACACTACCAGTAGCTGGATGTAACCTCAAAAAGATCCTCATAGACGGGGGAAGCTCCGTAAACGTCCTATTTTATGATGCATTCAAACGGATGAAGCTCCATGATGAACAGTTAATGACCTCTTATCACACCATCTACGGATTCAATGGAGCAGCCACGAAGCCCTTGGGAGACATCGTGTTGCAGGTTAACGCAGGGCCCATGAAACTGGAAACCCGATTCAGTGTGGTGGACACCCCTTCCCCCTACAACGCTATTATTGGACGAAAATGGATACATAAGCTCAAAGGAGTTGCGGCAACATACCACCAATATCTCAGATTTCCAACACCTGAGGGAGTAATGGAAATCAAGGGAGATCGGATCACTACGCGAGAGTGCCAGGCCACTCAGGATCATATCAACAACGAGCAAGAAGAGCAGCGAAAAATCCGAAGAGTAAAAAATCAAGAAACCGCGAAAGAGAAGGCCATAGACCTGTTCCTCAAGGAAACTACAGGGAAGGGCTTGACGAAAGATGATAATGTCCTAAGCACAGAAACAAGTACTTCAACAACCAGCGAAGAACAGAAACACGCTAAATAGCAATTAAAGAACGTCCCAGTCCTCGGAAACCCGAAGCCTGTGTTCACACCAGTGGAGCCCGTAAAGGAAATCAACATAGGAACGGAAGAAAACCCGAAGATGATCAAAATCGGGACCATAATGGACGAAGGAAGGGAACATTCCTTAACCAAATTACTTAAGGAATACGCGGATGTGTTCGCCTGGAAGCTAGGAGATATGCCGGGGATTGACCCAAAAGTAATCCAACATGAACTACGCATCAAACCGGGCACGCCCCCGTTCAGGCAGAAAATACGAAAAGTAGCTCCAGAGTATCATGAGGCAGTAGAAACAGAACTTCGGAAACTACTAGACGCAGGATTTATCAAGGAAGTCAAGTATCCTACCTGGATCTCCAACATGGTCATTGTTCCTAAGAAAAATGGAGGGGTTAGAATATGCATCGACTTTACTAATCTCAACAAGGCATGTCCAAAGGACAGCTATCCCCTGCCGAGCATAGATCAACTGGTTGAAGCAGTGAAGGGTACGAAAGCTCATTCATGGACGGATATTCTGGTTACAACCAAGTAGCCCTGGCAGAAGAAGATCAGCCACACACAGCGTTCTACACCCCACATGGCCTTTATTGCTATACTAGAATGCCTTTCGGACTTCGAAACGCAGGGGCAACATACCAAAGGATGGTCGATGCTATCTTCAAGCCATGGATTGGAGGAACCCTAGAAGTCTACGTTGACGACATGCTCGTCAAAAGCAAGCTGCGTAAAGATCACCACCAGGACCTGAGGAATATCTTCGAAGCAATGAGACAACATCACATGAAAGTGAATCCGGAGAAATGTACTTTCGGTGTCACCTCGGGGAAGTTCCTCGGGTATCTGGTAACAAAAAGGGGCATCGAGGTAGACCCAGCAAAGATTCAAGCCATAGTAGAGATGCCGTCCCCAAAGAATTTAAAGGAAGTGCAGAAGCTCAATGGATCTATAGCAGCGTTGGGCAGATTTATTGCACGGTCTTCGGACAAATGCAAACATTTCTTCAATATTCTCAAAAAAGGGAGCAGGTTCGAATGGACCGCTGAATGCGAGGAAGCATTCCAAAAAATCAAAGAACACCTAGCCTCAATCCCGATCCTGCAGAAGCCAGACCTGACGAGGTTTTGGCACTGTACATAGCAGCAACAGAGGACGCAGTCAGCGCGGTATTAGTCAAAACCAATACAAAGATAGAACAACCTATCTATTACGTCAGCAAGACCCTCAATTCTGCGGAAAGAAATTATACTAAGATTGAACAACTCATCCTCGCACTGGTATGGGCTACCCAAAAACTGAGAACCTACTTCCTAACTCACCTCGTCAGGGTCCCATGCAAAGCACCATTGGAAGCAGTCCTCAAAAGCACGGGAAAAGTGGGCCGAATAGCCAAATGGAACACCCATCTGGACCAATTCAACATCATTCATGAAATTCAACATTCTCGGAAGTCCCAAGTTCTGGCGGATTTCTTAGCAGACCTCCCCCTTGACAACGACGAAGAGATTAAGGGAATACCAGAAGCCGAGGAAGAAAACAAGGATCCAATGGATATCCTCGAACCTGCGAGTCAAAGACAATGGGAAGTCTTCGTCGACGGATCCAAAAATAAGGAAGGAGCAGGAATAGGCATTGTCATTATCACCCCAACTGGAGAAAGGATTATACAGGCACTTAGATTGGAATTCAAAGAGCATACCAACAACATTGTTGAATACGAAGCTGTCGTACACCCTCCGTATAATAATAGAGATGGGGGTAACCGATGTAAGGCTGACAAGTGATTCGCAGCTTGTCATACGGCAAATAGGGCTCGAGTATAATGTGTACGATGACATCCTTTCAGCTTACATGGCCTTGGTCCAAACATTGGCATCACAAATCCCGAACATTAAGTTCCGGCACTTATGCAGAAGGGACCTCAGGCACGCGGATGCCCTAGCATATATATCATCCATGCTGAGGGATAAAAATTTCGAAGCTATTAAAATAGCAAGGGTATACGAGCCTTCGATTGCATCTCAATTCTCCTTCGCTACCAATCAAGATACAGTGGAAGAAAATATCGAAGACCAGGTAGGAGAAGACATCCATAATGACTTTGACGAAGAGGATATCCTGTCAAGAGCAAATCAAGACGAAGACTTCAACAACGAAGATGACTAGAGAGTGACAATCCATGCCTTTCTCGAAAAAGGAAGCTTACCTGCGGATCAGAAACAAGCTAGGAAGATACTCTCCAAAGTGGGAAGATATGATCTTCGGGATGGGGTCCTGTATAAGAAATCCTTCCTTGGACCATTACTATGTTGCTTGTCCATTATGGTGACGCGGGGAATCATAGCGGCATGAGATCACTAGCTGACAAAGCAAAAACGCAAGGATATTACTGGCCGACAATGATACAGGATGCCGCGAGGATGTCCCGACGATGTGAAGAATGTCAGCGCTTCGCAAAAAAGATCCACGCGTCGGCGACAATGTTAAACTCCGTCGATAGCCTGTGGCTATTTGCAAAATGGGGCGTAGACATCGTCGGGCCTTTCATCGAAGGATCAGGGAAAAGACGATTTTTGATAGTAGCCACGGACTACTTCAGTAAATGGGTGGAGGCTAAGGCCTTGGCCAGGATCAGAGACGTGGATGTGTTTACTTTCATATTCCAGAACATCATTTGCAGATTTGGTATACCTGCTGAAATCGTATCTGATAATGGCAAGCAATTACAGGGGAAAAATATAGACATGCTCTTCGATACTTTCAAAATAAGAAAGAACAAGTCCACCCCCATATACCCTCAAAGCAACGGACAAGCGGAAGCTACCAACAAGACCCTCGCCCTTATACTCAAAAAACAATTAGACGAGCATAAGGAAGATGGTGCGAACAACTGCACAATGTGTTATGGGCATACAGGACAACACGAAGATCCGCCACCGGGGAATCCCCGTTTCTTCTAACTTATGGAGCTGAAGCAGTCATACCTACGGAAATCCTCATGCCAACCACGAAGACCGAAGCTTGGGAGAAAAACCTCACAACAGATATGATGTTAGAAAGGTTGGACGACTTGGAAGGAAGAAGGGAAGTCGCATTACAAAAGATGGAAAATTATCAACGAAGACTAGCAAGGGAGTACAACAAAAAGGTAAAGCTGCGGAATTTTGTAGAGGGGCAGTATGTGTTGAGAACAATCCCACGGTATCAGCAAGAAAAGAAATGGGGAAAATTAGCACCTACGTGGGGAGGACCTTTTATACACGACGTTGCGGGTAACGGTTCCTACTACCTTCGTAATCTAAAAGGCGAGGTCCTCCGGCATCCTTGGAATGCTAAGTGGCTCAAACCATACTTCCCATAGGAGCAACGCAGACTTGAATCTGCTTGGAGTGTACCAGAAGAAGGGAGCCTGACCGCTCCACATGTTTCTATCTCTGGAAGAGGAATTGCAGGCCTCAACTTATCAATCAAACAAGCTTTCAAATTATCAAGTCAGCGGAATCTATCGACAATATTGGGGAAAGTAGTTAATCTACAATCTCTCAGGGCTCCCCCATCAGTGTCCATAAGTGTAAGACCAGGGGGAAGGCACCCAGCAGAAAGAGATACCCAACCAATCTTAAGGCAACGGGTCGACGGAATGGGTGTGTAAATATTTTAATCCCATATCCTAGAACGTTGCCCCGGCCCCCACCGTCTGGGAATCCTCTGGCCCAGGATTCGCCAGCGGGGTGACAGGTCTCAAGACGATCACGAAGGTACCTTCCTTCAGTATCGCACTCAAACACTTAAAAACTTTTGTTTTGTTTTTTCACAAATGCTTAAAATAAAAACAAACCAACATTGCAGGTATATCAAGAAAAGGATCCATTTCATAAAGGATGATTACAAAAAGTGAAAGGCCAATTCAAGGATACACATCAAAAAATATTCCTTTTACAGGATATCAGCAAAAAATATTCTTGTTACATGATTACAAAAAGGGAAGGATAATGATGCCGCGGACCCTACAAAATGCTGCGGTCTCTGCCTAGATTGCTGCCCCATCGGCAGGATTATTCCGAAGACTTGAAGGGACGCTCCCACCAGAAGAGGGTCCCGAGGAGTCAGGCAAGGCAGAAGGAACTGGACGACGAGGATAGTTCTTCACGAGACCATGCTCGTTCTTTAGGCCAAGTTCTATCCTCTCCAGCATCTTGTTCGTCTCCTCAGCCAATTGACAACGAGCCTTGTGCTTAATAACTGTTGTCCGCTGTTGGGCTTGGGATAATAACGAAGATAGCCGATTCACTTCTCTAGAAGCAGCACCAACGGCCTCCTCGCGGGTTGCCGCTAAATTCTTGAAATGATTGGTCTGTTCTTCCTGCTGCGCTAAGGAAGATTGAGCCTTTTCAAGTTTTTCATTTGTGACGCGAAGGTGTCCCTCGAGCTCTGAAAAAGACAACACCACGGAGTTAGCGCAGAAAAAAAACACGGTCACACTCGATGAAATAGGATTATACCTTCGACACAAGCCGAAGCCTCTTCATACTCATTAACAACCGCATCTCGCGCTTCATCAAGATGGTCATATTCCGCGGATAATTTCTTATAGTCTAGTTGAAGGTTGGTGAGAGTAAATTGACAGGCATCTAATTCTACCTGCTTCATCGAGTCCATGTGACGAAGGTGGTCGACCTCTTTATTTATCTCTGAGACCCCTTTGCTAAGTCTGTACATACACACTTCAAGATTCCTCTCAGACTCAGCCTGACGAGCTACTCACGCGGGACGCGGCAAGGGCATTGCTTAGAGCATGGGCTTCGGCACGGGCATCATCTCTTTCTCTGACAAGACAGAGCATATTATCCTTAACCCCTGAAAGAGGAATGGATCGAGCCTTCTGTAATTCTTCTTCCAGCAGCTGAAATCCTAGACTCCAGCAAGGAAGTACGCTCACGGGCTTCCCGCAGACTATCACGTGTCCACAGCAGTGTGCCATTAAATAAAGCACGATCATGGTTGTACAGATTTTGCATGTCGACCATCTGAACATGCCTCGCGCGCCATACCTCAGCCCGAGCATCCCATTTCTTGGCTTCATTCTTAATTTTCTCAACCAGATCTCTAATACGAGATTTTTGCCGAGCTCTTTCGTTTCGAAGCCATATCAGCTCGGGGACGCCACCCACTGGAGATAGGGTGGGGAGACTCAGACAGAACAACTAAGAAATAGAGGAATGACGACATACTGCGAGGGAAAAAGAACCAAACCTGTGAAAGTTGAAACTTGGCTGCGAGTTTGCTCTAACTCAGCGCGAACAGCAACAAGCTCGGAACGAAGACCGGCCTCTGCTTCACCCAGCTTCTCTTTCTCCTTGAGGCTTTTCTCAGTTCTTCTATTTCGACCTCAGCCGCAGATAATTCCTTTTCTCTGTGACGAAGCTTAGCCTCGAGCTTCAGAGATTTCGCTTTGAAGAACTGATACAGCACGTGGTTACAATGCTCACTCCTCATCATCTACACATCAAGATGACAAACATTATTTCACCGAAGCATTCGATTGTCACGAAAAAGTATGTACGAAAATTTACCTCCAAGACACGCTGCTGCGGAAAGCCATATTGATACCCGTCGGCGATGGCCATCATATCTGCAACGGAAGTAGGAGGCTCCGGACAAGGGTAGCTTCGGGAACACTCAAATTTTTTCCCCAGGCTTCAGACACCCGCGCCTTAGAAGACATATCCATCATGCGACGGGTATACGCAGTAGATTCCTTTTCCCCAGCAACAACAGGGGCGGGATGACAGACAAATAGAAGATTCTTTTCCTTGAACCAATCCATGATGGAGTCCTCGCCCTCAGACGTCGGCGACTGTGGAAGATTATCAGCATGCGCATCAATGACCGATTCCCCTTCTCTGACACGGCCCCCTCAGCACAAATGTCGGCATGCTCCTCCGCGCCTACATGCGCAGCATGCTCCTCCGCGCCACCATCTTCAACAGTAGCGTCTCCATTACCATCACCACCAAGAACATCCCAATTATCATTGGGGGAAAGTAAAGAGAAGTCCTCGGGAAAATCGAGGGCATCGTCAAAAAACTCCCCCGTGGAGTACATCCGATCAAAAGAAAATTCTTGAGAGGCGGGAAGGGTATCCGCGACATCACCAGCAGGGACAGAAATGTCCCCAATAACAACGCCATCAGCCACCACGGCTTTGTTCCTTCCTTCATCACCAACATGACCAACGAAGACCTCTTCTTTGACATTGATAGGGGAAGTACCAGTACGTTCCTCCCCATCTGTAATCTCCTCATCCTCAGCAAACTCTTCGTTCACTGGACTAGTAACTTCTTCTTGGGCCTCAGCCTCGCCCATCACAATAGTAGAAGACTGCTTCGGCTTAATCTTTTTCTTCTTCAACACCTGAAAAACAACACCACAAAAATAATTATTTTTCCCGTCAGATGAATTTCTAAAAAAGGAGAAGCGCAGCTAGAATCCGCGTACCTGAGCAGTTGAGGTATTCTTCGGTGGAAGTATACGTCTCCCTCTACGACGTCAAGGGCATAAGGAAAATTCAAACCCGCAAAGTTCAAACGCCAAGGACAGAAATCTCCATAACGAGCAGGAGGAGACTCGCGTGGCTTCCTACTCTCGGTAGGCCGCCAACCGCGGGGACCAGGAATCCAACCGTAAGCCCACGGACCAACTATTTCGATAACGGTGGCGTGCCACTCGTAGTCATGATCGCGTTTGATCCTCTCGCGCGCTGGGAAAAGTTTCCGATGACTAGACCCCTCCGTGCCAGGAACATACTTCAGCTTGGCATCGCTGACCTCATTTAACAGACGAATCTCGCCCCGAGGAGCAGCGAGATTCCGAAGGATGACACTTCACGGCTTGCGGTTCCTACTATTGACGTAATCACGGAAGGAGTTATTGAAATTCTCAGGAGTATACCATTCCTTCTCCGCGGGATTGGGGACGTAGCAAGTCATCGACGTCTCCCCCTTACTCCGCAGATAGCACTCCTTCAGGGCGCGAAGATAATTCCCCGATAGTTGGGATACGGAACGGCTGTGAGTATTGGTGGAAGATCCTTCACGACTAGCGAGCACGTCATAGTAGAAGGAATCACCTGATTTGTACAACGGCAGCATAAGACCAGCTTCGAACGCTCCAACCGTCGTTAACAAATGAAATTCATCGAACTCATACTTTGAGATAAGCTCATAAGTAATATCATCCTCAGGGGCATAGAAACGAACCCCGAAGGCCTGGAGCTCATGCTTTTCCTTGAATATTTCGAGATCAATATGCTTGAAGGTTACTTTTTTCTTACTAACCGAGACACTACGTATCAAGGGGGAAGCCTCATCCTCCTCGGCGGGGCCGGATGAACTAATGAACGCTTCGGAAGCTTTTCTCTTCACCGGAGGATTCTTTGAAGATTCAGCCCTCGGAACTACACCCTTCGTATTCTTCCCTTTAAAAGTTGGAGGGGACCGCAGATGATGCTCGGGCACTAACGAACGTAGAGGAGGAACGTCAAAAGCAACAGCACGAGGCGGAGCCTGCACACTCCTAATATCATCACGAGGACGAGACGCTGCGCGATCGAAGACTCTTCGGGAACCAGAAGGATTTGTCGGAGGAATCTCTTCCCTAGAAGACGAGGCCTTCGCTCCAGAAGAAACTCGACTCCGACGAACATCATCTTGAGACTCTCTACGCGGAGGAGATCTCGATAGACCAGAACCAGGAGTCTGACAAGTAAGCCGCGGACGGTCAGACATGGCTGCGAAAAGATTAAAATCAAGAACAAGTTACACACATTCAAAAACATTACCAAAGATCAAAAAACCACATCAATAGCAATACACACACGATAACGCAGAAACCCTAAAATTAGTATACATGCTCAAAATTCCATAAAATTCAGACCCTCAAAAACTCAAATACAAGCAAAACAGTGGCTTCCTTGATTTAAGATAAAGAACAGGGGCAAACTAGTATGCAAGCATCAAAAGAAGTTCTTCATCACAAACAAGGAACAACAGTAGCAGAGAATTTACAAATCAACACAGCGTAAAACAGTGGAAACAAAGAAAAGAAAAACTTACCGGCAAAAACAGCAGCAGAAGAAACAAACAGTGGAAGCAGGCGTGATTAATGCTAAGGTGCAGAGAATTTAAGATCACATGTTCAATAAAGACTGACAGAGAATTTAAGGTCACAGGTTCAATGAAGACATACAGAGAATTTAAGGGCTGAAAAACAAAGAATGAAAACTGAGAGAATGTTTAGGAAGAATGAAATTAATTTTCTTTCTCTCCTTAATATACCCGAAAAAAAAGAGAAGGAAATTAATGGAGGAATGGGAAACGTGCCCGTTACATAAGCAGTTAATGCACGAATAAAAGACGTGCACAAGTATCTAGGAGAAGTTATTAGGAGTGAGAAGAATATGCGACGATAGTTTTTATTCAAGGAACCCATTAGACATTCAAGCCCGAAGAAAAGGGGCAAATTGTGTACACATATATCTCACTATCAAACACGTGTATATAAAAAGATACGTGGAAATCATGCAGGCCAAAACATCAAAACATGATGCGCTACGAAACACCAAATAAACCCCGAGGAGTTGCTTTATCGCATCCCCAAAAGAGAAGCTAGAATCGACGGCGGAGAGAAATTTAGCTGACACGGACGCGACAGGGGTAAAAGACACTTGTCTGACACGAGCAGACCCCTCAACTACCCACATTAAACACTCTGAGAAGTGTACGTGTCGATCAACCTGTGGAACGAGCGAGGATGCCTCTGCGGGATCAAGGGGCAAACGCAGACCTCTGCGTGATAGACGGAAGGACACAAGAAGATAAGGTTCCAACGGTCATCAGAGATGGGTCCCACATTCTAACCTTATAAATACCCCGTCTCCACCAAGAGGAAAGGAGATCGGAAGAATCAGGAAGGGAAGGAGAGAGAGAGAGAGTTTGCAAGTGTAAGTTAATCATTTAGAAGAGAGAAACATGTAAACCCAAAAGTCATTCGACTATTCGTGTAACCGTGAAGAATATAGTAAAACAAAAAACCCCGTGGACGTAGGTCTTAGTGCTGAACCACGTAAATCTTGGTCTTATTTACATTTCAGCACTTTATATTTATTTATCCCCATGGATCTTTACTTATACGTTTTGTTTTCTTTGCTTGTACTTATATCCCGTGCGCAAACGCCTCGCATGGAGTTGTTAGATGAGGCTATGATAAACCCGAAGGTTTTGAGCCAATGAATCAACACTAGGATATCATCATCACAAATCTCCTTAGATGATGATGATTGATTGTGAGCATTCGGATCCCCTCGTGGTTTGTGTGTTCACAACCATTTCAAATAAGGGGAAAGCTAGAGTCTGGCATCATGTAAAAAAAAAGGAATTTTGCGACAAGTGCCAACATAAAACATAACCAGTGAGGCTAATGAGAATTAAACATAAGCAAGGAGACATTCTGGCTTTTGTGACAACATACGCATGGACTATTCCGCACAGGGCTTATATTTTACTGCAATTTCGACACCTGCAAGAGATGGATACTGAAAGAAACCAAAACTAAAACTGTGAAGCTTACGAGATATCTGACAGTTCATGAGATATAATTGAGGAATGCTTTCTCTTCCGAGTGCCTTATCCGCCGCCACCACTTATGTAACTCCAACACCTTATAATCGTAATTGAAATTCATATTACAATAAGGATTTTGAAATGGAATTATGGACACCATATTTATGAATGAATATTTGTAACCTTGGGAACGGAATTCGACAGTGCCTTCACGTCAAACTACCCCAGATGCCTTGGCGTACATTGTATACGAGTTTCATTTTAGAGAGAGCTACAAGAGTAAATGAAAGATGACTCACTGTTATATTGTCGCAGAGTTCAATTTTATACAAGTTTTTAATCTAACTCGGCCTTTTGAACATATATATTCTGCGTCATCTCGAGACATCAAGACGTAAACCTGATAATCATTCAGTAATGATTACAGTCGTTAACACGTGTTTCAAAAACGTATTGGTACCCATCGGCTATGGTCATCATGTACGCAACAAAAGTGGGAGGCTCCGATACGAGGGTGGCTTCGGGAACACTCAAGCTTTTCCCTCACATCTCAGAGACGCGCGCCTCGGAAGATAGTTCCATCATCCGACGGGTATAAGCATCGGAATCCTTCTCACCATCAACCACCGGGGAAGGATGGGGGACAAACAGCAGACCTTTTTTCTTGCGCCAGTCCATTATGGCATCCTCACCCTCAAACGTCAGCGAATGAGGGAAATCCTCGGAAGGCGAGGCAACCACAGACTTCCCCTTTGCTGATATTGCCCCATCGGCAAAAGTTTCGGCATCAACATGCGTATTGCGATCATCCGCGCCCTCATCCTGAGCAGCGTCTTCCTTACCAGAACCCCCGAGCACATCCCAATCATCATTGGGGGAAAGCAAAGAGAAGTCTTCAGGAAAATCGAGAGCATCGTCAAAGAGTTCCCCTGCGGAATAAATCCTGTCAAAGGAGAACTCTTGAGAAATGGTGGGGAGAGTTTCCACAACCTCACCAGCAGGAGCAGATATATCAACGATAACACTGCTGTCATCCACCGCGGTCTTATTTCTCCCTTCAACACCATCACAACCCGCACCAATCTCTTCCTCTACATTAGGAGGGGAAGTATCAGTGCGTTCTTCCCCATCAGACAGTTCCTCATCCTCGGCAAACTCTTCGTTCACCGGACTGGTAACTTCTGCATGAACCTCAGCCTCATCCGTCACAATGGTAGAAGACTGCTTCGGCCCAATCTTCTTCTTCTTCGACACCTGCAAACCAACACACGTTTCACAAAAAGAGTTATTTTTTCATAAGTTTGATTTTCAACCAAGGAGGGGCGCGGCCATAATATGCAATAACCATACCTTGGCAGTAGTGACACCCTTCGGTGGAAGTATAGCACCATAACCTTCCTTCTTGTCTCCTTCAACGACGTCGAGGTCATAAGGAAAGTTCATGCCTTCAAAATTTAAACGCCAGGGACAGAAATCTCCATAACGAGCAGGAGGAGATTCACGTGGCCTGCTACTCTCGGAAGGACGCCAACCGCGCGGATCGGGAATCCAACCGTAGGCCCAAGGACCAAAAATTTCAATAACAGTGGCATGCCACTCATAATCATGGTCACGCTTGATCCTTTCACGCGCGGGAAAAAGTTTTCGCTGACTAGACCCTTCGGTGCCTGGAACATACTTCAGTTTGGCATCGCTCACCTCACTTAGCAGACGAATTTCGCCGCGAGGAGCAGCGAGGTTCCAAAAGATAACACTCCACGGTTTACGGTTCCTACTATTGACATAATCACCGAAGAAGTTGTTGAAGTTTTCAGGAGTATACCGTTCCCTCTCAGCGGGATTTGGAATGTAACACGTCATCGTCGTCTCCCCCTTACTCCGCAGATAACATTCTCTCAGTGCACGGAGATAATTCCCCGATAATTGCGACACGGAACGACTGTGAGTATTGGTGGAAGAGCCTTCACGACCAGCCAGCACATCGTAATAGAAGGAATCACCAGACTTGTACAACGACAGCATAAGACCCGCCTCGAAGGCTCCAACCGTAGTCAACAGGTGAAACTCATCAAACTGATACTTCGAGATGAGCTCGTAAGTAATATCATCCTCAGGGGCATAGAAACGAACCTCGAAGGCTTGAAGCTCATGCTTTTCCTTGAAAACTTCAAGGTCAATATGCTTGAACGTAACTTTCTTCTTGCTGACCGAAACGCTGCGTATCACCGGGGCAGCCTCATCCTCTTCCGCGGGATCGGAAGAACCAACAAAAGCCTCGGAAGCTCTTCTTTTCAAAGAAGGATCTTAGACGATTCAGCTCTTAGGACACCACCTTTGGAGTTCTTCCCTTTAAAATAAAGTACTGGAGGCGGCGGCAGAGGATGTTGCACGGGCACCACAGAACGAAGAGGAGGAACATCGAAGGCGCCACCACGAGGAGGTGTCTGCGTACACCTAGAGTCATCACGAGGACGAGAAATCGCACGATCGACAGCGTATCGAGACCTGGAAAGATTTTTCGAGGGATCCCCTTTCCTAGGAGGAGAGGCCCTCGTACCAGAAGAAGAAACTTTAATACCACGGGGATCCATTTGAGACGGTCTAGAGAGATCTCCCCCAGGTGGATATGTATCAGACTCTCTGCGCGGAGGGGATCTCGCTAGACTGGAAGTCGGAGTTTGATAAGGAAGTCGCGGATGGTCAGACATGGCTGCGAAGAGGTACAACATAAACAAGTTAGAACCAAACACGAGGACATCACCAAAGATCAAAAAACCACAAAATTAGCAGTCCATCTCAACACAGCACAGAAACCCTAAACCTAGCACACATGCTTGAATTCCCCAGAACCCTAAAACCCTAAACTTAAAAGTCCAATCAATACAAGTGGCCCCCTCGACTTGAGACGAAGAACAGGGGAAAACTAGCATACATGTATTAAAAGATGTTCTTCATCACAAACAAGGGACGACAGCAACAGAAATGGGAGGCTCCGATACGATCAACATCAGAAAATTTACAATCAACACAGCTTAAAACAACAGAAACAAAGAAAAGAAACCTTACCACCACAAACAGCAGCAGAAAGAAGACAACAAACCAGAAACAAAGAAGAAGCGAGCGTGATTAATGCTAAGACAGAGAGAATTTAATGGTTGAAGAACAAAGAATGAAGACTGACAGGGAGAATGAAATTAATTTTGAAGGAGAATGAAATTAATTCTTCTTCTCTCCTTAATATACTCGAAAGAAAGAGAAGGAAGTTAATGGAGGAATGGGAAATGTGTCCATTAAATGAGCAGTTAATGCACGAATAAGAAACATGCCCAAGTATCTAGGAGAAGTTATTAGGAGAGAGGAAGAATATGTAACCTCTGTTTTCTTCAATGCTCCCACTAAGCACTCAAGCCCGAAGAAAAGGGGCAATTTGTGTGTACATATTTCATCATCAAACACGTGTATATAGGAAGACACGTGGAGAGCATGCAGACAAAATCATCAAAACACGATGACACACACCCATAGCCAAGAAGCCTATCCCGGCGACGTCGGATCTTTGCCCGAACCAATCTAAGGGCAGAAGTTAAAAGATGTACCGAAAACACGATGTATCGCGGAGCACCAAATAACTCCCGAATAGTTACTTTACCTCATCCCCAAAAGAAGACATGATCAACGGTGAAGAGAAGGTTAACTGACATGGACGTGACAGGGGCAGAAGACACTTGTCTGACACGAGCAGGCGCCTCAACTACCCGCATTAAACACCCTGAGCAGCATACGTGTCGATCAACCCATGGAACGAACGAGGATGGCTCTGCGTGATCAAGTAAGGAACGAAGACCTCCGCGTGATGGACACAAGACACAAGAAGATAAGGTTCCAACGGCCCTCAGAAATGGGCCCCACACTCTAACCCTATAAATACCCCCTCTGCACCAAGAGTGAGGGGATCGAAAAAACGAGGGAGAGGAGGGGAGAGAGAAAGATTGTGAGTGTAAGTTTGTCCTTTACAATATACAGACCTATGTAAACTCCAAAGTCACTCGACTATCTCTGTAATCACCAAGTACATAGTGAAACAACAACCCCGTGTATGTAGGCCTTAGTGCTGAACCACGTAAATCCCAGTCTTATTTACATTTCAGTACTTATATTCGCTTAATGCTCCATGAGTCTTTACTTTTATACTTTGTTTTCTTTATCTTCCCCTGCGTAAACGCCTCTCGCGATGTTATTAGACGAGGCTGTGATAAACCCGAGGGTTTTGAGCCAAGGAATCAATGCAAATGTATCATCAATATGAGTCTGTATCTAGAGTACGAACATTAATTGTGAACATGTAGATGCCTTCGTGATTTACGTGTTCATAAGCTACAAGAGTAAATGAAAGATGACTCACTGTAATATTGTCGCAGAGTTCACTTTTATACAAGTTTTTAATCTAACTCGGCCTTCTGAACATATATATTCTGCGTCATCTCGAGACATCAAGACGTAAACCTGATAATCATTCAGTACTGATTACAGTCGTTAACACGTGTATCAAAAACGTTCAGGGTACCATATGCAAAGAAATGTCTGTCATTTTTATCTTTTCATTGGACTGCGAGACTGACAAACAAATGAAAATCCAAAAGTAATAACTTTTTCCAAAGAAGAAATGTGATACCGAAATGTAATGCAATCACCGGCATTTACGAAGAACGAAGACTTACACCTGTAACTAGCAGTAATGGTGATATCTGTTATACTTTAAGCCATAATTAGCAGTGGCTTAGATGCATCCAGCAAAAATTTGTCGCTACTTATGGCAGGTATTAAGTATAAATTTGGGTGGATTATTACGTGCTGAGAAATGAAAGGGCGTATTTTCATTACTCATACTTATGAATGACGGTTTCTTTATTATGTTCATTGAATAATTATCAGGACTAAGGAAAAAAAATAAAATGGTGGATTGTAACGTAAATAGGAGATGTTGACATCTCTTCTGAATGCATGATATGCCTCCAGCTATTTCATGTAACTCCCGCATTGTTACTTATAATGGAAATTGTGGGAAAGACTATTCGGATTTTGAACTGAGATATAAAGATGCATGGTGGCCATTGAATGAATTTCAATTATGCACATTAATGGACAGAGGTATATTTAAGGTGGGAGGAGAATTGACATCCAACCTACGGCTCCATATACAAACAAACAGATTCACTATGGCAGCACAGATGAACTGTACCGTGCCTAAATACATGATGGCATATCTCAAGATACAATCACCCGCAAGAGCACTCCTTCCAGGTATAACCATTTATCCAAATGTAGGATGCCTAATAATCTTCAAGATGTAACAATGGGGATATTTACTTAATTTGAATCTTCCAATCGGGAAAAAAACCCTTAAAATAATCTTCTATCGCATGTGCAGGTACAAGCTCAAAAGAATCGAACATCAGCAGAAGCATGACTACCATTCAGAGCGATTAGGGAACCCATTTTGCATATGAGCATGGGCACAGGATGTCACTTGCTATGCTATGTCAAAAGAAGCGGAATTTGGAGATTGAGGTATCGAATAATCTATTAATCTATTGGACAACTACAAAATGTTGACGTGAGGTTATTACAGGTGAGGGATACATTGACCACATTGGCACACATAACTCGCTTCGCAGATGATTGGTGCTGCATGTACTGCCCTGAATGCACCGAGGAATTTGAGGAAACACGCAACGACAGACAATGTACGGAGTGCTTAAAATACACTCACTCGATCCCGATGTAATAGTTTTCTTCTTTTCCTTTAATGAAAAATAAAAACAACAAATAATATGGATACGAAGTTACTGATGTACCAATCAACACTTGGACAGATTGCGTTTGACAATAATGGTGGCTGATGGGCCGAAATCAGCAATATTCAAAGCCAGAGGTGAAGTGGTCGAGGAATTATTGAGGCATAAGACGGATTACTTGATGCGAGTGAAAGAGGCATAAGTAACTTCCCCATGACACTGGAAGAGGCAACTGAATTCATAATACCTTGTTTGAAAAAATAATTCCGCAAAATTGGTACATATTCAACATACAAAATGAAAATTTTAAGCTCAAATGGTAAGGCTGATACTTACAACCTATTAATTTTAAACAGGAGAAGGGAGTTCAACATGTGTTCAAGGTTCTTTATGAAGTCCTGCATCGCCAGATTGTATTCCAGGTGCGGATAGGAACATATGGAGCTAATAGGGACAACGATTTTGAAGTTACCAGAACATTCGTCAAGAGAAACTGCTGGGCGCAATTAAATGTGGAGGATTTAATGGCGGAGGTACGCATATGTACTACCCCGTACGAAACATAATGCGTACAGATTTTTAACGTTTTATTATAATGAGTGTCATACAAATTGCAGGAACATCATGGCAGGTTGGAAAATTTGTATCTTTCGTTGAATACCAAAAAATATTATTTGGAGGCTAAAAAGTCCTATTCTCCACCTATTTGGAGGATCGGAAACAAGACGAGGTCAGATAACTCTGCTGGAATGAAGGATTTAACATATGGAATGGGGAAAGTTGCTATGAAAGAGGAGTATGGAGAGACTTCTATGGAAGATCTCGATTAGTTGATTTCACGGAGAAGGGAGCTGCTGAAAAATAAAACAATACTAGAAATCGTCATTCATATTTCTTTCGGTGTCTGCATTTTCTTTTACTGTGTATTTTATCGTGTGTTTCTCTTTTTAGTGTGTTTCCCATTTGGTTGAGATATAGTTCCCTTCTTTAATGGTATTTTAATATTAGTATCTTTTACACAAAATGTCACTTGGCATTCCAACCGATCGAAGACACGTTGGAAAATAAGTGTGCCTTATTTCCATTGCTTTCGTTTTATTATTTATATAAAATTGGTTAAAAAGACCAAAATCAACAATTTCTGGGTGAAATGGACAGTTAGATTTTGATACTATTTAAATGGAAAAAAATGTAAAAATAGGCAGGATGTTACCAGTTTCATCGTGCCCATTTTCAAATATTTTTTCTTATTTTTAATTTACACACGATGTATCCAGTTTCATCCTTGCTATTTTTTAAATTTAAGCTAGTTTCATCCTTACTATTTTTTTTTGGTCATTTCACCCAAACTATTTTTACTCGTCCATTTGAATCGTGATTTAAAAATATTTGGACAAATGACCAATTTTCCAGATTATTTACACCGCTATCACCTGAAATGCCTTCGTTAATTTATGTCAAATGATCGTTTCTTTCCTTCTCACTAATTTATGATCCGTTTTAGAGCGACAAATCCATTTTAGGGCTAAGAATTGGTTTTTTTGTTTAAGGCCTGAAACCAACTAAAAGTGGTTCACTTGGCATAGTGCATACAGTTCCTTTATTTTCATTTCATTTTCGCACCCACCTACAAAATTTATGTCTTTGAGTGCATATTACAGGCAATTGCCAACATACCTTTTTAATTTAAAAATTGTAATTGTGTACGAACTTCTTCCAATGGGTGATACATTTTTTGGGAGTTGTTTGTCATTATGGTGTTTGTCTGTTACTAAGCTTAGTCACTGAGCTTAAGTTTGTATGTTAGAATTTCATTCCCTATTTTTAGCTACAGTTGTATACGTTTGTTTTGCTAAGGTTTTTAATGCTATCGGCCGTTTTTAATGCTAAGTTTGTCTGTTAGAATTTCTCAAATGCTCGCAGGCATTGTCTTTTTGCTGGCTTCTTTTCTTTCACTAAATGGCAGCGCAAAACACCGTGTTTTTACTAGATTGTCTCAATTATGCCTTATTCATAGGGATTAGTTGTTCAATGCCATATTAGTACTCAAGTTGTGTTTTGCACGTATTGGTTATTCTCAGCTTTCACATGTATCAAATACCCTTAATTTAAATTCCAAATGAATTTCTATTAACACATACATAGGAAAAGAGTTGGTGAGGTTAAGGGACACAATAGTGAGAGTGCACCAAAAACAAGGCCCCTGCCGTTACGATACGGGTAAAGATCTAGTAATTGAAATATTACAGGTTGTGCATTAAGATCATCAACTTCTCTAATCCAACCTTTGGTTGTTGATTGTAGTTGATTGATTCCTGGACATTGGTCTTTGGTACCGTGCAAGTTATCTCTCTTTGATAAAGACTCGCAGGTTTCTATTTGCTTGAGTAAAAATCAAATCGAGAGATTGAGATAATAACTCATTGAGATACTTTTTTATCTAGATTGAGTATGACTGTCTAGTTGATTCTCTAGCAAAGTATTTCGGAGTTAGTCCATACAGATTGCTAAGCGAAATATTGGATGGTGTTGTTAGACCCCCGCTTTTTCAATTGGTATCAGATCTGGCAAACACGTTTAAGACCTAACAAGTCTGTGTTTGTAGCGATCTGACTCTATGGACAGAGGTGCTATCTCTATTAACGTACCACCAGTCTTCGATGGCTCCAATTACTTGTGGTGGAAAATTTTTATGCGAGCTTTTCTTCAATCGCATGATTTTCAATCATGGGTATATGTGGTGAATGGTTATGATGCGCCCGTTGTTGCAGCTGGAAACGGAACTGTTCCCAAGAATATTGGTGAATATAATGCTGCCGAGATTCTTGTTGCAAAGCAGAATTCTGATGGGTTAAATGCTATCATACATGCCATTGCTCCAAGTCTTCAACACCATGTGTCTAATTGCACTAGGTCTAAAGATGCTTGCGATATCTTAGAAACCGTATTTGAAGGAAACTACAGTGAAAAGGAAGCTAAGCTTCAAAACCTTAATTCTGATTGGGAGAACCTTCGAATGGCAGATTACGAAACATTTGATGAGTTCAATCACAAAGTGTCTGAAATTGTTAATGCATCTTTTGCATTGGGTAAGACTATTCCTGAAAAGGACATTGTGATGAAAATTCTCAGATCGCTGCCATCTAGATACGAGTCTAAGAAGCATGTCATCGTTGAAGGAAATAACCTAAATAATCTTTCCAGAAACACCTTGGTTGGGAAGCAAAAGATCTTTGATCATGAGCATACATCCAAAGTCGGCAAGGATGTTGCCTTTAAAGCAGGGAAGAGCACTAAATTACTTCCCAAAGGTAAAAGTGTTCATGTCTCTGAGGATGATCAGTCTGAGAATGATTTTTCAAATGAAGACCTTGACAAGTCGGTCTCCTTGATCACAAGACAGTTTAGGGATCTTGTGTTGAAGAGAAGTAAACGGTTTTCAAGAGACAAACCTAGGTCATCAGACAAACCTCACGATCGCGTACCACCTAAAAACAGGGATGCTGACGAGGCTAATGACGAGGACATGCCTCAGTGCTTTAAGTGTAAGGGTTTTGGCCATTTTTCTAACGAATTCCCAAATCGTAGAAAATACACTGGGAACAAAGGTCTAGCGGTAACACTTGATGAAATGTCTGAAACCTATGATTCCGATGACGATAGGAAATCAAGTGTAGGGCTCCTTGGTGAAAACATCGATTTTGATACTTGTAGCAATACATATATCAACCTCAACGGGTTCGGAGAAGAAGGAAACCTAATCAAGATGAAAGATTCTCTAACTGGAAATCCTGTCAGTAATGTTTCAGGATCTACTGTATGTATAGCTGCTTGCACATCTCAGATGCCTGAATACTATCCAAGTTCGACGTGCTTGTTTTGTTCGATGAAGGGACACGAACTATCAAGGTGTTACAAATACAAGCACCAAATAAGACACGCCAGCAAACTCCAACGAAGAGCAGATCGATTAGCAAGGAAGATGAAACTTGCTCAGAAGACCGCTAAGGTATGTAGGATCTTATATTCGTCTAAGAAGTTGGTTTCCAGGGATAGAGTAAGACCATTTGAAAAGAAAGTATGGTCGAATCGTTTTGATAGACAGAAGTCTGAAGATTCCTCTCTTGAGGAAAATGATGGACAAATTGTTGTTCACCACAGCACAAATTAATTGTGTTGTTTGACAAATCTTGTCTCTTGTGCGTGTTCAAAAGAGACAAGATCATGAACGTACATGCTTTAGAAAAGGGTGTTTTCTTAGGTTTGTTGTTTTTCCGTCCATCAAATAAAAGAAAGGGTTATTGTCGACAATTCTACTCTTTATAGGGTTTTAGAGTTGAGCGTATATGAACCTGTCAATAGGTTTCGAACCGTACATTCCCTTTTCCTTTTTGACATCCTATATAAGACTGCTTGTTGAGTTAAGTGATTCTATCACACAAATCCAGTTGTTTATAACTGTTCTCAAAGCACCATGTCATCAGATGGAAAGGATGTCAACATGATTGTTAAATCTTCAATCAAGGAAAAATAAAAATCTCCTGTTTCTAAGTCCCTGAAAAGAAAAAGAAGGAATACAAGAAATCCCAGGGTTGTGCCTTCTAACTCTCAGAAGTTTTCCGATGTTCTTGATGAGTTGAAGGAAGTAAGAAAGGAGATTCGTGAAATAAAGGCTTTTGTATCAAAGTCCTTAGAAATTCAGAGAGCCCTGGTACGACATAATTAGCAAAGACAGTTCGTTGATATAAACTCCTATCTTCGCGAACCGTATGTTCCAATGGACGTTGACAACAAGGAGTTCGGGAATGATGCTGAATTTCTCAAAGGCATTGTCACCTAGGATGTCTTCTTTTTGTATTAGTTGGAAGAATAACTAGTGCTTTGAATAGCGATGATTGTGATTACACATAGCTATTTTTGTTTTCATCTTCTTATGTTATTTTTTAGGTTTATTGGTTTCAAATTCTAAAAATATTTGGAGGATGATGTTATTGCAGTATTTTAATGGTTTGATGTATTGCAATATTTTTATGGGATATGTATTGTTTGCGTATGTACTTGAAGGTCTCATATTGCGGTCAAAAGTAAAGTCGTTCATGAATTAGTATTCGTATTGATGAAAGGACGAATGGACTTTTGACAATTACAAAATTATTCCTATGCAATCATGTATTTGATGGAAAATAGGATAAAATCTTTTGTTTGACAAGGATAAAGTCTATTATATCGTTATGATGGAAAATAGAATAGATCCTTGTATGTTATCCACGGTATTGATCTTCATTGATCCATTTTATTATGTTTTACCCTGAAGGCTCCATTGCGTGTCTTATGTTGAGCACGATACAACTAAGTCGATTTTTCTTATTGGCTTGTTGGTTGTTCCATAAGATGCTATATGTTGAGCATTAGGAACTAAATTAATCAACTAGAATGGTTATTTAGTTTGTACTCCATAAGTTTTCTTTGTTATGTTGAGTACATGTACGGTTAAGGTTGTCATTTTCTATGATGAACTTAGTAGGGGTTCCATAAGTTCTCTTATGTTGAGCTCAAAATAATTGAATTGATTACTTCGGTGATTAGTTTTGTTATTGGTATTCAAATTGGATTAATTATAGGTTCTCTTGTAATTAGTCTAGTTAAGTTTTCATATATTCCACAAGTTCTTGTGTGGAGTATATGTTCGGCTATACTAATCATGTTCTATTGGTTAATGTAGTCATATATATTCCGTAAGGTTCTCCTTATGTTGAATATTTGAACGGTTAACTTAGTCACCTCCATATGATTAACTTGGTCATAGCTCCGTAGGTTTATTTATGTTGAGCACTTTCAATTAAATTGATCACTTTTGTGGTTTGATTTAGTTGCACATTCCAATTGAATTAATCATGGGTTTACTTGTGATTAATTTGGTTGAGCTTTGGATATAGAAAATCATTCCTATGGTTTTGGTGTCCAATTTAAAAAATCCTTCTTTTCTTTCGAAATTAAGGTCGCTCTTGTTGTTCTTTCGGAAATGACATCAATGGGGGAGAGTTCTTTTGAACTTGTGCTTAATGGTAATATCTTGCGGGGAGTGTGGTTGTGGAATTTTATAGGGGTTATCTTGTATCTTAAAACTCCTTAATGAATGCATTTAGCTTCGGCTTTATGATTGCATCTAAATTAAGTTGGTATGTATTTTTCTTTTAGTCTATGAAATGTCTCTTATGGAAATTTCATTATGATCTCGTTCTTGTACCTTTTTCAATTTTATTGACAAAAATGGGGAGAAATATTGTAGTTCACACTACAAATACATATGGTTTTCGGATCATTGTGTAAGGGGGAGTGGTTTCCATGATCGAGATGGAGTATTGACTAAGGGGGAGTTATACATATCACCATAGTATTATTGTTAAAGTCGTGATACAATTGGACTTTGATGTTACATAATAGTACTATGACAATGTATAATAATGATCGAGAATCTTGATTTCTCTCATTGTTATAGCTACGGATCTTCAACAACGGTGATGCTAAACTTACAACCTTTGGGATCATTGGAGTACTTGGAAGGACGAATATTTCAGGGAACGTTGAAGATTAGACTATGGAATATGAGCCACTAAAGTTTATCTTTTTTGTATTCCATATGTATTAATAGTTTTGTCACTAAAATTGATAAAGGGGGAGATTGTTAGAGCATATCTCGGTCAACCTCGCATGCGTTGCTCTCTCAAGCATGTTTGTCAATGTTAGTGATAAAAACTATGAGTCTTGATTTCTAGCCTACATATCTAAGTCTAGGACTAGGATAGGAAAAGCGTAGCGGAGCTCAAGGACTTCACGGCGATTCATCATACAACGAAGAAGATCTATACAAGGAACCGTGGAACTTCATCAACAAAAAGGTATGTGGAGACTTAAACTTATCTATCACTCAAAAGTCTATCTATTCTATCTCATACTTCTTATGAGACAAAATTCGTATGCTATATAGACTAGATCATACACACTTGACATTTCGAGCTGAGCATTCATTGCTTATCTTTTATCTCGAAATTGTGTGTTGGTAAAGCATTTCGCTTTGATCAAGTTTATCTTCACCTAGTGACGAAAGTCATGAAAGTTTCAATCACCTTGAGAATTGCTCTGACGTGAATCGGTCTGTGAATAACGGCCACATAGCGTCCTCTGAGAATGTCTCAATGATTGAAATGAGAGTTTAGATTACATAACCATGTATTCCTTGAACCGAAGTTTTCGAACTTTGTTGATCAAGATAAATCGGGAGGATTGTGAAATTGGCTTGTCAAATCCGCGAACCCAGTCCGCAGACTCAGTCCGCGAACTGTCGGAAGTTTTCGACCGATAATTTCTGCTGGATTTTCCAAAACTCATTTGTGTGCTTAGTCCGCGAACCCAGTCCGCGAACTGGCGGAAGTTCTCGAACCGAGAATTTCTGCTGAGTTTGGAAAACTCAACCGATTAACTTAAGTTCGCGAACTTGTTTGTGAACTTAAGAGGTTATGATCTAAATATGTGCTCTGAACATGAAACATTGAATTACTAAGGAATGCTTTATGCAAACCGTGGCTATAATGTTCATGAGACGATTCAATCGAATCGAATCATCTTTGTTTCAATTATGTCTTTTGTAGTTACATAAGATCTCACATCAATTGAACAACTCTCTAACTAGTTCATTTGAGTCAATTGAACTAGTTATGGTGAAGAAGAACAAGGTTAATATGAAATACTCATATGGTTAACCTTTTGGGGAACTATGTTGAACCAACATACACGTACACGTTTGGGCATGGTTTTCACGAACCCAGTAAACGTTTACCCAAGTGTGTGTTACAAGCTAAGTTTTAGATCTAACGGTTGAGAAATATTAGCTTGAATCTAAATCAAGTTTTCATCTAACAGTGAATAAGGATTACTTTGTGCCTAAGGTAAAACCCTGATTTGAAGGCTATATAAAGGAGACATCTAGCATTGAGCAAACCTAATCCCCGCACGTCTGTGTGCTACTAGTGCGCTCGCTAGAGTCGATTTCCATTAACCTTTGATTTTCTTCTGTAAAATTATGTTAACGACTTAAAGACTTCATTGGGATTGTGAAGCCAGACCGATACTATTTTATCGTAGTTGTGTGATCTGATCTCGCATCTTCTATCGTACGAGTACAATCGATTGATTGGCTTGAGATCGTGAGAGTTCTCCGATAGGCAAGATAAAGAAGTCACAAACATCTTCGTCTCACTGTTTGTGATTCCTCGACAATCTGCTTGTGTAGTCATGAAGGATTGTAGAGAGGTAATTGATTAATCTAGGTTGTTCTTCGGGAATATAAGACCGTATTATCAATTGGTTCATGTTCACCTTGATTTTATATCTTAAGACGGAACAAAACCTAGGGTTTATCTGTGGGAGACAGATTTATCCTTGATAGACTTTTCTGTGTGAGACACATCTGTTTATTATCAAGTCTGTGATTTTGGGTTACAACAACTCTTGGTTGTGGGTGAGATCAACTAAGGGAATCAAGTGCGCAGTATCCTGCTGGGATCAAAGGCGTAGGAGTACAACTGTACCTTGTATCAGTGGTAGATTGATATGGGTTTAACTATAGTCCAGTCCGAAGTTAGCTTGGAGTAGGCTAGTGTCTGTAGAGACTTAATACAGTGTGTATTCAATCTGGACTAGGTCCCGGGGTTTTTAAACATTTGCGGTTTCCTCGTTAACATTTTTGGTGTCTGTGTTATTTCTTTTCCGCATTATATTTTATATAACTGAAATAATACAAGTTGTGCGTTAAGATCATCAACTTCTCTAATCCAACCTTTGGTTGTTGATTGTAGTTGATTGATTCTTGGACATTGGTCTTTGGTACCGTCCAAGTTATCTCTCTTTGATAAAGACTCACAAGTTTCTATTTTCTTGAGTAAAGATCAAATCGAGAGATTGAGATAATAACTTATTGAGATACTTTTTATCTAGATTGAGTCTGACTGTCTAGTTGATTCTCTAGCAAAGTATTTCGGAGTTAGTCCATACATATTTCTAAGCGAAATATTGGGTGGTGTTGTTAGACCCCGCTTTTTCAATAATAATGTTAATCCACCAAAACATGGTTTTATGCAAATCTTCCTTATAAAAAAAGAAGGCGAACTTGTGTCAAGACTACTTCTTTCCTTGATCAACAAAATTGTTAACCTTCGTATAATGGGGAAATGCTTTCAACTTGGAGACATAGTAATATGTTGAATTAAGATCCTAATTAGATCATTTGGAAATAACTAAGTGTATAAACAAAAAGAAACACATTCCTTTAAAACTAGAGAGCTAATACTTACCAAGGTTTTAAAATAGGTACGACTAGGTCCTTACAAGTAACCCCTTTTATTTATAGTAAACGGACCTGCCAAAAAAATTTTTTTATTGTGTTAAAATTAGTATTCGACGTCATTCAAATCAATTGGAAAATATTTAAGCAACTTCACCAATTATCCGAATCTTATAATCTCTAAATGACATTGACATATCCCTTGCACACTCCATCGTCTAAAATAAATTGCTAAAATGACAAAGAATATGAATATGACCTTGTACAACCCAGAGGTCCATTTGAATTTAACAATCAATAGGCTAGATATTAATATACATATAGAATCTGTTTGGGAGCTAGGAAATGAGATAAATAAGTTATCTTATTTTGATTTATGATAACTCCAAGATTGGTCAGTTTTAGTGGTGTTTGTCTGAAATTTTATCCTATCCTGGGTTAATCAAATCGTCATCCGAACCTATCCAATAAGGTCAATCTCTACAAGTATTGTTTTGAGCTTCAAGTATTGAGCTTCTAATATATCCCATATTTAAGCAAATTCGCTGGATTAGGTTTGATCTCAACAAGTAACTAGCGCATGTGTTTGTGTTCATAGAAGATTTAGTTCTGCTCCTCTACAGGGAAAAGCATATAGGTTATAATACATTCACTCTCTCTATCACTCTCACGGTCACTTGATATTTTGGGGTCCCTGATAGCGTACGACATGTGACTTGAACTCAAAACCTAAGAATAAACTAGACGTTATTCTTAGAAAAATTTAGCACAACAACCTGATATGCCTTTGCCGAGGAGTAAATATATCACTATAATTTTAAGTTAAATGTTTTAACGCAAAAAAATATTTGTCGATTAGTTATAAATGATCCATTTATTTTGAACTATTAATTCAACCTCCATGTGATTACCGCAAATGTCGTTTGGATTTCAAAATTGAGCAGTGTTTTTTAACTAATATACTGGGGCTTGACGCTTAAGTAAAAAATGTTAAAGGACATAGTAGCCCTCTAACAGGGCTCCATTCTCTATCATATATATATTAGATGACATCGTTAATTCAGTGAAGAAAAGATCAAAACATACGGTGATTAACTGAATCCTCAACACTTCACTTTGAGGGTTTTCTTATTTTTTGTCGGTATTAAACATTAGAAAAATTCGGTAATTATTGTGTAAGGTTGTATTTAGCTGTGAGAGTAATCTTTCAAGTTGTATTTAAATCAAATAAAGGTTGTGTTTAGTCACTGCCATGTTGATTCAAACCAGCTAGATCGGAAGATTTTTTGGTCATTCTTTTACACATGAAATCAATAAATAATATTTTACTGAACTGTCAGCAACATTATTTGTACCTCGATGCACAAAACTATACTTCCAAGTGCTAAAATTGCATAGAATGTTAAGAGAACCCTGAATAACAATTGAACTAATTTACTTGACTGCTCATTTCTTCCATTTATAAACGACATTGGCTACATTTTAGTTATCATCCATTCCCTTGGTCACTACCCATTGTATAACTTCCAGAGTTGTCGGCGCCTCAGCCCGCTCATGGTCTATTATTATTGTTGTGACACTTCTAACTCCACTGCATGCTCCTAAACATTAGGAATGATTATTTTCACTTTTAAATTTTTATTATGTTTACAAAATGTAGCATCAAAGTTTATTATGAAGTCAGGAATACCAGGTTTCTTCTATGTATTTGATTGTGACTGGCTCTCCTTTGTGGTGTATTTCCATTCACTTTATGGCAGTCTAACATGTGAGATCTATCATTTCTCATGATGATAATGTCAACATTAACATGTACATTATCAGAAACAACATTGCAGTGGTGTTTCCAAACATGCCACATGGTGAAACAAAAAATGTAAACTGAATCATATTTGTTGGCCTATTTTCGATGCCATGATCAAACCAAGATTTCACCCATTCATGAATGTCCCTTTCCTAATATAAATAAGACGTGACTTCGTGTGCACTATAAGTTCGTGACAGAACTACCTATAGAATCGTACCAAGTGGATAAACATATAAGTGTATTTAGTTTAATTATAAAGATAATTGAACAATATAATACATAAAGTAAATCAAACAACAACACACATATCTTGTTAACGAGGAAAACTTCCTGATAGAAAAACCTCTGGACCTATCCCAGTTTTGAATGCTCTCAGAATTAATCCGCTATAAAAATTGACTACCACAACTTATTTTTGTTGAGTCCATGTAAACCAATCATAGTTACCAAGTTCTTTTAGTATCCCTGTACCTACAACCAATCTGGTCTACGCACATGAATCCAAAGGCAGAGTCCACTATATTGAGTTGCTTCACCTACTATAAAGACATCATCTCTCAACTCTTTTGAATCGTACCCGAAACATCAAAAAGATTAAATCTGTTTCAGTAACCAACTCACTTACCAATCTCCCCAGTTAATTTTTAGATCAGAGATAGTAAAGTAATGGATCTTCCGTTTAATAAGAGAAACTCCTTTGGTCAAAGGCCAAACCAAGACAATGATTATCGAAATAATATATCTCGGTGAACAAGCTTATCCAAGCAACTATATGGGAAGAAGCAAATAGACAGTTTGTTTAACCTTTATAACAAGTATTTAAGTATATCGAAATAAACTGCTTGTCTGGAGAATCAAGTGTGCAAGACAAATCCTTAAGATCAGAAACAAAAATAAAAAAGTCTCAAATTTTCAATGTAACCGTTGTACAAACAACTTGATTTCTACTAATGGTCAATACTAACAAAATGAAGATTTTTGATGTTGATTGGTCAAAAGTTCCGTCTACAGTTTGTAATATTTAATCCTCAAACAAATTTGAGCGGCCTTATATAAGAAGAGAAGAACCATAGAAGCTGCCAACAAGATGGAGGCCAGTCTAGTCATAAAGCACGACGGTGGTTGGATAAAGCATAATTTTCTAGGATATAAGCTACTATATTTACATCTTTTCTTACAAGAACTTGATAGAGTATATTCTTGAATTCGATATAAAGCTTCAAATATCTCACCTACAATGATTTTAATTCTTTAATGAATTTGCTTATTTGTCTTGGCATTGATGTGAACCACCTGCTACCAAAATCCTGAGAGCTTCAGCCACTAAAGGCTGCATAACTTCCGCACTAGTACCTCTAAATCTGAAATTTTCATTTTCGGCCCTGCAGTCGGCCCATTAACATATTTTTAGTGATGGCACTGTAGTATAGTGGTAAAGTCACTGGTGATGACAGTACTAGTAATTTGAGTTCGGAACTCGTCCACATCAGATTTTTTTCTGTTCAACAAAATAAAATAGAAATAAAACCTCCTGTTTCTGCACTTCTATTTCTGGATTGCCCGCCAAACCCACAGACCAATTGACCATAAATTGTTCCCTATAAGGGTGTTCAAGCCACCATTTCATATAATTTATTTGTATTGCTCCTAGACGAACCTATTCATGATAGTATTTATTTTTGACTCCTGTTATTAGGAGGGAAAGAATGGATACGAAGAGGGAAGGATTATGAGGAGGGAAATAAAATTACTAGGAGTGATTGACTTTTTAAAAGAATGATGAAATGTCTATTTTATCCTTGATATTACACTAAAGCTCTTCTTCCTGACAAATAATCTTATGATGTGAACTAATAATCACAGAGCCAAATTTTAAGCATTGAATCTCCTCGTATTCAAGAGTTTTGTATAGAAAGTGCAAAAACATTGAGTATAAGAGTCGAATTCAGAATTTTACTATCGAACATAAACTAATTATACGGACATATCAATGGAAAATAAAATAAAACGCATACCCAGTAACGATTAAACTATCAATCGTATGTGTGCATAGTTTTTAATAAGAGAAATAGACAATGGGTTAAACAGATAAGCCACTTCTCCGTGATCAACATCCCCTCATGTCAATAACATGTAATTAAGCTATGCTAGCCAAAAAAGAGAGGTAAAACCTCAACATCAGTATGTAGGATAGATTTCAGAAATATATTAGATTATCGCCTATACGAAGAAGAGTAAAAACTAGGAAGATTCTTACTGATACGTCAATAGACATGGGAGATTACAGTAAAGAACACCCAACAAATGGGTTTTCATGAGGGCTTAGGGTTTTCTTTAGGACAGTTAGGTTATCGTGGGTAAGTGGGTATTTTGAGAATATTTACTTGTATCTGACTTTGACCGCACGTTGATTAGAATTTGGCGAAAATCCTTCCCTCCTTGTATCTATTCTTTTCCTCCCAATAACAACCCAAAAAATTAAAAAAATGATCGTGTTTATTTTTGCATTTCAATCCAACGGTTCAAAAGTAACTCACTTAAATCCCGAGTCAACTCATCCAGTTCCTTCTTTTAGGCGAATAGTAGTAGTGGTAATACGCTACTCAAACTCTCAGACCCTTGTTCCCTAAACACCTTCTTGTTCATCTTATTCTCTCCTTCAGGAAATCATGTTCAGATCAAAACTCTCGCAGTTCTCATCTTTAATCAGACAAAGACTTTCAATTGGTATGTACGATATTCAAAAAAAAACTCCACCTTTTTCTTTTTTATTCTGTACTTGCTCAATCTCTTTCTCTATTCATAATATTGTGGAAAATTAGAGTCTGGGCTATTCAGTTTATTGGTTTTTATTGTTGTTTGAATCCATTTTTATATTGGGTTTTGATGATTTTATGGAATTTTTGATGTGGGGGTTTGTTCACAATTAGGTCTTAAACGGAGTTCACCTATCAATGATCTGTTTGTTTGGGATGAATTAGGTTAATTTTTGATAAAATTAGTGGTCTTATGTTTATTGTTAGCTAAAAAACCCATTTTGATCATGGGTTTTGATTGTTAGTATGTTACTAGTGTTGGAATTCTAGATTAAACCCAACTACAAAGATAAGCAAGAGTTTTAACTTAGTCATAAGTAAGTTGTTTAAGAACTAGTCAATCACTGATCTGTTAGTGAGACTCTGGAATAGGTCAGTGAATGTTTGTATTGTCCTAGTAATGAGGAGTTAGATGCGCAACGGAAGTTTGTTAGTGCAGTCTAATTGCTTTGATAAAAGGCATAGTCCTACCATTAATGAAATTGCGTCAAGTTTATAACAATGAGTCTCTAATTGCTTCTGTATCTGTATCCTCTCTACTCTCTCTATACCAAATCCTACATTTGGTATCAGAGCTAGGGTAGAGAGAGTTGTTAGAGTTCAAGAGAGGGTATATATAAATTGTAAAAGTGATTAGTTTTCATCATTGTGGTAGTTGATTCTTGTATCTGAAGAAGAAGCAGCTAAATGCTCGATCCATTCCCGCTGCGTTACAAGAGACGTATCATGGGTTTTTACTTCCGGTGTGATTATGTTATGTGTGAGCATCATAGGTCAGTAATGTTCCACAGTAAGTTCATTGTGTAACCATTATACTTCTGTTTCTTGTCACTGGCAAGAAGTTCTTTGAATCTTTGATGATTTATGTGAAAGGTGCTGGTTATATTGCTGCATATAACCCGTTGGAGGAAAGTTTAGAAAGAAAACTATTACTTTTCTTGTTTAAACTTTAAACTGAATAAGTATCGAGGAAAGTTTAGAAAGAAAACTGTTACTTTTCTTGTTTAAACTGAAATGTATTATGTGTAGCAGTGTTCGATTGGTAAAATTGTGTGCTTGGAATCTGTTAGAAGAAATACGTATTAGTTAAATAGGTATGATGAAATTCCTGCTAGAAGTAGGATGTTTGGTTTCGTGTCTTGGAACAAACAGATAGAGCCGCAGCTCTAGCTTGTTGATGATGACGGTGGATACTGAATTATCAAGGGATGGCCGTGAGCTAGTGAGTCCTCGTTGTGGAGTTGATACTCCACGGATGAAACCAAAAATGCACAGGTTAAGCATGCTACCAAGGTGAAGGATATCATTTGTTTTCGACGTTTAATTACTTATTCATGTATTCCTTGTTAAAGAATGAAGATTCAGCAAGGTAGAGGTTTGAGGTGTGAAGTTTGATGCTTCTTGGAAGAAACTAGATACGATGCTGTTAAAACGAGCAATATCGGTTGCAACAGCAATATGTGATGTCCAGTTCTGACTATTTGTTAGACCATGGTAATATTTACTGCAGGGAAGCATGGTGATGATTGTGATTGGCATGGCTAGTTATGTGAAGCTGCAAATTAATGAACTAAATTCATATGGTCTGGATGCTTGAAGGTGCTGATGGTAATATGAAGATGTATTCAGTTGAGTGAATATTCTCTTGGAAAGTACGGAAGCCGCAGCTGGAGCTTGTTAAGTATTCAGTTTGGTGATAAAGATGTATCATGGGACAGCCAAGTAGAGGCAGGTTGTGTGGAGTTTTGGACTCCATCAAAGGAGCCAAATTCCCCACAGTTGCAAGAGAATGTTTGTGGGTCTCCTTCATAGGGTGGTGATGTTCCCCAGTAGACACTATACGTGTATCTGGTTTTTGTGCAAGTTGTGTACACCGAAGTGGAACATTTCGGTTGTGGTTTCTCGCAAGTATGTAATAGTTAATTGTATTTCTTTTCTTGTTTGTGATAGATGGATTTATCGCAGACCAAGTAGTGGTCAGATGCGATAGTGCAGATCTAGTAATGGCCAGTTGCGGTACTGCAGACTTAGTAATGGTCAGATGCGGTAGTGCAGACCAAGTAGTGGTTAGATGCGATAGCGAAGATCCAGTTGTGTACAAGTTTGGCTTGCAAAAGTTTTGTGAATCGGTGGTGAAAGATGGGGTGTTGAAGCTTGTTCAGGAAACTGTTCGGAACCTAAGGTATATAGGTTTGGATTGTGTGGCGCATATAGTTTGATCAGCAATATCAGTATGTCTCTCGGGTAGAGAATTAGAAGCCCAGGATACAACCAGGAGTAACAGTGAAGCAAGTTCAACCAGGTACTTGTCATTAATCGAGGTGTGAAAGAAACCCAAGGTGATTCCAACAAGCGAGTTAATGCCGTAGTGACATGTGAGTCCAGGAGAAACAGTCAAGCAACATTAACTATGCTCGAAATGGTTGCAGCTGCGCAAACTGAACCATTTTAAGGGACGATGCATAATGTGTTCTTTGTAGTTTGGGTTTAAGGGAGGCTGTTGGAATTCTAGATTATACCCAACTACAAAGATAAGCAAGAGTTTTAACTTAGTCATAAGTAAGTTGTTTAAGAACTAGTCAATCACTGATCTGTTAGTGAGACTATGGAAATGGGTCAGTGAATGTTAGTATTGTCCTAGTAATGAGGAGTTAGATGCGCAACGGAAGCTTGTTAGTGCAGTCTAAGTAGGATCTTCTGTTAAGTTTTGTAGCCTATAAAAGGCATAGTCTTACCATTAATGAAATTGCGTCGAGTTTATAACAATGTAGTCTCTAATTGCTTCTATGTATGTATCCTCTCTACTCTCTCTATTCCAAATCCTACACTTAGAATTATGATATGGTCATTGTAAATTAGGTCTTAGAAACCCCCATCTTGATCTGAAAGGTAGTTTTGAACTCACATATGAACTTATTTTTCGTTTTGGAGCTCAGCAGGATAAGGAAAATCCAATAATGAACAACGTTCGTATTTCATTCCATTGTTGGTTTAAGTGTAGATGATAAAGCTTCATCCTTTAGAGTATTTCTATAGGTAACGCAGGTTCGAAATAATGAATGTATGGTTTGCAGATATTCAATAAATAGATTTTGAGGTGCGGTGACAGTTCCAACCGTTGAGGTTGAATAGGTTTTGGGATATTCACTTGTATGGCGTGCTAACCAGAGAAATTCCCAGTTTTACAATCGTTGAGGCTAGAATAAGATAAATTTAGACGTACTTCGTGTTGGCAGGACAAGGTTATGTATATACGATATAGAGATATTTTGTATGACTGTTTTTGCGGTCAAGCAGTGTTACATTATAAGTAGGCAGCTGCTGTCAAAATGGTAGGGGTATATCTCCATAGAAAGAATGAGAGTTGCCTTATCAAACCGTAGGGGCTTGCCTGTTGTAGAGTATTGATATGGAGCTTACCCCTGCTATTACAGTATGTATTTAAATATCTAACCTATTGGTTATTGATTCAAGTGGGGGGCACCCCTATGAGGTCGTGCTACGATTTTTGATCATTCTAGCAACTTATTTTAGATAGTGGTGTGTGCAAGGGATATGTCGATGTCATTTAAGGATTATAAGATTTGGATAATTAGTGAAGTTGCTTAAACGTTGTTCAGGTGATTTGAATGACATCGAAAACTAATATAATACAGTAAATTTCTCTTTTGGCAGGTCCGGTTACTATAAGTAAAAGGGGTTACTTGCAAGGACCTGGCGAGGCCTATTTTAAAACCTTGGTTAGTATTACCTCTCTTTAATTCTGAAGGAATCTGTTTCTTTAATTTTGTTTTTACACTAGGTTATTTCCAAATACATCTCATTAGGATCTTACTTCAGCATTACTATGTCTCGGAGTTGGGAGTATTTCCCCACTACATGAAGGTTAACAATTCTGTTGATGATAGAAAGAAGTAGTCTTAAGACAGGTCCACCTTCTATTTTTTTACGGCAGATTTGGATAGAACCATCTGTTGGTGGATTAACATTATTATTATGAGTTGAGTGGGCTATCCTGAAATGACAGATGCTTTGATTATTATTATGTGTTGTTGACGTCCTTGTTATATTAATTGGACTGGCGAATTATCAATCTGAACCTCAGTAAGTAAGTAACTCTAATATTCTGAATTTATGATTTTCAGAAGCCTCGTCCTCTTTCAACTTCGGCTGCGGATACTGCACAAGGGGAAGGAGATAAACAAGTAAAAAAGTAAGTTCGTGCGAACTTTACCGTAATTGTGACAGATGTTTGATAAGATTGTGATTAGCTTATTACAGCAGAATTAAATGACAAAACTGAAACACAGGTTAGCCTGCAAAAAGAATTCCTCAAAGGAGTGAACTAGTTGGATAGGTTTCGGATGATGAAGTTGATTTCTTTATTGTTTCCTTAATTTGATCCGTGTTATTATGCAGAATATCTGTTACATTCATCGACAAGGATGGAGAAGAGACGAAAATCATGGTTCCTATTGGCATGTCCATGTTAGAAGCTGCCCATGAAAACGATATAGAACTTGAAGGTACCTAGTAGCTGTATTTTATTTAGTATCCGAACCTTCAACTAATCATATCTCATCTATCTATTTCCTTCCTGCGTATAATATTCTCGTACAAAACACAAAACGATGAACTCAGATCCCTTTTCCTTTCTTTTTCATTGGTTACTCAAAAGTTTTCCTTCTAATATTATAGCACTTAGTGAAACAAGGTTATTCATCAAAATAGTAACTGATAAGTTCTCTTGATTTGATAATAGGAGCTTGTGAAGGATCACTCGCGTGTTCCACGTGTCATGTGATTGTGATGGTATGTACATAATTGCACATCGAATTTCTTGTATGCTCTAAAGATGATTTCAAGCTAACAAGTAACAACCATCTGTCATGTGATTGTGATGGTATGTACATAATTGCACTTCGAATTTCTTGTATGCTCTAAAGATGATTTCAAGCTAACAAATGAAAACCATCTGTCATTTCAGGATACGCACATGTACAATAAGTTAGAAGATCCTACAGACGAGGAGAATGACATGTTGGATCTTGCCTTTGGGTTAACCGAAACGTGAGTCTACCTATGATGCTTTGCTTACCAAAACGAAATAATCAGCTCCCTCTTATAAAACCAGTTTTGCGCCCATTGATACAGAGTTAATTATTGCTGGGTGTACTCATGCAGGTCACGTCTTGGATGTCAAGTGATTGCACGGCCTGAACTCGATGGTATTCGCTTAGCATTACCGGCTGCAACCCGGAATTTTGCCGTTGACGGGCACGTACCAAAACCACACTAAACATTTTCTAAAGGAGAGCTTCCAGATCTATCAACATTATAATCATCATTGAAACCCTGGTGAATACAGAACTCTGAGTATCTTCATGAATGTAAAGAAGTAAGTATCTCATTTTTGTAGTATCTTCTCGATCTTAGTAGATTAGAGAGCTAATGTCTTCCTCAAATTATCATATGTATAAGTATGATTCTTTATTTTGTTGAATTATGTATCTTCATCTTCTCTCAATAAAACACTCATTCTGGGACAGAGCTCACATCTGCATTTGAAAGTCCACCAGACACAAAATATTAAGTTGCTGCTACCCTTGTTTTCCTATTCCCCATTCAATTATTTTTTTTAATCTAGGCTTTAACTGAGAGCACTTCATAGTTCATATAGTCATCGCACGATAGTAGCTTCCTTGTTTTTTTGTACTTGATCCTGAGGCCCAATGTGAGTTCTCAAACTTTCAAATGCCTCAAGTGGCTGAGCCCGCAAGCAGAACCAAGCTCACTTTGAGCCTGTCAGATACAACTTCGGTTTTCTGTGGAATTTCAACATTTTAGGCTAAGCAATTAGACTTACTGCTATTTATCCATTACTTTTGAAGTGTACTTAGTGTTCCAAGTACTTAGATTTGTTTACTATTTTCTTGTCTTATCTTTTCTAATCCCAACTAGGATCTCTAAATTTGGACATACAATACTCGCATAGCCAGACTAACAAAACTATGATAAGAATTCTTCAAACAGAAATTACTTTGGTTATTTGATTAGCTGGATGATCTTACCTACCGAAGGATACTGATTTCATTTGTTATATAAGTAGAATTAGATTTCAAAATTGGACTCTTAACTATAGAGTATCTTGCTTTATTTCCTTACTGCAATTTATGTGTTCTATTTTTAGTTTTTTCTTGCTTATTTTCTGTTAAAGCACTTGTGTGATCTTGCTCTTAATTTCTTCTGGTCATAGTTTTTGTTCCTATAAAGCTGGTTGTTAGGGTTCTGCTGTTTGGTGCAACTTTCTACTCTTTGAGCATCTTCTTTGGTTCTGTGTTATAAGTTGGCTTTAATTTCTCTTTTGAGCCTTTTTTCTACTGTTCTTCTTAGTTCTCTCTTCTAGACAAGACTCTCTACTCTCCTCTCTGTAAGTTTAGTGGCTTTGGTCTCTTTTGAATCTTAGTTCTAACACCCTCTTCCTGCTTTAGTGAATCAGTTTTTGTACTGTTTTTCTTTGTTTTAGCCCTGCCAAGATATGAAGCTTTTATCTTGGAATGTCCAAGGGATTGGACCCCCCTATTACAAAGGACCACCTTAACTACCCGTGCCAATACCGTAATCGAGACATTATATTCTTATCTGAAACTAAGGTTTCCGCTAAAAAGTATGGAATTTTATCTTAAAAAACCTGGCTAAATTGGGGCCTATGCCACTTAATTGGGACCTATAGCTACATGATAAAATAGGGTCACTAACAAGTAATTTCTAGAAACCCCACTATTTTTGTTAATACCTAATATACTCGTATTAAATTAGTGATGATTAATTAAGTTAGTATTAGTTATATTAACTAGTGTTTGAGTTTGATTATAGTGTTAGGATTAGAGTAGAAATTCATTTCCTCTTTTTAAGGTTTGGAGGGAAAGAAGAAGTAGAGGAAAAAAAGAAAAAAATTAGGATTTGTGATTTTTTTTAGCAAAAATGAAACTTTATAGTGATGATGAAGACTCTAATAGTGATGAAGAAGTGGGTACATCAGATTATCATGATTTCGATACTACCGAATTGGATAATTTGTTGAAAGAAGAAGAGGATGTCAAGCAAAGAATGCTTGAGGATATTATTCAAGCACAACAACAAATTCGTCGGGAAGAAGAAGGTGATAATGCTTCTAATAAACATGTATGAATTATAACGATCTACAAACATGTATTTGCATGTCCCAATCGCCCAAACAACAATAAAAATTCAAAATCGTTTTCCAAAATCGGTTATCACCACATAAACCGATTCTGGAAAAAATCCCCAAATTGGGTACATAAATTGGTCTTTGTTCATCACCATATGAACTGATTGTAGTAATTTTTTGGCCCGATGGGTATGTGACCAGAATCGGTTTTTGTTGGTGATGTTCATAACCCGATTTCTTCACTTGGATAATCATGTAAGTCGACAATCGGTTTATTTTCGTGTATATGTAATCCGATTCTTAAAGTTCCAGGAGAAATGTGAACAATAATCGGGTTATATGACACGAGACGTGGACTTTGAAATTTTTTACACAAATCTTTAATCGGTCTTTATAGTTGAACATATAAACAGATTGTGGAGAATCGCTTTATTCGACTGTAACATATAAACCGATTTTGAACCATCAACTTGTTGATATTTGTTGTAGATTGTTGCGGCGTTCGACGAAGATCAGCCCAAACCCGTAGGTGTTGATACCTCTGCCCACTATTACACCGATTTGGAATGGAAAGAAAGGAATGATTCAAAGCAATGGTTTATAGACAAGGGAATAGAGATCAAATGCGCCTTAGTTTTAGGCCGTCATTCAAGTGAAGATCGTTTGGAAATTGTTTGTGAGAGAGGTGGAAAGCAAGAAAGTCACTGGCAAAGGAACACCATCGGTTGATTAGAAATTTAAATTATAGGGTGTCTCACTGGGCAATCATTTCTATGATGAAGGATTAAAAATATTATGTGGATAAGGAGAAGGAGAAGGGGGGAAGAAGAATTGAATGCAAATGTATGACGATGACGACATTCGGATTTCCGTGTCGTCACATGATCGCGAAGTACCAACAAGGAATTCCTTTTGAAATCGTTGATCCGTTTTGGAAGCAACTTACTTTCAAACCACCCCCAACCGAAGAACCACTTGAATCCTTTGTGGAGACGGATTATGGAAGGGAAATCATCGAGAAATTCGCAAAAAAGGATGGCTTGGGAAGAAAATTTTTGAAGTACGAGTTAAAACTATCCGCGAACCCCCATATGGTACCGGTCGGAGAACCAACGGTGCTACCGCCGACGGGAAGACCACCTACCAACATGGATTGGAAGGAAGAAAGGAAAGAGTTTAAGGTTGCAATGAGTACAGGAAAAACCCCGTTGTTGAGTCATAAAAGAATCCTTTGTAGACATGAGAATGAAGACGCTAGATATGAAGAGGCGAAGGTTCCAAAGAAAAGGGGTCGACCAAAGAAGGGAGAAAGTGGGACAAATAGCGCACAAGCTAATACAAATGTTTCAAACGTTCCTTCACAAATTGATAATGAAGAGGCGCCGGCTAAGAGGAAAAGGGGTCGACCAAAGAAGGGAGAATGTGGGACAAGTAGCGCTCCTTCGCAACATGTGGATCCAATCGATCCTTCTCAAGAGAGTCAAGCGCCAAACAATCTATTCGTTCCTTCTCAAGAGAGTCAAGCGAGTACAACACGAGTATCAAGGTTACATGAATGGAAGGGAGAAGCAAGACAAAAGGGTTTTATGGTGACTCTAAGGGCCGCTCTTGGTGATGGAAGCACTCCTAGGGATGAACGAGGTAGACCCCATCGAACTTGTTACACCATATTCGAGGAGTATTACTCGAAACTTCCTGAAATCATTAAGCCCTATGTGTTATCCACCGACGACGTGGATGCGGATGGGAATTGTGGTTATCACATTGCATCGGAACAAATAGGCCATATAGGTTTGGCGAACGATGAGAACCTAACCCAATGTCAATATTTTAGAAAGATGATGGCATTGCGCCTACAAGAAGACAAGGAATTTTACGTATCGATGATGAAGGAAGGAAGAACAAGAGAAGACAAAGAAGTGATTTTTGAAGAAATGGTTGTTAGAGTACAAGGGCCAAAGGGGAATGGACCAATTACCCGAGAGAATTGGATGCAAATGCCTCTATGTGGTCATCTCTTGGCAACGTGGAGTTGCGTTGTTCATCTATTTGGTAAGGGATCATGCTATACATACGCACTAAAATACACCATTTGGGATGAATCGCTTAAGGATCAGAGAATTGTTTTATTCAACCATAACAACATACATTATATCGGTCTTAGAGTACGTGGTGATTGTCCATTACCACCGGTAAATAAGTTAAATGAGGTCACGGAGCTCACCAAGAAGTGGCTAAAAAAATACGATCCCAACATGAGGAGATGGGAGGAATTGATCGAGCCGGATCAATTCAATGGTCTCCATTTGTTGGAATGAGTATTTTGCTTATGTTAAAAACTTGATCTATCAGATGCTTATATTTTGTCGCTTTCTTATATTGTATTTTGCAAACTTGAACCAAGCTTAATGAATGAAAGTGGTTTTCTTTTTTTGGGTAACTTGGGCTCATTTATAGAAATTTGTAACAAAATCGGACTTCTTATTCATTCATAGAGTCCGATTCTGGAGTTCGTTTGTTGCAGCTTTTTCAGAATCGTTTTATATGGAGGATAATGTAATCCGATTATTGGAAGAAAAGAGTACAGAGTCTTTAACTAAACAATCGGATTAAACGTGGTCAACTGTAAACCGATTGTAGTCTTAATCTGTTTATATTTGTACTAATGTAATCCGATTACAGTTGATGTTCATCACATCAACCCAGAATCGGTTTATGTAGGTTCACATTAAAAACCGATTAAAATTACAATCGGGTTACTGTTCTTAACATATAAACCGATTATAGGTGGATTTTCAGAAAACTTGATGAGTGAATTTTTAAGATTTAGAGGTAAATCATTGTAGAGTATCTCTTAGAGGAATGGTTTGAACGGATTTAACTCAATCACTTGAATTGTCTGTTTTTTGGTTTTTTTTTACAAACAACAAGAGAAGATTTTAATTGTTGTTTGTGATTGATTAGGATTTAGTTTTGGTTTCGATGGAAATTGAAAAATAAATTGAGTTTTGATTAATGATTTTTGTATTTGTTAATTAAGTTATGATTTTGTATTTGTATTTGTGTTAGAATAATTAAGGTTTCTATAAGGGTTAGTTTAGTATTTTTACAATGTTTAGACACCCCTTATCATTCTCTATTGGGTGGATGAAGAAATCCATAGGCCCCAATTTAGCCAGGTTAAAAAACCTCAATTTCATTATTGGTTCATAATTTCGTCCGTCGGAAAAACGAAAGGGGCTAGCAATTGCCTGGCATAACAACAATCAGTTTAAATTCAGTTTCTTCTTATTTAAACTTGTGCGATTTCAGTACAAGATGGCTGTCGAAACAAATGAAAAGATGGCTCAACGGAAATACTTTGAGCAATTAGGACAACAAATGAACATTCAGTGGCTTCTTATTGAAGATCTTAATTTTATTTTTAACCAAAATGAAAACCAAGGAGGGAATAATACTAGCTCAAGCAGCAAGTCATCCATCCTACAAACCGTAGATACACTCGGTTTACAAGATGTGGGGTACGAGGGAGCCCCTTTCACATGGTCTAATAATCGTCAAGGAGATGCAAATATTTGTGAGAGAATTGATCGATCTCTCCTATCCCACAAGCAGATATTTAATTTTCCAGAATCCAAAGCGAGTCCAAATCTATGCACTCCTTATAAATCGGGGTGCATGTTCCGGCCTCTCTTATAGGTGAAATCATTTCGCTGGTTTTTGGTTTCACTTTTTATTTTTTATCATAAAATTTTATTTAAAATTGGAGAAAACGTATTAAACTCTACATGTCTCCATTAACACTTTCTCTCTCTAATCTCTTCCCATCACTCCATCCACCACTACTAGCATCGCCCTCATTGAATCGTAATAAGGAAGAACTAGGATTTCAAAAACAAGATTTGGAGTTTTAATCTTTGGATTAAACAAACAAAATATCGGTTTCAATTATTAGTCGAAGCAAAAAAGTGTTTTGATCAGTGAATCCAAAATATCACAGTAATTTGTCACAAAATTTAAGTTTAGAACAGAAAAAGCTTTAGTCCCCATGTAAATCCTTTCCAATTTCTTGTTTTCTCGACAGAGAGGAGTCATAAGAGGTGTGACATGAGAAGTTGTAATCTTCTTCATTTTCAACGAATCCAAAAACTTAACATACTCTGAGACTTTCTCATCAACATCTCTATCAATATCTGAATCACCTTCATCAGAAAGTTCATCCAACTGTTCTTCTAGGCGTGTTTCCCAATCAACAGTTTCTACATTCAGAGAATGTTTAGATATTGACTTAGATGTGACAGTTCTCTCAGGTGAATTCGAGCTTTCAAGATCATCTGGTAATTTCTGACTTGATACGTTATTAGAGTTAGACTCGTCCATAATAATCAGATTGCTATAAACACAGAATTATGAGGTCTTTAACGTGTTTGCCTTCTCTGATACCAATTGAAAAAATGGGGGTTCAACAACCTCGCCCAATATTTCGCTTAGCAATCTATATGTACTAAATCCAATATATTTTCAAGAGAATCAACTAAACAATCAGACTCAATCTTAAAAAGAAAAGTATATTAAAGAGTTGTATCTCAATTTCTCAATTCAATCCGCAATAACTTAAACGGTACCAAAGGCCAATGTTCAAGGATCAATCTATTTCAATCAACAACCAAAGGTTGGATTTACCAATTGATCGATTCAACGCATAACCTGTGATATTTCAATTATATAACGAAATATAAAGCGGAAAACAAATAACACAGATACCAGAAGTTTTGTTAACGAGGAAATCGCAAATGCAGAAAAGCCCCGGGACCTAGTCCAGATTTGAACACCACATTGCATTAAGCCGCTATAGACACTAGCCTACTACCAATGAACTTCAGACTGGAATGTAGTTGAACCCTAATCAATCTCACACTGATTCAAGGTACAGTCGTGCTCATTACGTCTCTGATCCTAGAAGGATACTACGCACTTGATTCCCTTAGCTTATCTCACCCACAACTAAGAGTTTCTACGACCCAAAGTCGAAGACTTGATAAACAAATCTATATTCACACAGAAAAGTCTATTGAATAGATAAATATGTCTCCCACAGATAAACCTACGAGTTTTGTTCCGTCTTTTGATAAATCAAGATAAACAAGAACCAATTGATAATCCAGACTTATATTCCCGAAGAACAACCTAGTATTATCAGTCACCTCATAATAATCTCAATCTTGCCTATCGATGATAAAATCTCTAGCGAATCTTAAAGTAGATAATACTCAATCACGATAGAAAATATCAAGATCAGAACACGCAGCTACATAGAAAATAGTTGGGTCTGGCTTCACAATTCCAATAAAGACTTCAAGTCGTTAACCTACAGGGTTTCGTGAAAAACCCTAAGGTTAAAGGAGAATCGACTCTAGCTTATGCAACTAGTATCACACATGAGGTGTGGGGATTAGGTTTCCCAGTTTCTAGAGTTCTCCTTTATATAGATTTCAAATCATGGTTTGCAATCTAAGTTACCTTGGTAACAAAGCATTCAATATTCACCGTTAGATGAAAACCTGATTAGATTCAAGCTAATATCTTTCAACTATTAGATTGAACTTAGCTTGTTATACACAAATGAAATGTAACTTCATTTGGGTTTGAGTAACCGTACCTAAATGTGTACACTTAGTCGGTTCAACAATAGTTAACCAATGGTTAGCCATATGAGCACTTTCATATCAACCTTATTCATCTTCACCATAACTAGTTCAAATTATTCAAATGAAACTAGTTAGATAGTTGTTCAAATTCTTATATCTCATAGAAGTATACAAGACACAATTGACGCAAAATCGATTTTGATTCACTCAAATCAATTCATGAACATCATATCCATGGTTTGAAAAAGATTACATTCCTTATTATATGAATGTTTTAGTTCATGAACAAACCGATTTTAGAAAGTAACCTACTTAAGTATGCAAACGGGTACGCATACCTAAGTAACCCGACCGAGTTTGGTTACGCCAATACGTGTACGGGTACACATACTAATTCACATTCCAAACTCCAATAGAAATTCACGGAACCCAAACTTCTGTCAGTACGCGTACGGGTAACTTAGTTCCGACTTCCAACAATCAACCAGTACGCGTACGGGTACGCATACTTAGGTTCCCGGTTTTGTATTTTTACACAAATGTGAATACACACTATGTTTATATCCAAACATGGTTACTTGTTCTAAACTCTCATTTGAATCATTGAAACTTTCTTCGAGGATGGCAATAGTTGTTATCCACAAACTATTAGCATCAAAGCGATTTTCAAGTTATTGAAATAATCAATATAATTTTCGTCAGGAGTAAAGATAAACTTTGTTAAAGCGAAAGCTTACCAATACATATTTCATGAAATAGATAAGTGAGTTAAACTCTGCTCGAAATAGCAAATGTGTATAATCGAAGTCTATATAACAATACGGCTTTTGTCTCAAAATAGGAGATAAAATAGATAGACTTTTGAGTGATAGATAAGTTCAAGTCTCCACATACCTTTTGTTGATGAAGTTCCACAAGTTCCCTTGAGTAGTTCTTCGTATTCATTCGATGAACGTCGTGGAGTCTAAAGATCAACTACACTTACCATCCTAATCCGAGACATAACTATAAGTAGACTAGAAACCAAGACTTATAGTTTTGGCAACTTGTTTTGGGGTAAAAATTGATTATGCTGTTTTTTGGTAAATTTGGGGCGTGTTGATGAGAAACGAATTCAAACCCTAAACAAATGCACTGCACGGGAGTACTTTTAGATTCGATAGATCAATCTGTAAGACTCTGGCCTAAACCAAGAAATGGCCGTTCCAAATTTAATTCGGTCACAAGCTGAACGAGAAGGGTTGATCTTAGGGAGGGAAGCGAAGAAGGTGTTTGAGATCAGAATGTTGAATTATGAAGATGTGGCTGTTTTATGACTTGTATCAGAAAATGGTTTCTGGCTACTTGTGTTGATAACACTTGTGTTCTTTTGAAATAGGTTGAAAACCTATTTATACAAGTCATGAGCGCACCCTGATCTCATAGGAAGTGGAGGAAGTTAAGTAGTGGCGAAGTGGAGTTGTGCGGAAAGTGGTGATCATCGTGTTTCCGTTATGAGGGAAGACTGGTCACGCTTTCACCCACTACTCTCATTACTGTTAACCGTCCGTCCTTTCCTGACACTTTCTCGTAATGGGCGCGTTGCACGCCGCACGTTGTAGGCCGCCATACCAATACCCCAGTGAGCATCCCCCAATTTGTGACATGTTTGATTTCTCGAGTGAATGGGTCAAATCATGAGACTCGCCGCTAAAATCAGCACATAGTGCTTTTAATAAGTTATTTGTGAAATCAATATTTGCATAAATCGCTTATAATCGATGTATATAAAGCATCGCTTTCAAACAAGCAGCTGAAAAATAATCGTGCAGGAAGCATCGTTGCTATAAAGCTCGATTGAATTAGTCGCGAATTGAGCGTCTTAAAAAAGTAGCACGACCGGCCACCTTTGGGTGATCGTTTGAGGACCTTATGGGCGAGCTATCACTTAGTCGATCATTCCATGTGGAGGAGGGGTAGCCGGCGATCACAATGCTACCCTGTTGTTTTGATGAAAATAAATCTACACCATCCAACTAGGCTAGCGAAAATTGGATGGACGAGATGATTTGCGGCAGTTACATATTGCAGTTGATGTAATTTAGGGTTTAGGGCCGCGTGGCCAACCCAATTTTTGGCGAGCGATTCAAAGCACTGAACTTTAGTTCGAACAGGTCGATCAATCATGTACAAAGGTGGGTTGCCAGTGATCATGCCGATGCCTTCATGGCCATCTGAAATTAGATCTAAGCCACTGGATCTGGCTAGCGAAGATGGATGTTTGTGATCCATTTGCGACAGCAGTGTGTTGCCGCAAAGCAACTTAGGGTTTCAAAACGGTGCGTTCATCCTACTTTGGGCCAGCAATTTGATGCGCTTTGATCTTGCTATGAGAAAGTCGATCGACCGAGGGTGGAGTTGGTCGACGGTAAATACGTTAGCACTTTTTTAATCATTTGAAGGAATATCTAAGCCGTTCAACTAGGCTAGCTAAGTTGGACGTTCGTGATATATTTGAGACCGTTTTTGCCGGTCTTAGCTCGTTTGAGCTATCTTTCAATAGCGCGATCACCCATGTTAGGGTTAGCGTTCAAAGACGTTGCGGGATTGCTAGATGGAACCCGATCGGTCGGGATGTTAGTGGGCCTGCCGGTGGTTATCATGATGACCGTCCAGTTCCGCTAAGAGTAGGCTAGGTTTGTTGAATTGTGTGGCCAAATCGTGTGGTTGTGATCGTTTTTAAGACTGATATGGACAGTCTAGATTTCCCTTAAGGAATTTAAATGCGTTCGATCGCGCTAACTTTTAATTAAAAAGTGTGTGAACACGTTGATCTCTTTGTCGGAGAGTGGTGTAGCCTACGTAAGTGTTTTCATGCAGGTCTCAACATTGACACTTCAGGAGATTCATGCTACCCCGCTGCGAGTGAATATTAATCGTCATGTTATGCCAATATTGAGATTTCGGGTGGGAACATTGCATCGGAAAACACCAGGCAAATGCATTAGTGAATAATACAATATGTTAAAATTTACAGAATATCTGGGGTTGTTGCTTCACGCGCCATTCTGGATAAATTTTCTAAATATGTTGAATTGCTCAATACACATGTGAGTGAAAAGGTTTATGCACTCATCACTTTCAAATGGCTTTTGTTCCTTTGAAGGATGACAGTGTATTAAAATATAAGGTTTCACGATTTTATCCCTAAACCGAAAACCACCATCAACAGTAAGTCCCTTGCTTAGCACGTAACAGTGACATTGTTGTGGGGTAAGAAATAGATGGTGATAGACAGAGGAAGAAGTTAACATGATCAGAGAGGTGAAAGTTACCAGGAAAGGCAGGATCATCCCTTGAGCATGGGGTCGCGTGACTAGCGGGATCGGTATTAGCGCGCCACTAGTTCGTCCGTAGGGGTTGGCTCGGCGGGTCCAGCTGCCTTCGTCCATACACGAATCCAAGATGGATTCCTTTTCCCGTTCGAACTCCCAAAACGTTGTGTGTATAAAAGGGTATATAAAAGGGTATCGACTTACCTTTTTTTTATATATATCTTTCGTTGGCTTCACTTCTGTTTCTTCGCGTTAGCAGCAAGGGCGTGTCAATCGAGAGCCGATCAGCAGAAGGAATAACAACAATACGAGAAAACGAGCATTGTTCAGGTATGTACTCCAAAGTCTCTTCCTTATCTCCGGTATTTTATTTGTTATTGCGTGTTGGTGTGAACCTTAGTCATAGGTGTAGCTTCCATGAACTTGAGAAATCATCCCAATATGAATGATCCCTCCTTGTGGGCAACATTAACAACACCATTGATAACAAAGTAATCAGCATCAGTAATGTCACTAGCAAGATGGACAAAGAATCCATAGGCGAGTGCCGTTTGTTTTCTCCTCCTTTGTAAAACCTAGTTTTAGGTTTTGGTCGTGAGCGTAATACCCACGGAAACACTTTTTTTTTGTTCAAGTGAGCCTAAGTCCCCGTTCGAGCTAGATGTGGGCATAAACCGGCCGTGGGGGTATATTCCGCGTCCAAAGGACCTAGTTGTGTGTGTAAACTGGCCGTGTGCGCATATTCCGCGGCCGAAGGTGAATTGCGATGAATACGACTCTTCCATCATTGCTATTAGTTTGTTATCCATGTGATTCGATCCTTAAGCCTCGACCATTGGTTGCACCGAATTCAATAAGAAGTTATGGGTGCTATCCCTTTTTAGCATGAAGTAGTGACTCTTTTACGTTTTGCTTCATTGCAGTTATTTGAAAGTGAACGTAAGGAATTCTCTTTAAGATGTCGCCTGGAAATATTTCCGCCGCTAAGCTGGGAAGCGTTAACAACTCCAAAAATATGACAAACATTGATGACGAGCTCTTCGTCATGCCCTATCCGAACATTAGGACTCATCCTGGCCATAAGATAACCCTCCTCACAGGTTCAGAGAATGAAGAGGCTACTCCGTCAGTTTCTCTGGTGCGCGTGATGAGGTTCTGTCTCCAAAAGAAAGAGTATCCAGCTTCTCCTATTGATTTCAAAATTTGCCACAATCCGCTGCGCACTTATGAAGGATGGATGAGGCATATACTGAGCAATGAACGCATCAAGAATAACCTGAATAAAACATAAGTTATTGAGGCTGTCATGGCATCTGCAACACTTCATATTAGGAAATATGCTGCAGGTTTGATCACTTTCATTTCTCGATGGTGTCCTTTCGCACACACGACCATATGTAGATGGGGAGAGATGACCATCACGTTGGAAAGTGTAGCCGTTTTGTTGAGTCTTCCATTTGCAGGGAATCTTGATGTTAAGTTGTCCTCTAAAGAATAGGTGATGTTCTCCGCTCTAGTGAATAAGGCAGAAGGATATAATCAGAAGGAAAATGATGAAAAATGCTTTTATACTTGGTGGGTGTCTAAATGGTTTCCTACGAAACCGAAAGTAGGCCAAGTGTTGGATGATGTACTCAGTGTTGCTGCATTTGTATCCTTGTGGTTGTCCATGGACGTTTTTGATAATGGCTTTGGTAAGAAGGTTATAAGACAGAAGCTCGTTATGTTTGCCATTAAGCTGGCGCAAGGCGTAGTCCTCCCCTTAGGCAACTTGTTCCTTGGGTCTTTGTACTCTCATCTGGATTCCCTGGCAGCAGATATGTATGTTTCCAACGGATATATGAAAGTAGAGTCGCATGTTCACATTGCTTTTGTTCAAGCATGCTTATGGGAGCACTTTAAAGGTTATGCTCCTATCCCAGAAACGTCGTTCTCCAGTCTGTATGGAGGTTCTAGAATACTCCGTTGGCAAAAGAGGCGTCCAAATCCTGGGTTAAAGCTTATCGATTTTTTCGACAGTGTGCATGCCATAGATTTTCGTCTGTGGGCACCGCTTCATTCCTCTATAGTTCAGCCAAAAACCTTTGTCACCGCTTCTGATACAGTGTTGCATACTGATGGAAAAGGATATGATCTTTGAAGAGATTATATTTATGCGAAGCTGCATGCCGGGATATATTTCGTCTTTCTTTAACGGATCATTCACTGTAGTTCCATATAACATCGACAGGGCCGCCCGTCATATGGGATTTGATCAGGGTGTCCCGTTCTATCGTCAGCCCACGCCTTCATCGGAGCTTTTGCCATCTGTTTTTGATGCTAGACTCTTTGCCACAAAGATGAGCCTTCCCTTCTTTCTCCTAGGAAGAAAACCAGCGGCGACTAATAAGTACAAAGAATTCTGGAAAGAAGAGCTCTTATCTTTTCAGGGATTCGTGGAAGAAGTTGTGACAGTTCCACGCGACATGCCTTCTCTTGAGACTTTGAAGCGACATAAGCTGTTGAAGCCGTTTCCTTCGGGAAAATGAACTAGGGCCAGTCCGCAGGAGAAAGAGACGAGGTCCAAGACGCGTGCAGGAGGTATTCAAACGACATCTCCAGTAATTTTTAATTCTTCCAATATGCAGGTAAATACGTGATTTCTCTTAACCATCTAATTTTAATCATTTTGAGCCAGCCTCATTAAACGTCTTCCACCTTTTAAAAAATCAAGGTTTCGGGAATGTGAATGCTTTTGCTAGACTCGCACGCAGTTACAACACAGCGCCTTCAGAAGAGAAATCTGGTGATATTGAGTCTCTCGAAGAGGAAACTGAGGACGAAGAAGATTCAGGCTCTGACGGTGATGAAGGAAGCACTTCAAAGCGTAGTAGAACCCTCCCAGTGAACAGGGAGATGAACTGGTACGCCTTCTATACATTTTCTGAAGAATGATTCGTTCTTTGATGCGGAACAAAAATTAACCAGTAATATTACAGGACGAGACCGTAAGAGGAAACAATCTCGAGGTGGAGATGGATGATGATGTAGGGAACATTGCTACCCCTTCCGGTGAGAATGGGGATGCCACATCCATGGTTGTAGGTGTAACTGCCTCCAAAAAACCTCTCGGAAATGATGCGGCATTAGTTATGCATACTGTTGCTGGATCCATTTTCGATCCCCCTTTTGACGTCCCTTTCACAGACTACGTGCTAGTTGGAGGATTCAGCGTGCCGTCTAAGTATGCGGAGTTGTACACCAAGATATGGAAGAAGCATGGGCGTATTGCCACTTTTAAGAAGATTAAGAGTCGCTTTTCATTGGTTAAGCGCGTTGAATAAGCTTTGTCTACCATTCATGATATGTGCAGCGTGACTGGACGCACCGTCTCTGAGGAGATAGTTCAAAACTGGGAGTTCCACTGAGATATCTTTGTGAAGTTTGATTTTAATGCCTCCTGGTTCTGTGAAGGATTTTCTAAAGTCCAAGAGCTGCAAGACAAAATGGATGATATTCCCTCCATGGGCTCCATTATTCAGAAAGAGATAGAGGTCGAGAAATTGTCCTAGGAGTTGAAGCTAAAGCAGGCTTCTCTCCAGAATATGAAAGACGCCTTTTCCAAGAAGGACGAATTGTTACTGGACGATTTCCCTTGAATAATTTATGCTTTCTCCTTTTTTTAGGTGTCTTTGAGTGACGTGAGGAATTCCTTTCATGGTTTGATTTTCTGGTTTTGAACTAGTAAGTGGTTGCTTTTTATGAAGATATTTGAATTTGTTTTTTGGGATAATTCATGAGTAGTTTTCTGAAAGGAATTATGCTTGGGTCGACTACTCAAACTGAAATTCTAATTTTTGAATGCAAGTAATGCAACCTAGAAAAATTGTGCATGTTGCATGAAAATTGCAAACATTGCACGAAAATGGAAACATGTAGAGGAAAATGTAACACGGAGATTGAGAACGATATTAATTTCATTATCAAAATGGGCAAATAATCATTTAATGATACTTACTTGTTGACGAGGTTCCAACGAAATTGGGCTCTCTCAGATAATTTCTCAAAATCCAAGTTGTGACTCGAGTTGTTGTAACACGCCTATGATAATGAAAAGTCCCCAGCTGATTTGATCTCTTCTGTGAAACTACACATGTTAACTTGTGGAGAAAGGGAAGATTTCTAGTTCATAGACGCAACTCCCCTGAATTGATTTTCTCCCGGAAAATGTGTTTCAGGACGTTGTATTCACTGGTAGGGTGATGGATGAATCTTTGGTAATGGAAATATCTCGAATCAATCATCTCCTGATCAGTTGGTGCGCCATACAGGAGGTAGTTGAACTACTCCGTCTTGCACCCAAACTTCTAACAGCTCCAGAACCTTCCTCATTGGAAATGAGAAGTGTGGGTACCCTGATTCTAGATTTTCTTGCGTTTGCAGCTGTTGTCGTGAGAACTCTTGCGGGCTTTGATACGAGGCTCGTTTCGAGAGTAGAGTTGAGACGTGAGTGTGTGTTGACATAGACGCAGATCGCTTAGCTTGGCGGTTTTGCCTAAGTGCAACTTATCTCGAGGGCCCTGCATCGATGGCAACAACGCTGCGACGCGGTTGAACCGAGTACCGTTCATTAGTGAAGCTCTTGTATTCATGGAGGTCTTGGTAAATTTCCCCTTCTTCAGGCGCTTCTCTGCTCGGTAAAGTCGGGGCGGTCGTGGATGTGGATTTTTGAACAACTCTCTGAACTTCTGCGAGGGTCTTGAGATATAGACTCTCCAATAGAGTTTCATAAGCCGGTTCCCTGCTCTTATTCCGCAGGTATCGTGACACTCCTGGCGAGTCCCTTTCCCTGTGAAACTGTTTCGGCTCTTTGTTGTCGGCTGGATTTTGTTGATCGTTTCCTTTCGTCTCATGTCCGATGTGGTTACGTATTCTGTCTGCATCACTGTTGGCGAAAACACGGACTTCAGATAAAGATCTGATGTCATCTTTATCGTTGATGATGTTCTCCGGGCGAATGCTTGCCGACTCCTTCCACAAACGGTTTACTATACTCCTTAAAAGACAAATCGTTTCATTTTTTCGTTTGGCGATATCATCTTGATTTGCGAGGACATCTTATAATATCCTAGCCATGCCTTCCATGGTGATTGCACTTCGATCATTCATGAATTTCGGAGAGTTTATCTGGCGGGGATGCATAACATAGTGGAGGTTGAAATTGGTGATTGAAATGAAATCGGTTTAACAAATGTGTTTAGACCTAAGATCTGCCCGTTCTAGGTTTAAGAAAATTGAAACGAAATTGAAAATTGATCTTGCAACCAAAAATTAATCTCCCACTGTGCTCGCCAGTTGTTTTGGGGTAAAAACTGATTCTGTTGTTTTTTGGTAAATTTGGGATGTGTTATGAGAAACGAATTCAAGCCCTAAACAAATGCACTGCACGGGAGTACATTTAAATTTGAGATATCAATCTGTAAGACTCTGCCTAAACCAAGAAATGGTCGTTCCAGATTCAATTCGGTCACAAGATGAACGAGAAGGGTTGATCTTAGGGAGGGAAGCGTAGAAGGTGTTTGAGATCAGAATGTTGAATTATGAAGATGTGGTTGTTTTATGACTTGTATCAGAAAATGGTTTCTGGCTATTTGTGTTGATAACACTCGTGTTCTTTTGAAATAGGTTGAAAACCTATTTATACAAGTCATTGAGCGCACCCTGATCTCATAGGAATTGTAGGAAGTGAAGTAGGGATGGACATTTGCCCCACCCAAACCCATCCCCGTGGGTACCCGCCCCGTTTGGGTAGGGTTTTACTGGCACAAATGGGGATGGGGTCAGGTATGGGTAATACCCGAAACCTAAACTACGGGATTGGGGTGGGGACGGGATTCAAGGTCCCCGCCCCGTAGCTTTCATATCATAAGGGTTTAAGAATTTTACGCGAGAATTTGTATCGATTTTTTATACTTCTACCACTTAGTCGAGCTTGTTTCATTTATTATATTATTGATCATTCTTGTATATTCATCACTTTCGTTTCTTTATTGTGATTATACACATTCTTTAAAAGCTAAACTAGTGGAAATGAACATATAATGAAATGGTTAATATGGACGAAGATAGAATGAGAAAGGAAAAAGTAAAAAAACTAATAACTCATTTAAAGTGATGATGGGTGGGGCGTTAGTTAAACACGCTTACTCCCCCTCTTTTTTCTTGTGGCAAAGGGGTGATGGGCGGGGCGGGTGTTAGTTAAACGCGCCTACTCCCCCTCTTTTTTCTTGTGGCAAAGGGGTGATGGGTGGGGCGTGTGTTAGTTAAACGCTCCTACTCCCCCTCTTTTTTCTTGTGGCAAAGGGGTGATGGGCGGGGCGTGCGTTAGTTAAACGCGCATACTCCCCCTATTTTTTCTTGTGGCAAAGGGGTGATGGTTGGGGCATGCATTAGTTAAACGCGCCTACTCCCCCTCTTTTTTCTGGTGGGACTGAAGTATGTACCCCTCGTCGATCAGGTGCTTTTGGCTATCCTGAGGTTTTTGCAGAATTTGTCAATCGGTCAGGCGCCTTTGGATGACTTGAGACCTTTGTTATACTTTACAGTCGATCGGGTGCCATTGGCTAACTCGAGACTTTTTGTAGAGTGTCTATCGATCAGGCGCATTTGGCTAACCTGAGACTTTCTGTATGCTTGTCAGTCGATCAGGCACCTTTGGCTGACCTGAGACCTTTTGTAGAGTTTGTCAGTCGATCAGGTGCCTTTGGCTAACCTGAGACCTTTAGTAAAGTTTTTCAATCGAGCAGGCGACTTTGGCTAACCTGAGACCTTTTGTATACTTGTCAGTCGACCAGGCGCCTTTGGCTAACCTGAGATCTTTTGTAGAGTACTGTTCAGGCGAGGAGTCTTTTCGCAACTTACTTTATTTATTGCAGTGGGTGCTTACATAGTATCACTTATGCGAGAATATTTTCAGCCATTTGCCATTGATGGGCGTCTTGAATTTAGTCTCATTCATGCGTCATAGCTTATAGTATCCGCTTTCTGACGTTTTTCGGATTGTGAAAGCACCTTCCCAGTTTGCTGCGAATTTTCCCGCGCTGGCATTTCTTTGCACGTGCGGGGCGACTTTCAGGATTAGCTCTCTGATCTTAAACTACCTTTCTTTCACGCTCTGGTTGTAGTAGTTAGTCGCGCGTTTTCTGTAGGCTTCTGCGAACCTTTCTGCCCATGCTCTTCTTTCTTCTATGGTATCTAGGTGGGAGAACCGGCTTACTTCGTCTGGGGTGGTATGGGTGCCATTGTTATTCTCGCAGACGGAATTGCTATTTCCGCAGGTAGAATTGCGTCCTCCCCGTAGACCAGTGAATAAGGAGACGCGCCTGTAGAACTTCGTTTAGAGATCTTGTATTCCCAAAGTGCCAAAGGTAGCTGCTCGTTCCATTCTCTATGGTGATCATATATTAACCTGCTGAGGATGCGGATGTGTGTTTTATTTGACGCCTGCGCTTGTTCATTACCTGTAGGATAATAGGGGGTAGACGTGTGCAGCCTCACATTGTACTGTTGGAGTAAATCAATCACATCCTTGTTTACAAATGATTTTGCGTTATCTTCTCTGATTATCATGGGCGCACCAAATCTACAAATGACGTGTTCTTTGATAAACGCCGCTATCGTTGCTCCAACATAATCTTTGAGAGGTATGGCTTCGACCCATTTGGACGTGTATTCTGTTGCAGTTATTATATACTTATGCTGTTTTTAGGATGTCGGGTTGATTGTCCATATGAGGTCGAGTCCCCAGCTATGAAATGGTCAGGGCGTTACTATACTGTGCAGAAGTGTGTGTGGTGCTTGGATCATGTTCCCGTGCTTCTGGCACTGGAGACACCTTCGAGCGTGTTCCGCAGTATCGCTTTCCATGGTAGGCCAATAAAATCCTCCTTCATAGAGTTGTAGGAACAGTTTCCGCATCCCTTGGTGTTCCGCGTCGTGGGTTCAAGTCATAACTTTTAGCGCCTCTTGGCTCGACAGACACCGTAGCGCAGCATTACCATAGCTTATTCGGTAGAGAATGCCTTCATGTATAAAGAAGCGTGGCGCCTTATTTTTTATTTTGATATCCATCTGCATGTCACTAGGTAACTTCCTATGCTGGATAAAAATCCATGTAGGGCTGCCTCCAATCCACTTCTTCGACCGTACATACTTCCGCGGGTTGCGGTGGAGCTTGACAATCGGCGCAACTATCCTGGAGTGCCGCCGCTTGCGCCAACATACTCGGCCAATATACACCATTCTATGAAGTTTTCTGTATAAATGGACAGCGTCGGTTTGTCCGCACATTTATGAATGTAATTCTTGTAATAACTTCTCTGCTTCTTTTCTGCTTACGCATCTGGCAAGGGATCCCCCAACTGCCCTGTAATACAGCGCGCCTTAGATTATTAAAAATTATTTAAGAGTCTGAGTAGGGATCACTCGCTCTTCGTACATCCGCGTCAGATGTACACCCTTCTCCAGTCGTCTGTTTCTTCGAAGGACAGGTCTTCTTTCCAAGTACTAGGTAACCCTTTCCTTCGTATACTGATCGTGCCCTCTTCTTCGTCGTTTAATGGTACTTTACTTACCAATGTTGCCAGGGAGTCTGCGTGCTTATTTTTACCCCTGCCGGTGTGATCTAAAGTCGATCCTGTATGGTTTATCAACCTTTGGGCTTCTACTCAGTAGGGGGCCAGGTGCGGCTCCTTAACATGGAAATCGCCGTTTACTTGGTTAGTAACGAGTCGAGAGTCACCCTTAATTTCGACGCTGCCAAGGTTGAGTTCCTTTGCCAACTGAAGACCCAGAATCAAGGCTTCATATTCCGCTACATTATTGCTGCATGGGAAGTCTAGTCTGAAGGAGTAAGAAAATAACTCTCCCCCTAGGGCTTCGAAGACTACTCCCGCTCTCCCGACAGATCCATAAGAGGACCCATCGAAGAACATGGTCCAAGGCTTGTCGACATCGGCGGTCGCGACTTCCCCGGGTATATGTTTGTGCACTTCGTCGTCCCCTGCTCCTGGGAACATGGCCATTAGGTCAGATATCGCTTGTCCTCTTACGACATTGGGTCGCCGGTACTTGAGTTCGAATTCCGACAGTTGGAGCAGCCACCGGGCGGTTCTCCCCGTAAGGAAAGGTTTCGACACCAGGTAGGCTATTGGGTTTGCCTCCGCCACTACAATGGTCTCATGCGTTAAGAGGTAAGGGCTCGCCATGAAGTTGTAGTTGTCTTGTTTTACGACTCTGTAGTTTGATTCTAAATATCTTGCAATCGCCCCTTGTTTCATAGATGTAGGTTCGTCTTCTACTTCTTCCGCGTCCTTTGTCGTCTTTTTGTCATTTCTTCTCATGCTGGCTGCCTTCATGAGTTTCTTCATCTATCATTCCCTCCGTACGTGTTCTTCCAGTTCTTTTCGCATTTCGTCGAGAGAAGGCTCAGTGGGCGGTGTTCCTTCATCCTCGCGTTGTTCATCTCCTCCAAGCGGAACACTTGGCCTCTTCGCATGTGTGATCGGATTTGTTACTATTCCTACCCTTTCTCCTTCTGGGTTGATTGAGGGTATGTTTAAGTTTCCAGTCGCTCCTAAGCTGGTGCCTTCTGTGTAGGTCATTGTGGACTAGGCACGAGCCTCCGGATGTGGTCTCCATGTTAATACCCAAATTTCGGTCTAGGTTCTACCCGTCCTAGCTATCACATACAACCGCACAATTCCAATAATAGTAAGAGAGAGAGTCCCCCTTTCCATTGTACCTTTTCCTTTCTTTTATAGGCTTTCCCAAAAGCCCCTCATTTTCTGACATCGCGCCATGTGTCATAATACTTGTTAATTACTTTTAATGCCACTCCTTAAGCTAAAACCCTTTCTTCTTTGTTAATTCCTTCTTAATCCCTCAATCATTTTGGGCCTTTTCCACCTAGACTTGGGCTTAGTCCCCAAGTCTCCATTCCTTGACCCATTTGTTACCACTCTTAAGGGTACCCTTAATTCGTTAAGGGGAGTATTTTTCATGTATCAACAGTAGCAACTCTTAGTTGTGGGTGAGATCATCTAAGGGAATCAAGTGCATAGAATCCTAATGGGGTTCATAGACGTAATGAGCGCAACTGTACCTTGATTAGTGTGAGATTGGTTAGGGATCAACTACATTCCAGTCTGAAGTTCATTGATAGTAGGCTAGTTTCTGTAGCGGCTTAATACAGTGTGTGGTGTTCAAAGTTGGACTAGGTCCTGGGGTTTTTATGCGTTTGCTTTTTCCTCGTTAACAAAATTATGATGTCTGTGTTATTTATTTTGCGCATCATATTTTGTTATATAATAGAAACTAGAAATAACCCGTGCCATAACGACACGTCATGAGAAAAATTAATCTTACTTCATGGTTTTTCTTGCAACAATTTTCAAACGTTACACAGCTTGATGAATGTTTATTGTTCTTATTCTAAAAATATATGAATCAAAATATATTTTTCTTCTTTTTGAATAATAATATATGAATGTAATAATATTAGTTTTAAATGGTTGTAACAATTAATTTTTCACTTTGTTGTTTTGTTGCTATATGAATCCTTTGAGTTAATTGGTGAGAAACTGAGTATGAGGGTCATCAATGCATATATCTGTAATGGAAGGAGGTTAAAAATATTACATTCGTTAGATATCTATGGTTGTGGTGAGACCGGGATGGTCGGATGCAACATTTATCTCTGGAAATGTTATACGATCGTCATAAGTTCACAATTTATTTTTTTAAATAAACAATGTCGTAACGGCCTTGCCTTAATCTAATCTGTGATAAATGTTTAAGTGTTTGTCAAATCATCAAAATCTTCTAAATTACTGGCGGTGCACCTGCAGGAGAAAAACTATGTTTCCTCCTTCATTTAAAGACCCTGTTTGTAGTTTTCATAACGATAGATTTTGCGGTTTCATTTAACATAGAGATTTTAAATAAAATTTTCTCTCATCAATCGTGGTTTTATTATTCAGGTAAAAATCCAGAACTTGACGATTTTAAACCATTTGGTTATGTTATTAATTCATCAATTTTAGAATGCTTGTATAGCACTACGAAACCAAATAATTTCTCAAAAGTTTCCACTAATTATTAAATAATGATGTTTTTCAAATAAATATTCGACCTTGGAACGGAAAAATATAATCAACTATAATTTGTTTGCACCTTTACTTCAAAACTACTGTTAGTATACAACATTTCTCAACATTAGACTTTATTGGAATTAACATACATTCACACATTGTTCAAAATATTTCTTCATGGTACCTTATCATACTTAACTTGTTCCAAATTTATTTATTTTAAAATATTGATAAAGGTTTTAATGTTATTTTGTATATAGGTTGACAAAGGATGATTAATTTATTACAAACAATAATATCAACTATTTATGTTTTTAACCCCAAAAATGTAAATGATGGTCTTAATTTATCGTTTTGTCACATTTAATGTTTTTTAAGATCATAATGGTGAGAGGAATCTAATTAATGTATGTTGATAATAAAAAGAAGTTACAATTGCTACATCTGTCGGATGTCTTTTGCTAGGATGGGACTGGGGTGGTCGGATCACATGTTTGTCTCTCAAAAGGTTATCCGACCGTCCAACGCTCAAAAACCTATGATGTTTTGTATTATAGATATCACAGGTTGTGCGCTAAGTTCAATCAGTTCTTAAATCCGACCTAGTCGAGAAGATATAAGTTCTTCAACTCTTCCCCTCTGGAACCGATTTCTAGAGGTCCTAGACTTCGTCCTCAAAAAAATTCTTCTGATGTACCTTTAAAAGGTTTATGAAAAATTGTTCTAGAATATGTTATAATCGATGGAAAGAAGGGAACACAGGGTACAATTACTCAAAAATATTTACAACTCTTCCCGCAACAATCGTAGTGAGATTACATCTCACTCCTTTACCTAATTCCAGGTAATCTCATCCTTGTATCTATCTTGAGAGTTGCAAGGATGATGATTGTGGGAGTCTCAAGATTAGTTGTATGATAGTATTTTTTTCGTGTTTGTTTTTATGTTAATTTTCTGAATCTTTGGATTCTGCTAATCCTGTCTCAGGCTCTAAATTGAAGTGAAACTTCTAAATTTTTTTAGCTATGTTAACAAATAATGTGATTTTTTCTCTTATTGGAGTTTTTCTTTAATCCATCTTTCTTATGTGACCGGTCCACGAACGTCCGTGTCCTCTTCGTGTGAGTTCATAAGGTTTCCATAACAAGAGGTTTCTTCTCCTGTTCACAAACATATTTATATTCTATATTGTTTTGTTCCACTCCTATCAAAAATTATACGGGGAACTCTTCAATATATCAAGAGATTGTGGATCTTGATATGGAGGAAGACACTCAAGGACATAATTCTGTTCAAGAGATGGTTTTGAAGAAGATGCTTGCAAGGAAAGAGAAAAACTCCTGGATTGCTGAATATGTCAAGGATTTAAATCGTTTTCAGGATGATTCAAAGGTCGAGTTTGCAAATCTTCAATTGCAAATAAACCATCTCATAGATAGTCAGGCCAGAATCCTTTATAATCAAAAGATCTTGATACGGAATCAGAAGAAACTCATCGTGGACTGCGTTAAGGATAGACAACTTGCTCGTGTTGTTGATCGTAAAGTCAGTGTTCTAACTATTAAACATGGAGAATCAAGGAAATCAGCAACACCTTCTATGATGGATTCATCGAAAGGTATGAGGTTATTAAAGAACCTTGATTTTTGTCTAGGAAACTTCTTATGAGAATTTATTCTTGTGTTTTTAAGAAGGATAACTAGGGTTTGGAATAACAATTATTGTGAATACACATAACTATTGCCAACGGTTGTCATCTTGCAATGTTTTTAGATTTATTTATTTAAATTTTCAAGTTTATTTGGAAGATGATTTTTGCAGTATTAATCTTTATGGTCTATATATTGCAACTTGTTATGGGATATGTTGTTTACGTTCATGAACCTTGATTGTCCCATATTTGCTCAAAAGTTAACTCTAATATATGTCATTATGCAAATATTTATAAAAGATAGAATGAACTTTTGACAACTAAGTTAAGCCTATTATGTCATTATGCAAATAGTGATGAAAAATAGAATGAATCTTTGATTATTCCGCAGTATTGGTCTTTTCCTGATCCACATCCTTGTGAATGTACTGTGTTGCTCCATAAGTTTTCTTATGTTGAGCACAGCCAATTGAATTGATCATTTCCTTTGTGGTTAATTCAATTGAGTTTTTTGGATACAAACTCATGTTTCATGTGATTTGACATTTTATAGGGGAGAGTTCTTAATTGAACTTGTGCTTAATTGCCATATCTTCGTGGGGAGTGCGGCTGTGGAATTTGCAGGAGTTTTCTTATATCTTTATAAACTCCTTGATGAATACACTAAGTTTCGACTATGTGAAATCATCGAAACCAAGTTGATATGTTCTCTTTTTGTCATAAAGTACCTCTATGAAAATTTCATTAGGATCCCACTAGTTTTTTTACCTTTGTCAATTTATATTGACGAAAAGGGGGAGAATTAATGTGTAGTTCACACTACATTTACATATGATTTATGGATTATTATGTAAAGGGGAGTGGTTTTTATTGTGAGATGAAGTATTGACTAAGGGGGAGTGGTACATATCACCATAGTATTGTTGTCAAAGTTGTGATACAATTGAACTTTGGTGTTGCATAATAATACTATGACATTGTATAACAATGATTGAGAGCAACTGTTTTTTCATTGTTATTCCTACGGATCTTCAACAACTATGATGCTGAGTTGAACACGTTCAGAATCACTGGAGTACTTGGAAGTAACGAAGATTTCGAGTAATGTTGAAGAACCAATGAGATCAACCATTTGGATGAGAAACTACAAAGTTTATTTATTTTGTAATTCATATGTATTGATAGTTTTGTCATTAAAATTGACAAAGGGGGAGACTGTTAGAGCACTGCTCGGTCAAGCTCTCAACCGTTGCTATCTCAAGCTTGTTTGTCAATGTTAGTGATCAAAACTATAAGTCTTGATTTATAGTCTACTTATAGCTATGTCTCGGACTAGGATAGATTGTGTACTCGAGCTTTAGACTTCACGACGTTCATCAATTGAAGACGAAGAACTACTAAGGAGAGTTTGTGGTACTTCATCAACAAAAGGTATGTGGAGACTGAAACTCTTCTATCACTCAGAAAGTCTATTTCTACTCTATCTCCTATATTGAGACAAAAGTCGTATTGTTATATAGTATTCGATTATACACATTTTGATATTTCGAGATGAGTTTAGCTCGCTTACATATTTCTCGCAATATGTGTTGGTAAGCTTTCGCTTCAACCAAGTTCATCTTATATTCTTTAAAAAAGTCAAAAGATGATCCTGTGAAAATCTCCTGGTAACATCTTACATGATTTGTGTGATACAGTCATTTGATGTAGACTTGGAATGTTTCGTAATGATTATTTCAATAACTTGAAAATTGCTTTGATGCTAATAGTTCTTGAAAACAACTATTGTCATCCTCTAAGAATGTTTCAATGATTAAAATAGGGTTTATAACACTTAACCACAATTGGATTATAGACATAGTATGCGTACTTGCGTATATGTTGATCCAAGACCGGTTTAGTATGCATACCCATATGCGTACTGGCGAGGTCAGGTGAAGTCCGGGAGCCTTGGTATGCGTACCCATACGCATACTGGAGAACTCAATTTAAGTCCGGGAACTATTGTATGTGTACCTATACACGTACTAATTCAACTGTTGTTTTGGATGTATAGTAGTATCTGTACCCGTATGCATACTGTCGGACACAGTCCAGGTCCGACTACTTAAGTATGCATACCCGTTTGCATACTTAAGTGGGTTAAAGTTCTAGAATCGGTTGTGACATGAACTAATACATTTATGTAAGAAGGAATGCAATCACTTGCAAACCGTGGCTATAATGTTCATGAATTGGTTCGAGTGAATCAAATCAATTTTGCTTCAATTGTGTTCTTGTATACTTCTATGAGAATATAACAATTGAAACAACTCCATAACTAGTTTCATTTGAGTCATTTGAACTAGTTGTGATTAAGATGAATAAGGTTAATATGAAAGTGTTCTTATGGATAACTTCTGTTAACTATTGTTGAGCCAACGTAGTGTACAAGTTTAGGTATGGTCACCCACATCTAAATGAAGGTACATTTCATTTGTGTGTAACAAGCTAAGTCCATATAACGGTGTAGAGATATTTCTTTGGTTTCAATCAAACTTAGCTTGGCTCTTAGATCAGGTTTCATCTAACGGTAAATATTGATTGCTTTGTTCCAAAGCTATCAAACCCTGATTTGAAGACTATATAAGGGAGAACTTTAGCAACTTGGAAACCTAATCCCCACACATCCTGTGTGATATTAGTTACGACTATAGTCGATTCTCCTTTAACCTTAGGTTTATTCCAAAACCTTGTAGGTTAACGACTTGAAGACTTCATTGGGATTGTGAAGCTAGACCCAACTATTTTCTCTGCAGTTGCGTGATCTGATCTTGCTGTTTCCATCATTATTGAGTATTATCTTTGCTAATATTTGCTTGAGATTTATCTCCGATAGGTAAGATTAAAAAAGTCACAAACATCTTCGTCTCATCGTTTGTGATTCCATAATATCTTGTTTCGCTTCCATACTATTAAGATTGTTGTGAGGTGATTGATAATACTTGGATGTTCTTCGGGAATATAAGTCTGATTTATCAATTGGTTCCTGTGCACCTTGATTTATCATGAGACGAAACAAAACTCATAGGTATTTCAGTGGAATACAGATTTATCTATCTCAATAGACTTTTCTTTGTGAGACAGATTAGTTTATCAAGTCTTCGACTTTGGGTCGTAGAAACTCTTAGTTGTGGGTGAGATCAAATAAGGGAATCAAGTGCGTAGAATCCTGCTGGGGTTAAGATACGTAAGGAGCGCAATTGTACCTTGATCAGTGTAAGATTGGTTAGGGCTCAACTACATTCCAGGCTGAAGTCCATTGGTAGTAGGCTAGTGTCTGTAGCGGCTTAATACATTGTGATGTCCAAAGATGGACTAGGTCCCGCGGTTTTTCTGCATTTGCGGTTTCCTCATTAACAAAATTCCGGTATCTGTGTTATTTCTTTTCCGCATTATATTTTGCTATATAATAGAAATATCACAGGTTGTGCGTTAAGTTCAATCAGTTCTTAGATCCAACCTTTGGGTTGTTGATTGAATTGATTGGCACTTGGATATTGGTTTGTGATACCATCCAAGTTATTTCTCTTATTCAATCGGGCTCGCAAATTCCTATGTGTTTGATTGCAGATTGAATTGAGAAATTGAGATATAACTCTTTGATATACTTTTCTAAAGATTGAGTCTGACTGTCTAGTTGATTCTCTTGAAAGTATATTGGAGTTTGTCCACTCAGATTTCCGAACGAAATATTGGGTGTGGTTGTTGTACCCCCGCTTTTTCATGTATAATATAAAGTCTATATAGCTATATTACTTTAGTCTAAATAGGAGATAGAATAGAAATAGACTTCTGAGTGATAGATGAGCTCAAGTCTCCACATACCTTTTGTTGATGAAGTTTCACAAGCTCGCCTTAGTAGTTATTTGTCTTCAATCGATGAACGCTGTGAAGTCTAAAGCTCAACTACACATTCTATCCTAATCCGAGACATAGCTATAAGTAGACTAGAAATCAAGACTTATAGTTTTGGCAATTAAGATTGACAAACAAGCTTGATATAGCAACGCTTGCGAGTTCGACCGAGCAGTTCTTTAACATTTTTGATCCGTATAAACTTGTTGAGGATGAAGAAGAAAAATTTGGTGATAGAGTATTTTCTGATGTGGCGACCTACATAGGACCTTTGTTTCATTCAAATGGGTTCATCATTTTAGATCCTCGTAGAACGCTCCGTCAAATTGGTATTGTCCAGAAAATATATACTACCTGAAGATTCTTGTTTTTAAACTTAGCGTAGCCAACTCCCAATTTAAGGACAAAGATGTCAGATTGACCTATGAACCAGCACCGTCGATCGATCATTGGAATGCTTGTTCCAAAATTGTAAACCAAATTAGTAGAAGAACGCTTGAAGCTTCTCATGGCACTTCCGCCGCGGATGAGAATTACATGGAATAGTATCAAGAGTCCTTATTTGGAAAATTTTGATCCGGAAGTGAGGAAACGCTTCAAGAAGGGAGAGATTTCGAAATCAAGGACATCAAGGAATGAAGAAATTGATTGGAGGGATATGGTGGTACGTATACTACTAATTATGTTTGTATATGTTTTTATTTATTTATTTATTTATTTATTTATTATCTATGAATCATTATAGTTTGTGTATTTGATATGAAAAAAATAGGTGGAACGAGTTAATTGGGTGGTGGAGGACATGACCCACAACATTAATTCGGGTGAGAATTTGACGGTCCCTGAACAAAGATTACTCCGGAATCGAGTTTAAGACATAATAATCCTTGAGAAAGGAGGTTTATATGATTATGAAGAGGACCGACCGAGGATAAGTAAGAGGGCTAGGTCTCCTTCTTCTAGCGACGACTCTGATACTCCCTCCGGTGAAAATGTACAATCAAAACAAGAAAAAGGTGGTCGAGGCGGTCGATGTGGAAGTAAAAAAAGTGAAAAAGATGGCCGTGGTAGAGGTGAAAAAGGTGTCAGTGATGGAAGAAGTTCTCTGGGTGGACGTGGTTGAGGTAAAAAGACTCCAATTCAAGGTGGCAGTGGAGGAGGTAAAAATGCTAGAGTTGTAGAAGAGGTTGTGGAAGAGGAGAAAGAGGATGACGATTTGTATGTGTCTTTGCGCTCGGATTCGGACAAAGAACACAGTGAATGACTAATGGAGATGTTGTGGCTTTTTAGTATTTTACTTCATGGATTTTTTTATTATTAAGACTTTGTCTATTTAGCATTTTCATTATTAATTTGGTTATGAATTTGGACAAATGGATTTTTATAACTTTGCATGTATGAATGAATGTTAATCTTTCCATTTGTCTAATCTAAAAAAAATGATGAAATAATCAACATAATTGAAATTTTTGAGTACTTTCGTCTAAGTGGATGCTTCAAATAACCTAGCAGTAAATACAAATAATCGTTGTCAAGAACATTTCAAGGGTTTTCGTTTAGAAAATCCCAACCGTTGCCAAACTAGCGGTTAGGAAAACCATCCGTAACAGATTCACGGCGAGGAAAAACCTAGCCATGTAGTACTCCGATAACCCAAATAGAAATTGATTCCAAGTTACGGCTAGATATCCAGGTCGTGTTCCTGTGTCACGGTTAGGACTCCAAACCGTGATTCTGACATAAAGCAACAACTCTTGTTTACAGTGTGAGTTCCTAGCCGTAATATAAGAACGGTTAGAAACAACATCCGTAATTTGTTTACGGTTGGGAAATACCTAGCCGTATATTACTCTGATAACCCATAAATGAATTGACTCCTAGTTACGGCTAGATATCCGTGACGTTTTTTATGTCACGGTTAGGACTCCAAACCGTAATTCTGACATAAAGTAACAACTCTGCTTTATGTCCTTAACTCCTAGCCGTAAATCTGACACACCACAGCAAAACCTGCAGGTTTATACTTAATTACGGCTTGATCGTCCAATCAATTTCCTAGCTTTAAACACCTATAATTTCCTTTTGTACCACATGATATCTGCTAGTTTTTTGAATTTTGAAAAATAAATCCGTTTGAAGACTGATCTATAGAAGGTTCTAGTTGTTCAACCACTTGTTTAAACTTGAAATAACTCCACCTCCATATAACCACCCATTCCAAATCAAAATCACACCTTCTACATCAATAATGTCCACCAAAATCCCTACAAACTCAATGCAATGTACTCTAAGGATAAACCAAACTTTACTCTGGATGAAGACTTATCTTTTGCAAAAATTTTGTACTATGCCATCCAAAGAGGGGAGAAGAATGAAGGAAGTTGGTTTAGCAAGTCAACCGTATTGGAGTAATATTTAAAAAAAAAAATTGTAGTGAAACAGGTAACACTAATAACCGCGCGATGGAGTTGAATTGTATCTTTGATTTTCAAACGTACACAAAAAAGTGGAAGAATGTATGCCTTTACTTCGTATGTGCAAGCAACTTCGACTTACAAGTGAGACTGATGAAGAAGTTGTAGCTCGAACTAAGAAGGAATGGAGAAAATAAAAAGATTATAATTTCAACTTCGAAGCTCAATTCGCCATCATCAAAGACTTCTCGATACATCGAAAGGGATGTTATTAAAACCAGCTTGGTAATCGAGATCTAATAAGTATGTAATGAGTTTTATTGTGGTCTAATTAATTAAAGTATTACTTCTTTTCAATCGTAGTATGTATTCATGTTTGAAACTCAAAATTTCTCAACTTACATATTCGTTTACGGACGGGAAATTTTTCTTCTAAACATGTTAACCAAGCCGTAAAACAGACTCAGGTGATTCTGGGCAAAATAACAGCCAGAAGTTCTTCACTTCCCATCCGTAATTCGTATTCACGGCTGAGAGTTCCTCAGTTTACAACCGTAATTACCTATTTACGTCTTGTTCGACACATTTTCCCAGCCGTAACATGTAAAAAAACTCAGATTTTGTTCTGATTTTTAACGGATTTAAATCGATAAAATTGCTATTGGGAGTTGATTCTAAGGTTATTCCGAGTATTGTGATGAACGGTTTCATCATTTTTTTTCAAAAATTTTCAAAAAAGATTCACCGAAATAACCCTTCCTTTTTCAAATCCAAAAAAAACAAGTTTTGATTTGCAAAAAATTAATCATTTGAGTAGTATATTGCACTTACTAATTCAGATTAGTTAGCTTAATCATTTTAATTAGCACTAATACTGATTATTTAGCTTGAGGGTTAACTAGGTATTATAAAAAACACCGGAATAAAGGATTCAATGAATTGCTATCTCATGACCCTATACAACCCAAAAAACTCAGCCGTTTAAAGTCCCGAAAATAGGATTCATAAAAAAGAGTATATATAAAAAAACAAATCAACTATTTTGAAATGAGCCAGCTTTATTTCATTATAGACCATTAAGTGGCCAAATTAATTTTTTAATTTTTGTGCAAACCAAACAAACCTATGAAACGAGTACTCACTCGTGTTTTAGCCTACCAAGTGGCCCATGAAATTAACATGCTACGTGCCTAGCCTTAAATCGTAAGCTTCAATGCCTCCTCATAAGATCTGCCTGTTGTCAATCTGTTTCTTTTGTTTCATCTTTTACTGACATCATTTAATTAATACTGCATCACCCAATCTGCTGGCTCTATAATATAAAGCCAATCCCTGTAACCATCTGTTAAGAAATTTCAACTCTTATAGTATTATTCAATTGCATTAGATTAATAATATCCCACATCTTGCTCAAACATTTTGGAAAAAAAAATGTTTTAAGAAGAGATTGATTGACTTGAGCCTGCCTAGCTTGCTAATCTTCTTCTTCCTCCTCCTCCTCTTCTCCCTCTCTCGTCTGGACAAAAGACATACATACCGAGAAGAGAAGGATGGAGATATTCTGGAAAAGAGTTCAAGTGATTTGGTCCATAGCTGTGGATTTATGTTTCCAGAGGTTTTATAGCCGACACCTTCCTTCTTCACCTACAGATCTTCTCAAACTTCTTCATGTTTCCAACAGCAACAATCATAACCACAGTAAGCAGTTTAGTGATCTCACCATCATAGTTACTGGTGCCACTAGTGGTATAGGACTTCACACTGCTAGGTACGTACTCTCTGCACTAAATTCGAGTAATCACATCTCCTAATTCTCTCATTTCTGTATGTAAAGTTTTTTGGTATAACATAACAATTCTGTAAACATTGCGAAACTATTTTCGTTGACATTTCTATTAAAATATAGTTACAGGGATTGGCAAAACAACCCTGACCTTTTGGCTAAGTTTTAGCTTTACAAAGTTCACGTGGGGTTCGTATAAAATATTAGTACTCTACTCTACTCCATATTGCGCTTGCGCTAATAATGCCAATCAATGTTTATTTGTGCCATAGTTTTATTAACTTTATTTAGCTTCAGGTCTCACGTGCATTATGGTAAAATTAGTAAAATTAGAGATTAAGTATGAGGTAGATTAGTATAGAAACCTATTACGGGGGATTCACAATCCGGCTTCACTTGAATTCCTAGTGATCAAAAGATTGGTTATGGGGTATTCTTGATTCAATACCAAATATCTAAAATATCCTTCAACATTCAACTAATATAAAACCTAAAAACTAAAATCAAAACCTAATTCTAATTCAAAAATCTATTCTTCTTCTTCTTCTAAACTTACTCTCCTTCGTGAAATAGTAAATCCTCATCTTTTTTTCAAATTAAATTATTCATCGTCTTCAATTAATCAGTGATTCAAAAAATTTAAAATCGTCAATTGAAATTTCTATAACCATACCCAACTAACTAGACATTAGAATCATGAAATATTATGGCTAAATTGCTTGAAATCAAGGGGAAAATTAGGGTTGCGCGTTCACTTACGGTTAGGTATTTATTAATTTCCTAACCGTAAACTTATTCTCTAGGACAATTACGTTAAAAATCTAAGAACTTCTAACCGTAAGTAAAAATATAAAAAAAATGTAAAAAAATTCTGGATTACAGATTTTTTCCATAAGATTTTAAGGTTGGGTTTAAATTTAAATAAACCAACCGTAATGTTACCACGATCGAGTTTTCTTTAAGTTTAACTAACCGTAATAGGTCCTACACATTAATAAATCATGGAAAAGCAAATAGACGATTTGTTTAGATTTTTTAGGAATTTTAGGAAAAATATGTTAATGCAGAGATATTTTAGTCTTGTGGAGATAAAAAGGAAAAGGAATTAGTCTCATACTCTCATTAGAAACTCACGAAACAAAGGGCTACGATGAGATATTTTAGGAAGAATAACACAGACTTACTAAAATCTAATTTTCCCTAAATAAACTAAACATGCTTATTATGTATTTTACACGTTTTACTATTTTAGATTACCAAACCAAATACGTTTTAATTACCAAACGATACTAAAATCATCAGTAATTTATTTTACGGTTGATAATTAACAACCTAATCCAACCGCAAGCAAATCTACGGTTGGGTTGTTTTTTCAGCCAGCCGTAACTGATTTTTTTGGTTTGGTTTTTCCCAACTTTTCCTTAGTTTACGGTTAGGAGTTTATTGTTATCTAACTTCGTAAATTTATCTTTACGACTGGTTGTAAAAGGAAGAATCCAACCTTAAGACAGTCTAAAAAGCTATAAAACCCAATATAGAGTTTTTTTTTCTTCTAAAAATCTTGTTTTCGTTTTTTTTCATCCCCACAACAACTGATAACAGTAACTCTAATTATTTTTTATCTCTAACTATAAATCGAAATCACTAATCCTACCTAATTAAATAATCAACCCTAACTAAACGAGGGTTGTTTAGTCATTATAAGAATATTCCAGAGAAGGGTTTTTGAAATTAATAACGAGTGACCCGTTTTTGTCCTATTAGTGAAGCCCCTCTAATGGAATGTGACGCCCCAATAATAGCTTTCTTAGTATATGTCCTCTCTGTTTTTCCATGACATATATTTGGGTGCTTCAGTTCTGCATGCAACAATATACCTTCTCTTCTCAAGTACAATGCTTAGTTGTTTTTTTTGGATAACTGGAAATTTATTATTTAAAGAATGCCAGGATCTATAGTCGTGGATAAAAAAGTTTGAATACATGCGATATCAAGACTGAACTCCTCTAAAACCAATCTCTCTTTACTCATTGTCTTAGAAATAGAATCTGCCAACTGATTATTATCTCTTCTAGCATGACTGATTTTGACAAATGAAAAAGAGAGTAATAAAAATTTTATGTCATTCAAAAATTTTCTATTTTCCCATCTTAACAAAGATGAATTATTATTAATTGACTTGACCACAACTTCAGTATCAGCAACCAAGTGAATGCTATATAACTCCATCTCTTTAGCTCACTTTAAGCCTTCAAGTATTGCCATGCATTCACCAGCTTCAGCATCAACTACTCCAGCTGCATAGGTCTCCTGCAACATTAAGTAAAACCATACCAGTACCACAGTCATTAGTTTCATGATCAAAGGATGCATCAACAAACAATTTAAAATATTCTGAGCAAATAGTACTATGGTTATGCAAAGTAGTAGAATGGTGATGAATATGGGATGCAGTAGTAAGGTCTGAGATGTTCTGATCTGAACTACTTCTCTGCACAGAGTTGCTGAGACTTAGAATTTGATGTCGTACTCTATTGGAAGTGAGAAGAGGATTTAGAGTTTTTTCCTGAAAAATGCAATCACACGTCTCTTTCCATATAATCCAGCTGCCAACCATTAAAAGTTCTTTCCAGCTCTGCATATCTGAACTGCCAACATTCTGCACCTCTTGAAACCATGAAATGATCCATTGTTGCACGGACTGACAATTCGCAATAATTTGATCTATGTTGATGTTGAGGTAACGCCAGACTGCCTTAGCATGATTGCAACTAATAAGAAGATGATACAGAGATTCTTCTTCTTGTTTGCAAATCTCACAGTGTGTTTCTATATCCTGCATTTCTTGAGACAATCTAAGCCTAGTTGGAACTATGCCTTTCATGCATTTCCAAATAAATAGCTTAATACGTTGTGGTAATTGCATTCTTCACAGATCTTTCCAAACTGTTGTAGGCACAGTATTTAGCGTTGACTGCTGTTGAACCCTGACTTCCATGAGTTTGTTATAAGCACTCTTGACAGTGAACCTTCCATCTTTTGCAGGAATCCATCTGACTGTATCTTCTTCTTGGACTGATAGCTGCATCCTTTTGATTTTGCTGACAGTATCTGGTGGGAATAATGTAGCTAGAAGTGATTCCTTCCAAGAGTTAGATTCTTCAATAATCAGCTCACTGACATAAGTATAACTTAGATGAGAAGGGTGAAGTGGTTCAACTTTAGAATTCAGTCCAATAATCCAAATATCAACCCAGATTTTGGTACCTTTGCCATTGTTGACTTCCATGCAGTAATTCTGTTGAAGTATAGACAATCCCAATTCAATTCCTTTCCAAGTCCATGAACTATTGTGCTTTTCCCCTAATATGTGTATGAAGTCTTCTTTTTTGAAGTATTTAGCCTTTAGAATCTTTGACAGTAAGTGATCTGAATTTTGGCAGATTCTCCATGCCAATTTTGTGAGTAAGGCATGATTTAGCATTTTAAAATCTCTAAATGCTAAACCACCCAGATCTTTGGATAGACACATGTCCTGCCAAGCTATTAAATTCAAACCTCTATTACTTTTGTAACCCCACCAGAATTTCCTTTGCAATGCATCAAGTTTCCTGAGAAGCTTCTTAGGCATCTTGAATGCACTCATTTGGTACATAGGAATAGCATTAAGTACTGCCTTAACCATAGTTGATCTATCAGATTGGTGAAGATTGATACCTTGTCAGTTGCCAAGTCTTCTTTCAAAAGCTAGCTGAATTTCTTCAAAAGCTTTTACTTTAGACCCGCCTATAAGAAGAGGAGATCCTAAATATTTCTCATTTTCCTTCATAGAATTAACTCCCAAGATGTTTCTGAGAGTATTGCACACAGAAGGATCCAAATTGTTGCTGAAATAAATTGAAGATTTGTCAAAATTAATGACTTGACCATATTGTGAACTGAAATCTTCTATAATTTGGAGAATATTATTCACACTGGTTAAATTAACATGCGTGAAAATGAGACAATCATCTGCAAAGAGCAAATGATTAATAGGTGGAGCTCCCCTTGCCACTGATATGCCTTTAACTGCCTTAGAATCATGTGCTTCCATAAGAGTTCTAGAGAACCATTCCATTGCAAGAATGAATAGGTAAGGAGATAAGGGATCTCCTTGCCTTATCCCTCTAGAAGGAGAGAATTCTTCACATGGGGAACCATTTAGAAGCACAAATAAAGATGTTGTGCTTATACACTGATATATTAGTTGACACCATTCATCACCAAAACCAAAACTTTGAAGTACTTTGATAAGAAAAGGCCACTCGAGCCTGTCAAAAACTTTTGACATGTCTAGCTTGATTGCTAACCAACCTCCTTCACCCTGTTTTCTCTTCATAGAATGAATCACTTCACAATGCTTAGTTATATAATCTGAGTATATGAGCATGGAAAAAATTTCCCTACCCAGACACTCTGATGTTATTTTCCTTATTATGTCTAAATAAGGAAATATCCAAACCGGTAAATGTTAATATTATATACAGTATGTCGTAAACGTGTTAATCTTTGTGTGGAAATGTATAAAGATATTATTAGTCCCACATTTTGTGGGTTATATAACATCCTGCGGTTTATAACCTATAGACCCTCTCTCCACTTATTTTCAATTGGTTCTGAGTTGGACGCATGTATCTTAACATGGTATCAGAGCATGCTATTTGCGACAAGTCATTGATCGCGCCTTTGCTCCGTCTCACCTGATTTATTATCCACGCGTTAGACCCAACGAGGCTACACGTGAGGGGGCGTGTTGAGATTAAAGCAAAATAAATGCTAAGAGCATCTCGGATGGTGTTTGGATGTCCACGCGTTAGACCCAACGAGGCTACACGTAAGGGTGTGTGTTGAGATTAAAGCAAAATAGATGCTAAGAGTATCTCGGATGGTGTTTGGATATGTATCCTTGGTGGAGATTAAGTCATAACATTGTAAATTTCATCGTGTCAGTGGATACGTAAATGCTGACAATTAAGAATTAAAGCAAAATAGATGCTAAGAGCATCTCAGATGGTGTTTGGATATGTATCCTTGGTGGAGATTAACTAAAATAAGATTTTATTAGTATGACCCATATAAAATTTAGATATATCTTTATATCTCAAAAACAATCTCCAGCGGAATACAGATACGTATTGGGTTATCCTATTTTCCTGAAGATATGTGGGCATCAATGAGAGTATCTGAGAGTCTTTAAAAATAAATACTCTCACCCAAACTCAAGTTGCCAAATCAGGAGAGAAAAATTTAATCATCCAATTACTATTGGAGAGAATTTTTTTAGAAAGAGTCAATAAAATTCTAGATGGCGTCAGTTTTTTTAAAGACCCAAATTCCATTGGAAATGCTCTAAACAAGCTTAATGTGTATGCTAAGTTAACCAACTCCAAAAAAATTAACTCTAACTCTCGGCAACAACAGGGAATTTGCTATGGCCGGAGCCCATGTTGTCATGGCATGCAGGAACATCACTGCTGCAAATAATATTGCAATTAAGTGGAGAGAGGAGGTGGACAATGACAAAATGCTCAATATTGAGGTAAGCGTATCTCAGTTTTGACTATTATTTTCATTTTTTATTTTTTTATTAGTCAGCAGCGGAAATTGAATTTCTAACTTATAATATGGGAGCTCAACCCCTGACCAATTGGGCTAATTCCCGTTGATTACCACAGTTTTGATTCTTACGTTACGTTTACACTTAATTCTGGTCATTGTTTTTCTCCTATTTGCGCAAGTGTACACCGTCAATCTTGATACTAATAGTAGGTATTCAATCGATTCATCAACTTCCATTGACTATTTAAATTTGTAAAAGATTTATTTGAATAGTTCCATGCGAACCGCACTTCCGTAATGCACTTTTGAACAAGACAAAACCCGTGTAAACGCATGAAAAGAGAACCCCATCCCCAGATAAATAAAAACAGGGGGCTATTAGATTGTGTCTACACGGTTTTCTGAAAGTCCATACGACAGTTCGTGAATAATTTTTTAATTTATGAACAAGTTTTTGTCAAGGGTAAGTAGTTATGCGAGGGATTTAAAGTGGTTCTTCTCAGACCGCCAAAAAAAACCACGTAAACAACTCTTTCGCATGAAGAGGTGGGCCCCACCGTTTGGGATTAACAGGAGCCCATTTTTGGCCACACCACTGAGAAAGATGAGAGTACCCGGTTTCTGTGTGTGTGTTTTTCACGGTCTGTGAAGAATTTTTATTCGTATATATACCGATCCACCCACCGACAAACTCTCTTGCACACTATCAATAGGTTATGGAGTTGGATTTGCTCTCTTTATCCTCGGTAAGGAGTTTTGCAGAAGCGTGGATGCAACGAGCCCTGCCATTGGATCTTCTTATCAACAATGCCGGGATCTATAAGCCAGGAGGTAATTATGAGCTTTCGATGAAGTTTATCACAGTCACTTTTGTGCGTTTTTTTTCCTTTGGTTGTATGCCTCTTTGTAGCACTTTATGTGCATTTCCCTACTGTTTTCTTTTTTCTATAAAATCTAACATTTTCAAGTCAACAAAGAAAAACAGAAAACAAATTTAATCGCAGCTTAATGTCCGAGTTTAATAATATGGTGAAATGTCAAATTTTTTGAAACAACAAGAAGTACAAATTATTCCATTAGCATCTCAAAATAGATTATTTTATTATCAACACATTTTGTGGGTGTATAATAGAATCTTTTTTTTTACTTTTGATATCGTAATTGTTAATTTTCAATTTATATAGAGCCCCAAACTTTTTCAAAAGATGGAGTTGAGCTACAAATGCAGGTGAATCACATTGCTCCATCCCTTCTAACCATGCTTTTACTGCCATCGTTACTGCGAGCGTCTTCTCCACGTATTGTCAGCGTTAGTTCGATAGTAAGTAATATCACAATATCATTTAGTTAACTGCATGCGAGAAATAATTTGTAGCATGATGTATACCATAAGAGAAAATTATTAATTCAGTTTATTATCATTACTAACTTTTTTCTTGATGTATTTATTATTACTAATTTTAGACTGACTTGACCCTGAAGGCACACCGGGAAGCAACTATAGAGCTTGAAAGTTGGAACAGTAAAGTAGAGCAGGATAAGTTTAGCGGTTTTTTAACCTATGGGTCAAGCAAATTAGTACAGGTAAGTAAACTTCTTAATTTCCCATTATTAAGTATGCCCAAAAATAATTTTGGCAGTTGCATATTTTCAAACATGGGTTCGGAATTTACCAACAATTGTTTATATTAATATTTTATTTACTGGCACCTGAAAATATGAATACTGGATTCACCAACAATTCTTTCTACTTTTATTATTCGTGCAGTTAATGTTTCTTAAAACTCTAGCAGATAAGGTTATGCAACAAAAAGAAAATGCTGATTTCAAGTGTATAGCGGTCCATCCTGGAGGTGTTGGTACAAATATTGTTAGTATTCTTACTTTTACCCATATCTGATAAATCTGTATCAAATGTATAAGGTCTAGCACTAATATATAGACATTTTTAGGATCCAATGGCATATATTGCTGCGAGTACGGGTTTGATGTTCACTCCTGCAGAAGGTAACTTATATGGGTTTTTTTAGCAGTGTAATCATATTCCATGATCAGTGATATGTTATAAACGTGTTTTTTGTTTATCTCATAAAATATAGGATCAAGAAGTGTAATCTTTTGCGCAGCTAGTGAAGATGTTAACGAAAGTTTGTATAATGGTTTCGGGTATTATTCATACGACTGTAAACCAGATAGAATTTCACCACTAGCATATGATACAGATGCATGTTGCATGGTATGGCAGAAGACAATGGAGATCTTGCGGATAGACAATAATTATGTTTTGCATTTGCTTGGCAATAACTAAATGATTAATTTCTTGCTAAATTTTATTGCATCCATTGAAAATATACGTATTCTCTTTTCTATATTTCGTGTGAAACCTCTTTTGTGTTAACATATGTTTAAATATTTTCATAAAATTATATATTTTACTGAAAATGTTGTATTAGGTTTTATAGGTTATATTACAAAGATATTATTTGTTATGTTTGCTGCTAAGGATGGATGTTGTCACATCATAGATGCATGGTGTCATCTAATAACCATATAATATTGTCATATCATAAATATCTGATGTCTTATCAGAAAAGTATCTCGTGATACATCAGAATTTGTTGTACCGAATGGCCGACCGAACTAACGATAGATAAATGTTATAGGCCTAGTCAGTGAAGCGCAATAATGGCGCTACAGTGATAGTCAATGGTACAATATGAAAGCACTGGCCGAAAAAATGAAGAGTTAAATGCAATATAGTGCCAAATAACAAATGCAAGATGTAGGATCAGAGTCTCGCAGCAATAATGCCTCAGCGAAATCATTAACAACACAACACAGCAGCGTCGCAGAATAACTTCAGAAACGAAATAATAAACAACGTCAGTTAAATCATGAGAAAAATGTGATAGTCCTGCGAAAATTAGAGAGTTTGCGAGATTAACATTTGTAAGGTTGCGAGAATGTCGCAAGCCATATCAGAAAATAAAGGTTAGATTAGTTGTCATCCACTATGTAAAACTCTATATAAAGAGCCGATCAGCTGTAAGGAGGAGAGAGATCTTTTCTGATTGAGAAGCAAGTAAATAGGAGAGAGAAAATCTAGAGCAGTGGTTATTCTTGATTCCTTTATCTTTTCTTGTAAGATTTTCAAAGATTCATCAATAAAATTAAGATTGTTAATCTAAAATGAGTTGAATATTAATGAAATCTTGTGAGGGGTGTAGTGTAGGATTTCCTGCAACTACATAATGGCGCTAGAAACAGGGAGATTGAAGATTATTCTAGAAAAGATTGAAGATTAATATTGAGATTTGTGAAGATTTGGAGTAATTGGTTAAGAATTTTACATAATCTCTTGCAATTCGTTAACATTGAAGAAATGTCTAGAAGAAGAAATACATCAGAACAACCAACTATTGTTAGAAGAAGCAAGAGAATTGCTGGAAGGGAAAGAAGTGAAATGGGAGAATCTACTAGAATGAGAAATAATGGAGAAAACCAAATTCAACCACCAGTTCAACAAACACTAATACAAGAAAGGAATACAGATTATGATAGGGTGAGTATACACACTTGGCAATCAAATTCAGCAGAAGAAGTAGAAGAAGAGCAGCAAACCAGAAACCACAGACAGGTAGAGAGAAATCAAGAAGTAGATGAAGAATAATTCATGGAGATGAGGAAATTGGAGCGTTAGAAACATTGAGACGAAGAATACATGAAGAAAGAAGAGCTGAGTGCAGAAGAACGTGCGAATCTAACAAGGCAAAATCACGAATTGAGGATGGAAAATATGAGACTACAGAGTAGAAGATCGAGAAGTATTACAAAATCATATTCAAGATCGACTAGAAGAGAGATGAGGCGAAACTCACCCACAATTAATGCCGGAAATAATATTCAAGAAGAAATATCAAATCCTAATGAAGAACATCGCGAAAATAAAGAAAGGAATGATGATCGTTACGTTCCACAAAATGAAACTTTTGATGATAGGAAAAATGATAGAAATCAAGAGAATGGACAACGTCAGGGACGAAATAATCAAGATGGCGAAGGGAATCGAGAGGAAGGAAGGAGAATTTTACATGAGAGAGAAGCTCAAAGAAATCAACAAACGATTGAAGAAGAAATTGAAAGACATTATGCTGAACAAGCACGTTTAATTTGCGAACATGAAAGATTAAGAGCGGAAATGGAAGAACAAGAGCTTCAGGAGACAATTCGCCAGAACAATCACGATAATCGAGAAAGAAGACGTGCAAAAAACCGGAATAACGATAATATCAATGAAGAGTATGATAGAGTACAGATGATAGCTGAAAGACAGCGAATGGAATTGATAAGAAATGAACAAAATCATGGAGGGGAAAATGAGAGACATCATCATATGCGAATTCAAGATAGAGATGAGGAAGAGAATCGCAAAAGAAGACAAGATGAAGATGATGAAGAAGAAATGAAAAATTTCGCGAGAGAAGAAAGATATGAACGCAGAAGAAAGGAGGCGAAATTAAAAAGACCAATGGATCAAAATTCAGGTGTAAATAAACAAATCTTAAAAGAATTAGAAGAAATAAGAGGAATGCTAAATAATAGAGTAGAAGTAGGCAAAAGACAATTAGATGAAGCTATAGAAGAAGCTGCTCCATTTACAAGGGAAGTACAACTAGGAGGAATACCACCGAAATGCAATTTTCCCGCATTAACCAGCATTTTTGATGGAACAACTTGTGCAATTAAACACATTAAAGCTTATGTGAAGTGCATGTTGCAATGGGAAAATCATGATGTCGTATTATGCTAGTATTTCGCATCCAGCTTAACAGGGGAGGCGTTAAAATGGTTCGAAGGTCTACCAAAGAATACAATAACATCCTTCAATCATTTGCAGACTACATTCCTGGGGGCATATATAAGTAATAATTCTTCGCGACCTGGTATTGAAGACGTGTTTGGATTAAAACAAAGGATTGGCGAAAGTTTGAAGCACCTAACTAAAAGATGGAGGATGATAGATGCATTTATGTGTCTAATTTTTCCTCAATGTTTCATATTGTTAGTACTCGATTTCGTACTTATTATGGTTAGAGCTGTCAATTTATAACCCGGCTTGCGGGTTGACCCTAACCCGGCTTGTTTCAACCCGGCCCGGCTTGGCTTGTTGTCTAAACGGGCCGGGTTAGGGTTGGCATATACAACCCTACTAGAAAACAAGCCGGGCTAGGTCCAACCCGCGGGTTACCCGTCAACCCGTCAAAATTAATAAATATATCCCTCAATCCCACCAACTCTTTAAAATCCATGATTTGCAAACATATATTAGAATTAGTTAATTTTAAATCAATAAATAAAGCTAATTTTGGATATATCCAAACAAATATAACAATTTTTAGATTTTAAATAATCAATCAATAAATTAAATTACATCTTAGATTCATCAATCACATATTTATTCGGGATGTCCTAAATTAATAAAAGGACTAGAATAATTTAAACAGTGAGTTAGTCTTACTCACATTAATTTAAACTTATAAAATGATAAAAAAAAAAAGTAAAATGCTTAGTTGATGTTAGGGTTCTCTGCCTAAGAAAACTAAAGCGCCGTAACCGGCTATATCGTTGATTAAGTGGCAATAAAAACGTCCACTTTACAACTCAGTGGTGGGGCTTCTAGTTAAACACCAAATTGACCTAGGTTCGACCTTTACTAAATGAATAATCCTAAACAATCCTAAATTTTAAATTTAATTTTTAAATTGATAACATTAACAAGCCAACCCGCCAACCCGTCAGGGTTGACCCGTCTAGGGCTAGGGTTGGGGTTTTGAGCTTGTTCGTGAATAGTACTAGGGCTAGGGTTGACCCTAACCCTAGTACGGGTTGGCAAGCTAGGGCCGGGTTGACCCTAGCTTGCCCGTTTGACAGCTCTAATTATGGTGTTTTGTGTGTTTATAGGTATTTTTTGGAAATAAACATTGTTGGAAAATTCGGCTCGAAAAGTTGCTCGAGACACCTCCGGAGAACATTTGCTATACGGATCCCAGATTTGGATAAGGGGCACCCATGGTTATGTGTAGCCCAAATTCATCTTCAGCACCCAGGGATATATGTATCCCAAATTTGTCCACAACACCCATTTGTTATTGGCACCCAAGCAACTGGTTAAGGGGCACCTTCATCCCCTTCGTTAGAACTGAATATTGGCGAGAAAATATTTTTATTCATTGTCAGATTTCAATCAAGGATTTGGAGGTGTTATAGGGAGACTAAATGGCTGAAAATTTATGGGATTGTTCCTGGGACATATACAAAGTTATTACAAGTGTTTTGGTCTATCAAATTTGGCCGAAAAATCCGTGAGAAGAAATCAGGGCAGCACGTGCATGAGAGGGACAGTTCACGGGATTACATGAGTTTTGGAGAATTTAAACGTGTTCTTCTCATGTATGATGACTCTAGCAACACTTTGGACCTTGAAAAAGATAAATGATGAGATTTTGCAGCTGTAGAAACGCGTGAGAAGCTAAATCAGGGAAGAAAATATTCCCAAAATATTTTCTTTACTGCCCGAGTTCAATGAAGAATATTGAGAATCATGGCATGATTAAATGAGTCTAAGGAGTATAAATAGGTGGATGAGATCATAGAGAAGGGGTGTCGAGAGTCTGGGGGGCTGAGGAGAGCCAGAGAAGAAGAAATTCGAGTTTTCCCAAACTCGGTTTCTGCTGATGATGAACATGAAGAACACGAAGAACGGACCACCCAAGACCGTCGTTTTCCAACAGTAACAACGACTCACAGCCGTGGGTCGTACATCAGAGGCAGACTTATTTGCCAGTGTTTGCGACACAGAGCCGTGGTTCTTAGAGCAACAGTAACAGTGACAATCCTCTGTATCGTTTTTTTTTGTTTGTAACAAATATAATTGTTACAAAACCCGGTTTTGAATTATTTCTCCATTTTCATCATTTGTAAACACCCTTCGAGCAATAATAATCATTTTTGAGAGTGTTTCCAACATGATGAGCGGCTAATTCTCCCACAACCAAGGCAATGAGGAAGCTATTTACGCATGAATAATTGGTAACTATTTTATTTTCTCTAATATTTAATTATAATTCACTCAATCACTGCTTTTACAGAGTTTTAAATTGTTTGTGTAATTTTCCTAATCAGTTGTGATTCAATTAGATAGGTTATGCTTTGTTTAGATAATCTATGCTTAAGGGATACAATTGATGTTTGAGAATTTTCTTGATTATTAGTGAGTTAAGATATAATGGACTTAAAAGATAATTAGATTTTTGGATTATTTACCATCATTAATTCATGTGTAATAGTGGAATCAGTGTCTTGGTTATTTTCTCATACCTCTCGCCCACTTTGTTAATATTTTTGTATATAATTTTATTAAATCTTTAAATTTAATCTTCACAAGTCCGAGAGTTTGAACCTCATTACTACAACATCATTCAAAAAAATATTATCATTTTGGCGCCGCCGACGCGGATTTGTGCTTAGGTAGAATTTTTAGGTTTTTTTTTTTTTTTTTTATTTCATTTGTTCTTTTTACGTTTCTTTGGGTGTGTCTTTGTATTACAGGTTTGAAGTTGGATACTAAAGACTTGGAATCAAATCTTAAAGCCAAAAGAGAAGGAAAAAGACAAAGCAAAAAAGAAAGAGCGAAAGAAAAAGTAAAAAAAAAAGAGAGAATTTATTTTATTTTATTTTTTTTAGAGACCTTCCATTTTTTGTAATTATTTTTTTTTTATTTTCTTTTGCACTTTATTTAGACTTTGGACTTGGACAATTTTTTTTTTTAAACCCTAAGGAAGGGTACATTAAATATAAAATTGTTTGTAGGGAAGGACGATGATTACAATATCGTCTCGGCCCCTCGGGTTCGCACATGACATAAGAGTCGTGGCCCGAGTCGACTTCAGCAGTTCTGCGCCCGTCTGGTACAGGAGGTAAGCTTTCGAAACACCCGCGAATCCCCTGTCAGCGGGTTTATTGTATGCCTTAAGGTGAATATATGCTGAGGATTTGAATACGGTTGTTTTAATTTCCTAGTAAAGGGAAAGGCCTGGCCAAATTAAGATAAGGACTCGGATTTCATCACCGTTTCCTTCTTGCCCGCCTTAGGAAAACGAAACCAAACGCGAACCTAAGATTAAAATTTTGACTAGAACGAGACCTATAGGGTAACGAGCTTAATAGGAAAGTCGTTCGAAAAATATTGGTTACTCTTTTGAGCATATTTTGAAGTTCATGATGGTTTCTGCGAGTTGAATGCGTGACTGCGCCGCCTTATAATACCGGTGAGACCTTGGGTATCAAAGCTCCTCGCAGCTTCCCTCGTCTCAATTCAACTTACTTAAACTCGGATTGATTCCAGAGAGGTTTGCTCAGATTGTAATGAATTCCTTTTCGAAAGATTAGAAGCTGGTCTAGAAACAATCTAAGTGGAGCCATCATGCTTGTTGTTTTCTAGATTTTATAGGTTTGATTTGGTCGAGTCAGCCTTGTTTGTGATTGTGTAGAATTCCCTTGCGGTTAGGATGTCGAACTGGTATTATAATAACCAATACAATGAGTATCCGACTGAGCATCTTGGACATTATCCTTTTTATGACCATAGTGTGAATAGTGATTGGGAACGCGAAACTTTTGAAGGTTATGGTCCATACCATTGTGAGCCCAATTACTATCCACATACCCACAGGTCATACGAGCAAAACAATCCTTCTATTTCTCTAGAAGAGTCTCTCAAGAGTTTCAATGAGTCAACATGGAAGTTATTATGAAAGAGACTTATAATATTCTTCTCCCATAAGAGTCCGTAGAGCGGTCAACTAAGATATCTCTAGAAGAGACCCTCAAGCAATTTACTGAGAGTACAAATAGGATTGTGGAAAAACTTGCTCAGGATAGTCTTAATTTCCAATGTAGTTTTCCCAATACCACCCTCGAAAATAAGGATAGTTTTTATTCACATAATCAAGATGACGAGGTTAGAATTGGTAACACTACTTGTTTTGATGAGGTTCGACCTTTTTTCATGTTATTATAATGAGGACTGTGATGAGGATAGTATTGATGAAGAATCTGAAATATATAGGCACAGTGATGAGGAATCTGTTACTCCCAATGAGCTCTTTAATGATAATATTATTTCTATTTCAAATCCAAATAATTTTAATAATTATTCACCTATTCAAAAGGACGAGAGATACTCCCGTTTTAGACGATGTAGTATTTCCTATTTACAAAGCCGATAATGATTTAGAGGAAAGAGTTTACCCTGAGAATTCTGTTTTAGAATCTAGCGATTTAGAAACACTAGTCTTAGAAGATGATAAACTCGTAGAGATGAGTGAGGATGAACCAGACTTAGAAGAAGCAATTGACCATTTTCAGGAATCTGATGACCTAGAAATTAGGGAAGTTGTGACTAGTCTTTCTAAAGATACAGAAAATTCTAAGTTTGGGGGTGATTATCATTCTCCGTATGCTTTAACTCTTAGAAAGTAACCTCCTGTAGGACTTGACATTTGTGCCTCAACCATCTTACAAGATTATCTTCATACACGTTTTCCCGATCCTAATGATGTCCAGAAAGAAGCTCAGTTGTTATAAACCCATCCTCTGGTTGATGTGGTTAACCCAGGCTATGATACCAAGATTGAATTTCTTTTCCCACCAAAAAATTTTCTTCCAATTGTGGGAACTTTTGATTTTCAAATGTGTCGAATTTTTAGTTGTGAGACTAAACCTAAATGCTTTAGGAAATTAGAATCAACATATTTTCTTAAGAATGACTACTACCCTCATTGTGGTCATTTTTGTAAGTCAAACCTGATTGACTTAGAGGATCCTCAATTATTTAGGTTATTATTATGTGCTTCTAAATTTTTATTTGAGTTTTTACAGACTCTAGGACCTAATAATTCGGATCTCACTTTTGAGGAGTTGCAGCCTAAAGAAATATATTTAGACCCTTTTATAAAAGCTGAACCTGAACCACAATTAGATGTAGTTGTCTTAATCAGGAAACTAGGTAAGGGCATGCTAGTCTTGTTCATTTTCTTGGTTTACTGCAGTTTCCTTTGGTCAGCTCTATTTGGGTTTGAAGACCCACAGTTATTCCGGCTACTGTTATACGGTTCGAGTTGACTAATCCTTTCCTAAGTCTGGCTGAAGACTTTAAACTTAGCACTTCTTGGGAGGTAACCCATGCTCATGCAACATGGTAATATCTTTACTTAACTCTTTTTTCTTCAAGTGGTAACAGTTTCTCCTTGTTCATGCTTTTAATTTTATCTTTAGAACATCGAGGACAATGTTAGATTTAAGTTTGGGGGTGGGGAAGAACTTTTTAGTTGCACTTTTGAAACTTCTAGCATCACATGGTATCCGGTTAGCTAAATTTACATATTGTTTCTCACCGAAAAGATAGAAATTGGAATGCTAGGGATAACAACCTTTTGAGACATTAGAGAAAAAGACATTGAGATCCTTGAAATTCAGGAGAGAACTTGTTCCTTTTAGAGGGTAACCGTGATGGACCTAACCATACATGATGGAAAGGCAAATAGGTCAGGAAATGCCAGAAAGACAAAGCAACCTCACAATGTAGTCTTAGTTACTGGATTGCGACTCTCTCTCAGTAGAAACTTATCATCATCAACAAGCGGAGCGACATCAAAATCTATGAAGAAAGTTGAAGACGTTTTAGGTTTAGAAGCAACAATAGAAAAGAATAATTCAAAAATCAAAGTTGAAGTTATAAGAGCAAATGATATAAGTTGTTAGAATCCATGATACCAAGACATCACAAGTTGCGAAGATCCAAGTTTTGAAAGTCCTTCTCTCATGGCCATGTAAATTGTTGTCTTGTAATTTTTGTTTCCAAAAAAAAATTAAAAAAAATTAAAAAAAATTAAAAAAAAAATTAAAATAATCATCGTTACGTTTTGTTCAATAAGGCCAAAGGGAAGTAGAAATTTATAAGTCAAGGAAGAAATCGAAGAGAAGAGTTAATTGTCAAGGTTCTATGAGGTTTGATAGTTTATCATCAACAGTTGAAGACCGAAGAAGACGTTGTTTCTACTGAGCACTATGAGAGAGTCGAAGAAAGATACATTTGGTCGCTTTGTTAGTCCGCTTTCAATCTGGCACAAGATCTTTCTAGCACTGGTTTAACTCATCACACGTAATTAGTCCAGCTGTGTAGCAGATGTCCCTCTCATCTTTATCTTTCTCCTAATCTTATCTAATTATAAAGCATCGAACGCATCTTACAATGTTTATCTAGCTGTGTAGCGGATATCTCTTTATCTAGCAGTGTTGCGGATGTGTCTCCCCTTTTCTTTAGTCAGCTTTAGAGCTGGCACCTTTAATTTCTCTAGCATTCTAGTTACTTGGAGATAGGTTGAGAATATGTATGTCCTCATAGCTCTTTGGATACTTGTGACCAAGTAGAAGTCATGGTTTTGTGGGTACACCTCTGGTAAACCCTCCCGAGATTAACTCGGTTTTATTTTCTTATTATTAGTTTTGCTCGAGGACTAACAAATAATAAGTTTGGGGGTATTTGATAGACACATTTATGTGTCTAATTTGTCCTCAATGTTTCATATTGATAGTACTCGATTTCGTACTTATTATGGTGTTTTGTGTGTTTATAGGTATTTTTTGGAAATAAACATTGTTGGAAAATTCGGCTCGAAAAGTTGCTCGGGACACCTCCGGAGAACATTTGCTATACGGATCCCAGATTTGGATAAGGGGCACCCATGGTTATGTGTAGCCCAAATTCATCTTCAGCACCCAGGGCTATATGTAGCCCAAATTTGTCCACAACACCCATTTGTTATTGGCACCCAAGCAGCTGGTTAAGGGGCACCTTCATCCCCTTCGTTTGAACTGAATATTGGCGGGAAAATAATTTTATTCACTGTCAGATTTCAATCAAGGATTTGGAGGTGTTATATGGAGACTAAATGGCGGAAAATTTATGGGATTGTTCCTGGGACATATACAAAGCTATTACAAGTGTTTTGGTCTATCAAATTTGGCTGAAAAATCCGAGAGAAGAAATCAGGGCAGCACGTGCATGAGAAGGACAGTTCACGGGATTACATGAGTTTCGGAGAATTTAAACGTGTTCTGCTCATGTATGATGACTCTAGCAACACTTTGGACCTTGAAAAAGATAAATGAGGAGATTTTGCAGCTGTAGAAACGCGTGAGAAGCTAAATCAGGGAAGAAAATATTACCAAAATATTTTCTTTACTGCCCGAGTTCAATGAAGAATATTGAGAATCATGGCATGATTAAATGAGTCTAAGAAGTATAAATAGGTGGATGGGATCATAGAGAAGGGGTGTCGAGAGTCTGGGGGGCTAAGGAGAGCCAGAGAAGAAGAAATTCGAGTTTTCCCAAACTCGGTTTCTGCTGCTGATGATGATGATGAACATGAAGAACACGAAGAACGGACCACCCAAGACCGTCGTTTTCCAACAGTAACAACGACTCACAGTCGTGGGTCGTACATCAGAGGCAGACTTATTTGCCAGTGTTTGCGACACAGAGCCGTGGATCTTAGAGCAACAGTAACAGTGACAATCCTCTGTATCGTTTTTTTTTTGGTTTGTAACAAATATAATTGTTACAAAACCCGGTTTTGAATTATTTCTCCATTTTCATCATTTGTAAACACCCTTTGAGCAATAATAATGATTTTTGAGCGTGTTTCCAACATGATGAGCGGCTAATTCTCCCACAACCAAGGAAATGAGGAAGCTATTTACGCATGAATAATTGGTAACTATTTTATTTTCTCTAATATTTAATTATAATTCACTCAATCACTGCTTTTGCAGAGTTTTAAATTGTTTGCGTAATTTTCCTAATCAGTTGTGATTCAATTAGATAGGCTATGCTTTGTTTAGATAATCTATGCTTAAGGGATACAATTGATGTTTGAGAATTTGCTTGATTATTAGTGAGTTAAGATATAATGGACTTAAAAGATAATTAGAGTTTTGGATTATTTACCATCATTAATTCATGTGTTATAGTGGAATCAGTGTCTTGGTTATTTTCTCATACCTGTCACCCACTTTGTTAATATTTTTGTATATAATTTTATTAAATCTTTAAATTTAATCTTCACAAGTCCGAGAGTTTGAACCTTATTACTACAACATCATTCAAAAAAATATTATCAGAGGACTATGTGTAGCGAAATGGCTGGCCGTGTAGATGAGAGATATCTTATCTTATAATTTATGAATGCTATGTTTGCAACCAACCTATTGTATATCCAAATTTTTAGAGTCAAGAATACAATCACAATGACTGATGAATTGCGAGAACTTCAAGAAGAATATATTGCTCTAGAGGAAAGGAAAAATTAAATGGAATCATATCCGGTTGCGAACACCAGTTCACAAACAGCGAATGCAAGCTTATTACCCAAACTAATAAACACGGTGGCGAGCACTTCGCAAGTACAACAAGTAAAGGTGACGGGGAACAATCAACATAAACTGGTGGCTATGGGAAGACGAGATCAAGAGGAGTATGAAAGAGAAAGAAATTTCTACAATCGTCGTGGAAATAACAAAATTCAAAGACTCGATCAGCCGCAAGAAACTTATGGAGGTCAAAGACAAAACTATAATAGAGGACAAGGAGGTCAGAAGGTGGTATGGGAAGAAATCAAGATGCCACCTCTAAATGCAAGTGTGGAGAAAATATGGGAAGCTATAATTTTGATGGAGAATATACCAACACCATGGAACATGGGAACGGAACCACCTCCAAACCACAAAAGTCATGAGTTTTGTTCTTATCATCATTTTCATGGACATACTACAAATGATTGCAGAAATGTAAAAAGAATTATTCTGAGAATGATAGATCAAGGAAAACTAAACCAATTTTTGGTAGGGCACCCACAATCTCAACCATTGCCACCACCACCAGAGCATCACAAAGTAAACACGATGAAAAAGAAGGAAACATTCTTCATAAAAGTTGGTGCAAAAGCAAAGAATCTATTATGTCACTCTATGATACATTCATACAAGACAATTGAAGATTTTCATGACAATGTTTTGAGTAAAGTGTTCGCAAGAGATAATGATGGAGGAGAAATTATGAATATTGCGAAAATCTCGCCACTAGAGGAATGGCAGAAACATATTATTTCTTTTATCGCAGAAGAAATCCCCGAAGGTGAAGAGGTACATGATAACCCATTGGTAGTAAAATTAGAAATTAATCCAAAACCGAAAGAAGATGAGGATGATGAAGCTGAAGATTCATGGGCAATTAATAGGATTCTAATCGATACTGGAAGCTCTGTGAACATCTTATTTTATCATACTTATAAAACTATGGGAGGAAGAGATGATGATCTTATACCATCAACATATAAGATATATGGTTTTAATGGTACTGCCAACATGCCTAAAGGGGAGGTTACTACGCGAATTCCATTGAAGGGAATATCTTCTGAAATCCTATTCTGTGTCGTTGATGTAGAATCACCCTACAATGCATTAATTGGTCGACCTTGGATACATGGGATTCTAGGTATAGCTTCAACTTTCCACCAGTGCATCAAATTCCCTTACCCTAGCGGTGTCGGAATCATAAAGGGAGATTGGGTTGAAGGAAAGAGGTGTTACGAAACTGAGGTAGAATCCTGCGAAGGAAGAGCAAACAAAAAGGAAAATTGGCGACACAAAATCAAAGAGATACAAAGAAGTGAGAGGTTGATGGTGGATGCAATCGAAATAAAAGAAGAAGAGATGTTGCGAAACTAATGCTAGCTTAGAATAAAAAATGGTGAACATACCACTACCAAGGAAGCAGTAGCAGAAAATAACAAAGAAGCAGAAGATGGCAAAGGTAATGTATGAATGATTGATTTGTTGCGACACTCTCGCAATAAATAAAATTCTCAAAAATACATTTTATTGAATGACAAAATTGAGATTGCCAAATGCAAATACAATATGATGATGTGCAAGAATTTCGCAGAGATAATGAATTCTACAAAAGACAATCAGAGAACAATGACAAAAGAGAAGGGGGCGAACCTTTATGGCGTACACCCTAGTTCGCGAATAGAATTTCGCAAGAGGCAAATGTAAGACCTAAAGTACGTCATATAAGGGGGTACCTGTTGCATGGCTCAGGGAAAGGCTACACCGCCACCGGAACCTGAGTCATGGAGATTTGGGGTCAATAAAGCCCATCCGGGAGAGGCACCTTGGATTCTCAGCTTAAGCATATGACTTAGGTTGGGCGACTAAGGTAATAAGGACTCTTCCAAGGAGTGCAGAATATGATCAAGGCGCCGAGGTACACGGTTGAGTCAAGAGTTCCAGGGGCGTCTGGAGTGTACCTTGCCATTCTTGACAAGTCTTGGCTTATACTGCATTCGGCCCGAAGAAAACCCCACTTAGGGTGCAGTCTCGTAACCATAAACCCTATAGGTAAAAGGGATAAAAGGCTACGAAAACAACTGGTTGTTGTTAAGACTGGATGGTAGGAGCTAACATTGTATGGTAAAAGTACGCCTCCTTGAAGGGGAAACCAGGGGGAGATAAGGGTGGCACCCTCCATTAGGGAGCTGATAAGTGTCTTAAGACGCAAATGTCATGAGGCTTTTTACTTGCAAGGGTATTAAGGCTTTTCATATTTGTGCAACAATCCTGAAGAGGCAATAATACTAAAGAAAAAGATAAGACGAGATCAATGGGTTTTCGCATGAAAGTGCGAAGACGTCCTGCGATTTCGTCGCAAGATGGCAATGTAATGGGGCTTTATTTTCACAAGAATATTTAGGCCTGTTATATTGTCGCAACATTCCTGAAGAGGCCATAATACAAAAGAAAAAAATTAAGGCAAGATCAATGGGTTTTTGCATGAAAGTGCAAGGACGTCCTGCGATTTGTCGCAATGACAAGAGGTGGCATAATAAGACCTTTAACTAGGAAGGAAAAATAAGACCACACAGGGATGAGATTTTGAAAAGAATCAAAATTCACTTTGCATATGATTGCGAAATTATACATAAACAACAGCGAAGTTGAGGCACAAAATAAGAAAAATCTGCAAAATCTCTCATTTGGATACAAATAACAGAGGCAAGTATGGGAATGAATGAAATTGGAAAATCTTATTTGTCTCCACGTGATAGATTAACGCAAAAATTAAAAACTTAATGATTATATTGATTAACCATATTGCAAGGAATAATTGTTTTAATGAATGCAGGTCAAAATGAAAGAAACTCATATATTAAGGAATATGGAGAACCAAAAGAATTCGCAAATATACAGAAAGGAGGAATAAATGTACAAGTATTACAGAAGATTAAATAAAGAAACAAAGACTACTTCTTAGTTGATCCTTCATCATCTTCATCAGACTTGTTCCGTTCTTCGTCTGCATCAGAACTGTTATCTCCATCAGAACCTTCATCACCATCAGATTCTTCATCATCAGCTTCGCTATCAGAAATAGTCAGACTAGGAATGTTCTTTGGGATCTCCTCCAAGAGACAAGGATAATCATAATGAGGAATACTATGGTCATCACAAACCATTTGAATAGTTTGATTGAGAAAATGCATAGCATCGTTCTTAAAGTTCGCATCAGTGTTCTTGATTTGATTCTTTAATCTAGAATACTTATCGTTGCGAGAAGAAAGATTCTTTGCGAGTTCCTATTTTTCATCTTCAAGTTCCTCAATTATTTCGCGATATCTACTTTCAGAATCTGTGAGCAAAATGAAATCAATTAATAACTTGATGAAAATTCATAAGAAACAAAAGATTAGTGAAGAAGAACAGTTAATAACCTTCTCTGTCAGAAATCATACCTCTAATCAAGGCTGTATGCTCAACTTGGAGACTAACATTTACACCTAAATCTTTTCTGGCATCGTTTAATATTTTCGCAGCCCAAGCGAATTCATCCTCATTATTTATAAGGAGACGAGAACGAATTTGGTTTTCTCTTTCGCAGAGTTCGGTATTCTTGCGGTTAGCTTCATTCAAGTTGAACTTCAAGAATGGTCTCTTGGAATTTCGCCAAAGCATTAGCACCTTGATCAGAGATGCGATCCTTATCATCTATGAGACCGCTAATTTTGGTTCTTAGATCATTGATTTTCTATTTAGAATTAAGAAAGAAACGCTTAAATCGGTTGGATAAACCTAAACTAGATCTATGGTCAATCTCTAAGAGGCGAAATTTGGATCTCAGTTCATTCAGAGAAAGAGATGAAATTTTATCATTTGAGAAACTATTTAAAGATTTATTAAGGCGCTCAAGAAGGGTATCATTATCCAAGGCATTAGGGAATGCACGAAGAATGGTAGCTTCATCAGAAAGACCATAAATGTCTACAAAAAGGATCAATCAAATAAGATAAAACAACAGGATGAATGAATGAAGGGAAAGGAGAAAAATAACATTCGATAGAGTTGATTATTAGCTTGCTTAAGACTAGAGATTTTATTCTTGTACGAAGAAGAATCAATTTCTAGTTGTTTGTTCTTCTCGGGAAGATCTTTGACTTCAATTTTCAGTTCCTCATTTTTTGCACGAAATTGAAGATTCTTCTTTTCAAGAACTTCGCGTCTCCTCTCCAGATCGGAGGCAACAGCGAAAGAAGATTTTCCAGCCTGCGAGAAAATGTGAAAAGTATTAAAATAGAAAGAGATTTTGAGTTACAGTAATGAAGAAGTAAAAAATCGAAAGCATACCAGACTATTAAGAGAATGCAAGAAGTTGGGAGTAACCGATCTAGAAACTCCGCGAAGAGAATTATCACCATCCAGTAAAGGAACATCGCAAATCGTAGCGAGAGCTTTGCATGTATTAGTGAATTGATTATCTCCCATTCCTTGCCAAGAATCAGAAAAGAGGCCAGAGAGCTTAGCCATAGAAGATTCATATGGAGAATCTTCATTTGCAGCAAGGTCATCATTATCCTCATCATCCTCATCACTCTCGGAGTTTTCATGAGAAGGAATATTTGAAGGAGAGGAAGAACGGATTTTTCTCTTCTTTGAAGGAGGAGCAGTTGGTTTTTCCCTGCGAAGAGCACCTTTGCCTTTATAACCAGTCTTCGCAACATTGGCAGGCTCTTCTATTTCAGCAATAATCTACATACACAGATAGAAATAAGAAATAGAGGCTGATAGACACATTTTTGTGTCCAATTTGTTCTCAATACTATACATTGTTGGCACTCGATTTTGTACTAATTTTGTTATTTTATGTATTTGTAGGTATTTTTTGGAAATAAATATTTTAAGAAAATTCGGCTCGAAAAGTTGATTTTGGCACCCGGAGGACAAGTGTTATTCGGACTCTCGCTTTTGGATAAGGGGCGACCACTGGATAAGGGGCGACCTTCTTTCAAAATTCAAAATTTGTTTTGGCGGGAAAATTCTTTCCTTTACTGGCAGATTTTCAATTCGACATTTGAAGGTGTTTTAACGAGATTAAAGAGATGAGACTTAATGGGTATATGTGATATGAGTATATGAAGATATTATGGTGGTTGGGATCGATCAAATTTGTCCAGAAAATCAATTCCCAATCAAAACAGAGAAAAGAATATCGTCTCATTTTTGGAAAGAAAATCACGTAAAAGATGTTGCATGTTTGTGTAGTTAAGCCCAGATATTCTCCTAGGATGCGTATCAATCAGTTTATGAAGATTTACAAGACAATTAACGTACACAGAGGAAGAAATAAGAAATTATTCTCAAAAATATTTTTCTTCATTGTGAAGATTTTTGAGGAGTTATGGCGAGATTCAATGAGGCTTAGGTGTATAAATAGGTTTCTACTATCACAGGGAAGGGCTTTCGAGAGTTGGGAGTCGAAAGGAGGGCCAGAGGAGCAGAAATCAGAGTTTTCAGAACTCTGTTGCTGCTGCTGCTGCTGCCCGTGAAGAACAAGGAATCGGCCACGGTTCCTTCATCCATTTGCAACTGTTTCTTCAACTGCTCTGCAACGTTTATCTTCATCGCAACAGTTTCTTCATCATATTTTGCAACAGAAAAGTAAACCACAGCATTTAATTTTCCGTCACCATTTGTTTCTCTGTAACAGTCCAACATCGTCTTCGCAACAGGAATTGCTGTTGCGATTTCTCTGTTGCATTGTTTACTCAATTGTAATCAACTTTGGAGCAATAATAAAACATTTTGAGATTATGATTAATATGAGGAGCTAAACCCAACATTGGGACGACGGAGGGAGTCTATTTTCGTCATTGTGGTAAATTTAATTTATTCTTTTTATGACTTTTGCACTGATTAAAAATTGAAAAATGATTTTAATTAATTAGTTATCATTTTATTTGATGCGGCATGCTTGCTTAAATGTTTGATGTCCCATGCTTACGATTTATAACTAATATTCTGAGAATCTATTTTGGCAAAATAAGAGTCCATATATTTATGTTTTGAGCATTAATTGTTAAGAATAAATAAAATATACCACATGCATGAAGAATTGGCCAAGTCCTTAGTCCCAATACCTCTCGAACATCTTGTGACAAATTTGTACATATATTTTCGTTTTAAAATCTATTCAAGTCCGAGCAACGAACTTTTACTTACCTCTTGAAAAATACTATAACAGAGGCAACAATATACTGTTTAAAATCATAAGAGAATATGTCTTACCTCATCTGTGTATGAGCGAAGAGCTAACAAGGTATTAGCCTTCCCAGTCTTGTGATAGCTATCTTTCAGTTTCTGGATCTGTAGAATATCGCAAGAATCAGCGAACAAAAGAATAAAGACAAATAAAAAAATATAAAGTGGGTGAAACTGGAAGAGAATACCTCTTTGTACTTATCGGGCCAAGAGAATACCCAAAGTTGATAAGAAGCGAGATTCTCAGGAAGAACATTTGACCCAGCAATATAAGGTCCTTTCAGGATAAAGAAAACACACCATTTATCATCTTTGGATTGGCGAGGAGTTGTGTTCTTACCAGAGTGCCAATCAATGTCTTTCATGAGTATTTTATCTTCATCAATATTATCTTTCCTTTTCAAGCGAATACCCCAGCGGGGATTCTCTCTCTTCATGGAGATCAATTCATAATTTCAAAGAAACTCGCTACTATGTATTTTTCAGCAATTATCTCCAAGTCTGCGAATTTAGGATCCCTAAGTTCTTTAGAGTAAAGAGATCCTTTACCAGCACCACGGTTAGCGAACTCCAACATTAGACGGATGCAATCCCCACTCAATTGGAAGATAGCTCGCGAAAATCCCGAGTGTGCGAGAATTTCATAGAACAGAGGAATATCTGGGTCATAAAGGGGAATGGGGAGACCTGCGAGAATTTGACCCAGCGAAACTATGATTGATTGATCATCACAATGTTGATCAGAGAAAAGTTTGATAGAAATAATTGACTTGGCACTTTCACCAGGAATGGTAGAAAGTGTGAAACCTTTCTCAGCAAGATCTTTTTGGACGTCATTTAAGTTTTTCTCATGTTTGTGGCCACTTGGAGGCATATCTGAATATAGAGTATGGGAATGGATAAAAAGTAAGAAGATTGAAGAGGGAAGAATTACAGTAGCAGAACTTATGGAAGAACAATAGAGTTGCAGAGATGAGAGAATAAAAAGAGAAGAGAAAGTAAAAATAAAATGGAAAGAAGAGAAACAAGAATATATAAAGAAGATTTTTTTTACTCGAAGAAATAAACACCATTAATGTGAAAAGACGTGAGCGGTTGAAAAGCAGCGGTTACAGAAGACGTGTCAAGAAATAGATGGGAGAAAGAATACGTATGATGAATGCAGAATCTGAAGAGATGAACAGCTGCGGCATTTCTCACATCATTCTCTACTTCGCAGAGAAGATATGAGAAGAGGCAAGATGTAGGATCAGAATCTCGCAGCAATAATGACTTAGCGAAATTATTAACAACACAACACAGCAGCGTCGCAGAATAACTTCAGAAACGAAATAATAAACAACGTCAGCTAAATCATGAGAAAAATGTGATAGTCCTGCGAAAATTAGAGAGTTTGTGAGATTAACATTTTTAAGGTTGCGAGAATGTCGCAAGCCATATCAGAAAATAAAGGTTAGATTAGTTGTCATCCACTATGTAAAACTCTATATAAAGAGCCGATCAGCTGTAAGGAGGAGAGAGATCTTTTCTGATTGAGAAGCAAGTAAATAGGAGAGAGAAAATCTAGAGCAGTGGTTATTCTTGATTCCTTTATCTTTTCTTGTAAGATTTTTCAAAGATTCATCAATAAAATTAAGATTGTTAATCTAAAATGAGTTGAATATTAATGAAATCTTGTGAGGGGTGTAGTGTAGGATTTCCTGCAACTACACAAGATGTGATGTTACATTGATCATGTCCGAGGAATCAAATTATCCCAACTCGAGGATGATGGAAGAACATGAAATTTTTCAATAATTGACATATGTATTGTGTTATAACATTGATTGGTCGAACTCACAAGTGTTTCTATCTCAAGCTTGTTGTCAAATTTAGTGGTCAAAAATATATCTTGATTTCTAGTCTACAATTAATTAAATATCGGGTTAGGATAGAAGTATGGTTGATAAATGGACATCACGACAGTCATCATTGCGTTCTACCGTTTGAAGGCGAAGATCAACCAAATCCTTTGGAGAACTTCTTCAAAAAAGGTAAATGAAGACTGGACCGCCTATTTCTCAAGTTATATTCATCTTTCTATCTATGATAAAATGTCACGTACCTAATTAGACTATTATGCATATACAAGAATTTCGAGTCAAGTTTATCTTGGTAATTAGTTCTCGAAATATAATGACTAAGCTTAATGAACATTTGTTCATACTTGATGAATTTCGGTTAAGGACAATCTATTATTCACAATCAAAATCATGATTCAAATTTTATCATTCGAAAATAGCCTGGAACAGTGATATGTGTCATTGACGTTATTTGGGAATGTATCGAATCGATTTAGAGAGAAATATAGAACTACTGTAAATTCGGATACAAGACAATATGTATCAGTCTTACAAATTGGGAAGACTGTTATAAAGACGAGACCATATTACATGTACTTGGTACACGTAACGGAGTATCTGTATGTCGACAAATAAATTTTTAGTATGCATATCCTTGTGCACATCTGGTAAAAATCTGTGAACTCGTGAACCGGATCGGTACGCATACCCGTATGTAAACCGAAAAGGAACTATGGTTACGGAACAGGTTTGGTATCCATACCAGCATACATACCAGAAAAGTCTTATGTTCCGGAACTCGATTTGTGCATCCATACCGGTACGCATACCAAAATCGTTATGTGGACTCCAGAATCGGTAATAGTATTAAGGTACACATACCGATACGCATACCTAAATAGTTCTGTGAACTCCGGAACTTGGTTGTTTTTAATTGTACACAAACTAGTACACGTACTGTGACTAACCTGACACACGAACGGCTATGGTATTTGTACTTTGTACATCTACTAACCATGTCGATTATTTTCAAATGCAATAGAATTATTTCTACGAGATAATTAGCATTTTGATAAAATCTTTAAAAACACAATACACTTATTTGATCACATGATTGTGACTCAAGGTTATAAAGTCTTAAGTGTTTATGGAAATGAAGATTAAGTTTAAAAGTTCAAATCGGCTAGTTTTGGCTAACCACCTTGAATGTAGTCTTTATACGCGGTTCGGTTACGGTTTCACCTAACCAGAGTATATATCTTGTTTATGTAAATCAAATTCAAAGATTCATATAACGTGTGGATATTGTTTGCTTGGTTCCAAAGCTATCTTAGCTTAAACCTAAAGCAGCCTATGCTTTGAATGTCTATAAAAGGGGAACTTCAAGCAACTAGGATCTTTGAATCCCGACACTACTTTTCTTGGTGTGTCCTAGTTGTAAATAGAGTCGTCTTCTTCCTAAACCCTTTTATGGTTTAGCGACTACAAACACTTCGCAGGGATTCGTGAAACCAGGTCCAGTTATTTTTTATCTTGATAGATCGAATATCCCGATCTTGTTTGGTTGTTGAGCTGCTCAATAACAAGATAGATAGTAATTATCAAAGTTCTCTTCGTCTCAGACTTTGTTGATTCCACAAGTTTTATACTTGTGAGGTGAATAATGAACTAGGTTTCACTTCGGGTTGCGTAAGTCCGGATTTTGAGGTTAGCTAGACTCATTTTATTGCTATCTATTTCCAACACCTAGATCAAACTTTTTGATCGTAAAGAAAATTACATATAGGTTTATCTGTGGGAGGCATATTGGTTTAAAGTCTTCAATTGAGTTGAAGCAACTCTTAGTTGGTATGTCGTCAGTTACAGGAATCAATTGTGCGGAGTCCTACTGGGATTCAATAGGCGTAAGGAACGCGACTGTAACTGAACTGATGGGAGGGTTTAATTTGGCATCAACTACATTCCAGTCCGAAGTTAATTGGTAGTAGGCTAGTGTCTGTAGCGGCTTTGGTGTTCAATCTGGACTAGGTCCCGGGTTTTTTTTGCATTTTTGGTTTCCTCGTTAACAAAAAAAAATGGTGTTTGTGTCATTTTTTTTCCGCATTATATTGTTTATCTTTATAATTGAAATATCACAGGTTGTGCTTTAATCAATCATACTAGATACATCCGACTTTGTTTATCGGATACAACTTGATTGATACTTGGAAATTGATCTTTGGAATCACCAACTACTCTCACCCGGAAATCAGGTTCACGGACTTGTCTGTAAACGTTCTGATTGTGAGAGATAAAGACGTAACTCTGAAAATTCTTTCTTGATTGAGATTCATTAAGCTGAACTCTCAGAATTATATTTGAGTTTTTTCCTATTAAAAATTTGGTGGTGTATTTTGGTAACCCCGCATTTTCATACTGGTCCAAGGCATGATCAAGAACTGGACAATACATCAAGAGCAATGACGCATGCCAAATGCATCATTAAAGTCTGTTATTTATCTAAGTAAAGCGAATGGCGCATGGAGCATTGAGATTCCACAATTGTACACGAGTATTGGCATGAATTAACTCTATCATAAGTGTCTTAAATAGTTAAGTTCAATACCTGGTCAGTATCAGCAAAAGATGGTGCAAGAATGGCTCTAAAGTGGCGGTTATAATGCGGTTATGCAAGTTTGAAGGATTTACACACATGGATGGATTATGGGATGAGTTAGGAAAGTTACGAAATTAATTATAATTGTAAATTAAGTTTTCTAACCACTTATAACAGGTGTGGCATCATTAGATCTAGTTGGATAAAGCAAGTCAATTACAAACACCTTTTGGACACTTGGTTGTCTAAGGCTTGTGCATTAGTTATGCGTATTTTTATTATCTGTATCAGTAAACAGTAACCATGACTATAGTTTATTATCTGTATTTTTTGATTCAATTAAAATTACTGTTAATAATTATCTATAGGACCTAAAGTTATGAGTCGATAATTGAGCAAAATTGAGCATCTGAATGATTCTAATTTTGCTACTTGGAAAATATGTATTAGGCATAAACTGTTTCCAGAAAAAGTAGAATATGTGATTGATTTTCCCACCCCTCTTGCTCTTGTTGCTAGACTTAGTTATGAACGTTTCTTGGAAGATGATAAAATATCTAGATCAACTATGTTAACCTTTAGGGATTCAAACTTAGAAATTATATATGAAGGTTATCAAACTGTTTCAAGAAAAAACAGATTAAAAATGGTGAACACAAAGTTTATATGGGTAATAGTATTGTGATGTCTTAGGCATCAAAACCGTGAGATTGTCTTTGCCTGGTCGAAACAACTTACTCCTTACTGATGTATTGTTCGATCCTGATATGAAACGAAACTTAGTGTATGTGTCGTGTCTTGATGATACGGGTTTTGAGGTTGCAATGCGATTCAGAAAAATGTTTATAGGAAAGCATGGTAGAATTTTAATTTTGGGAACTAAAGTTGATGGTCTATATCGTTGGAACCAGAAATCTTCTATTTTAATAAAGTAGTTAAATTCTTCTGCTTATTTCTCTGAGTGCTTTAATTATCTTGATTATTCTGACTCACTTACGTGGCATATGAAATTGGGTCGTGTTAATAAGGATAAACTATCTCGCATGTTTAGCAGTGTTTTACTTCCTAAAGTTAAAATTAATTTTAACATATGTGAACTATGTGTGATAGGTAAAATAGCTTGGAAGCCTTTTGGTAAAGCTATTAGATCAATGTGGTCCCTTGAATATCAAAAATCATAGAGGTATGACATATTTTATAATATTTACCCGGTGACTATTCTCGTGTTGGTTATGTTTATTTGCTATCTAAGAAATCCAGTGCTTTAGATATTTTATTACATATAAGAACGAAGTAGAAAATCAGTTAGATAAAAAAAAATCGAAGTTCTTCGCAGTGATAGAGGTGATGAATATAATTCTGAAAATTTTGAGATTTTTTTAAAAATAATGGTATTATTCATCAATTTACTATGCCTGACACGCCACAACAAAACAATGTAGCTGAATGTAGAAATCTTACTCTTCTTGGTATGACTAGAAGTATGCTTAGTCTAAATTAGGCACTCATTTTCAGGTGAAGCTTTATCTACTTTTATTTACATTTTGAATCAGATATCATCTAAATCTGTGACTAATACACTTTATGAGTTGTGGAGTGGTAAAAAAGCCGCTTAAGTCACTTTAAAATTTGGGGTGCAAATGCACATGTTAGGGTGTTAGATAAAAACATATCTGAATTAGACCTTAAAACTGTTAAATGTATATTTATCGTTATGCTGATCATTCTAAAGGTTATAGATTTGTTGTTTACCATGATGATGTATCTATAATTGAAAGTAGCGTTGCATATTTCATTGAAGAAAATTTGGAACCAATGTCTAATAATTGTATGGTTGACTTGTTTGAAATTTCTAAAGACAAAACCTCTTTTTAGATAATGAAAATTTGATTCACTCTCCTCATGTGCATGATACAATTACTAAGATTGTTAGAAGTCGGAATCCACGTTCTTATTTGAAAGATTATGCAGTTATTTTAGATGAGAATGAATTTTATGATAATGGGGATTTTTTCGTATGATGATAACATATTTGAAGTTGATCCTTTAAATTTTAAACAAGCTATGAAATAGCCTGATGCTGATAACTACAAATGAAGAAATAAACTCCATTAATGGAAACAATGTTTAGCAATTTGTTGATTTACCTGAAAACAAGAATGTTATAGGTTGTAAATGTATTTTGAAAAAAAAAATTAAGGTTGATGGGTCAGTAGACAAATATAAGGCTAGATTAGTAGCTAAAGGTTAAACGCAAAAAAAAAAATAAAAAAAAATAATTCAAAGATGTATCATTTTGTAGCTAAATTTACATTGATAAGAACCTTATTACATATTGCTGCTCACTTAGATTTAGAAATTCACCAAATGGTTACTAAGACAGCCTTCCTAAATGGAGACTTAGAGGAAGAGATATACATGGAACAACCTGAAGGCTACACAAATGAAAATAACATATAAAAGGTATTAAGTTAAAAATATATATTTATGGCTTGAAAAATCTATCTCGTCAATGGTATTTAACTTTTTCATGATCCTGTTACTAGTTATGGTTTTTTTGCTAATGTTTATAATCCTTGTATTTATGGTTTTAACAGTGAGAGTACTTTTGTTATGATATCTCTTTGTGTTGATGATATATTATTGTTAGGTAATGATTTGAACTTGATTGTAAAAATTTAAACTTTGGTTAAATGTCGTTTTTAGATGAAAGATATAGGTGAAGCGATTTTATATTATACATCAAGATAATTAGATACATATTGCATAAGACAATTCATATGTCTCAAGAAACATACTTAGATAATGTTCTAAAGAAATATAAAATTGAACAATGTGGTCTTGTTGATACACCCGCACTACGAGAAAATATTCCTTTAGGTGACAATAATTTTTGCGGCAAAAAAAGAAAAGTTGTCATTGTTGTTAGGTTTTCTGTGACAGGATTCAAGTTTTATCTCTCATAAGTATTTAGTGACTACATTTAGAGACAAAATTATATGTTGTTACCGATAAGTTTTTTGAAATAATATATTTTCGTCACCATTTAAATCTATTGCGATGATGCTAAAAGGTTGAAATAGAATTTTTTTGGTGATAATCCATAACTTTCATTACCAAAAAAAGCTTATACTGAAAATATTAATTCGTCACTAAATAAGTTTATAGTAACAAAACTAAAATTTTGACGTTGTATTTATTTTTACTGACCATCAGTTTTTTGTTGCAAATATTTATATAGTAACTACTTCCAATCATCACAAGAAAGAGCATCTGTAACGAACTAAATTTCGTCGCTTTAGTCATTTTCAGTAACACTATAATTTTACCGCAGTTCATGATTTCAGTGATTACTGAAATTTTGGTAACAACGTATTTTATCACGTAAAACATAATATTTAACAAAAACTTATAAATTAGCAGTAACCAATTTATTCCTCAAGGTAATTTTTGATAAACATAGGTACTAAAATACTCATTTTTATTCTATGACGTGATAATATTCTAAGATTCATCCATTAGAAATAAATTATTAAATTGGAACTAAAATGCACATCATCATTAGTTTTTTATTTGATTTTGCAGATTATGATATAGGTTCCTTCTTTGACACTGCTTGTACCGTTTAAAGTTCTCTTAGTCAAGTTATATCACAGTTCTCCACTATTACTTCAGAAAATAAAAAAAAAATCACTATCAAACACATACTCTCTTTTATTCAATCCCTTTTCTCAAACAACAATAATATCCCTTCAACTCAAACAATACAACATTACAAAGATCAAGCCATTTGTAGAGGGGATAAATTACCTAAGAAAATGGCTCCTGCAAATGGAAAAGAACAAATTCAAATGAATTCAAAACCATATGCACAGGTAGTTGTAAGTTTAATGTATGCCATGTTCTGTACCCGGCCTGATTTGAGTTTTGTGGTTGGATTAGTAAGTAGATTTCAAAGTAATCCCGTTGTCGCTCATTGGTTAGCAGTAAAGCGTGTAGTGTGATATATCTAGAAGACAAATGGATATAAATTGACTTACCACTCTGACTCTTTACTTGTTGAAGGGTATACTGATGCAGATTTTTCATGAGACATAGACAGATTAAAGCCTACTAGTGGGTACATATTTACCATAAGTGGTGCTGCAATATCATGGTTTATAAAGAAACAATCATATGTAGCGAAGTATACAATGAAATATGGGTATATTTTTTTTGTAGCCGTGCACCTAGAGAAGCTGGATGGATTATAGGTTTTTTGATTGATTTGAAATTAATTCCTAAGCTCAATGTAATCTCATGCAGCTGGAATACGGACTTTAACATAATCTCATGCAGCTGGAATTGCATCTTCGGGATCAATTGCAATAACTTCACCCATAATCTTTCTAATCTTAGTAACAGCTTTCACATTCATATGTTCAGGAAGAATCTTCTTTAGCAGAATCCAAAAACATTGAATACCCTAATCAATTCTTGATAAATAACTTCAGAATTATAAAAATGAAGGATCACAAGGTAACCAGTAATACTCCAAGGACGAGTATCAAAAACCTTCTTTTGAGTATCCTTATCTTTAAACCGAAATTCCATGACATTATCATCCAACTCAAAGACTTCGATATCTTCCTCTGGAATAAAATCCCAAGTAAAAACAATATTTTTCTCCACTATCTTCAATCCCATTTTTCCTTCAATAATAATTTTACCTGCCAGACTAATTTTCTCAGTTGTATCTTCATTATCATCAATATTCTCAGATTGATGGTACACCACCTCATCAACATCTCCAAGATCTAAACCAGCTTGCATAAACTTAGTAGACAAATCTGAGACTGATTTGTCATTATTCTCTGCCATTAGTTGATTCACAATAGCGTTATGATATGTTCGAGTATTCTTATGGATATGAGACATATAAAATAGAATAGGACTTTTATAGGATTTCAACCCTAGAAAAATTTGGGATTGACTTGAATTGAGATAGATATTCATCCGAATATTTTGACTTTGAGAAGAAAATCTTGACTGAGTATAATACTTCAAAAGGAATTCTTGTTTTGCAAAAGTAAATTTGCAGTTGTAAATAAGACCGATAATCACAAGAGATATTAATGAAATCTGTTTGTAACTGACTTTTTGAAATATGAATTTCACTAAGGCCGACCTTTCCAAACCCAATGAGTCATTGTAGCAAATCGGTAATAGAACTTTACCAGAAAACAAACCTGACAATCTGTGAACACACAAAAGCTTCAAAAAGCATATAACAACTTTAGCAAACGCTTGAATCACAACTGCAAACACATTAGGAAGAAAAGATATGAAACATAATTTCAAAATATTATCAAAGACAATTTGAATTAGTCTAACAAATTAAAAGATTTAAAAGATATAAGAGACTAGTAACATTTACAAACAATTAGAATAAAGAAAGAAAGATTATAGATCAAAAACTGATTCTCTTGCAAGCAGTTGTTAGGGAACTTGAGGATTGCTGATGTAGTGATCTTTATGATATTGTTTCTAGCCAACGGTATTATACTAGTTGTACTAACAAAAATTCTGGGTGTAACGCCCTTTCAAACAAAACAAAAGTCGTCCCCTCACAAGCATCCACACAAACCCGAACCTTGCAAGATCCTGGGAGGTGACCCCCTTTTTTCTTTTTCTTGTTTGTGTGTCTGGACAGTTTTAATCATGTTCAAAATGGCGATCCATCTTACACCACTGTTTTTGTTTACAGTCGGTAATGTTCTCATCTCATGTAATTTTCTTTTTCAGTTATGTTATTTTTCTTTTTCTTTGTTAAGTCTTATCTCTAAATAAGACTAAGTTTTGTACTTTATTCAACACTAACTTTAATAATGAATACAAACCTACTTATTACATGGTATCAGATACCAAAAGGTAATTTTGACTTCCTCCGATCCCTTACCCTACAAGTACATCCACCGTTAAACCAGCAACTTCAATCAACATTAGAATGGTTAGAACAACTCAAAACCAACAAGCTTCATCTTCCGCTGCTCAACGCAAATCTAAACATCAACATTCAACATCTTTTTCCACCTTTTCCTTCTCCACAACGTCAACACCAACTGACGTTATCTACTTCTCAACAACTACCACCACCATTAAATTCATAAATTTCACCACAACCACCACTGTCACAATTACAATTTGAACATCGACAACATCACCAACCTCCACAATTTTATTTACAACACTAACAATACCAACAATACGCATATAATCTCTTTGGTTTTCAAACAGATTTGGTATTCGTTTTCAGAATATAGATAATTTTGTATCTATAAAGTTGGATGCGCAAATTATCTGGTGTAGTAGAAACATCAGATCTCCTCAATCTTTATTTGTACAAATCTTTTTACATGGAAAAACCACCAGGTTTTGTTGGTCCACAAAATCCAACTCATGTTTGTCACCTTCAAAAATCTTTATATGGGTTAAAAGATGGACATAAGGCTTGGTTTGAGAGATTTAGTATCTACCTTGTGAAATATGGTTTCTCAAATTTTATATGTGACAGTTTCATGTTCATCTTTCAAAAGAATTTCAAGAGAATGATCTTATAGTATATGTAGATGATATTTGTAGAGTCTTCTGATTCTTTGCTCACTTCTTTTATTGATTCCTTGAATAATGAATTTCCTATGAAGTATCTAGGTCCTTTACATTATTGCTTAAGCGTTGAAGCTCATTTTGACTCTTCTGCTAAGAAAATGCTTCGAACTCATAATAAGTATATGTTGGACCTGATCAGGAAACATAATATGATTGGTTGTAAACCTTGTAAAACTCCAGTTGATCAAGGGAAAAGAGATTCTGCTTTTGATGGTTATATTTTGCAGGATGCTTCTGCTTATAAAAGTCTTATTGGTGGTATGCAGTATCTGACTCTTATAAGACCTGACATTACCGATGCAGTGCACTATGTCAGCCAGTTTATGCATTGTCCAACATATATTCATATTCATCTTGCAAAAAGAATTCTTATTTACCTGAAAGGTTCTCTTGGACAAGGTCTCACTCGTGATAGTAGTTGGGATGGTTATCCTGACACACGAAAATGTACTTTTGGATATTGTGTATTTGTTAAAGGTAATTTAGTCTCATGGGTTTCACGAAACAATAAACTATTTCTCGATCTTCTACTGAAGATAAATATAGGGGTCTTGCAAATGCTGCTACTGAGATTTTATGGCTCTGTTATTTGTTTGAAGAAATTTATGTCAGATTACCTCTTATGTGAAAGATTTCATGTGACAACTTAGGAGCTGGAAGTCTTACTTCCAATCCAAATTTTCATGCTTGTACCAAATATATTGAGTTTCATTATCACATAATCATGGATTTATCTAAGTTTGGATTTCTTAAGGTATCTTACATTCAATACTCTGAGTCAGCTAGCAAATTTATTTACCAAATTAAAGGTTATCCAAAGTGCAGTTTGGTATTCTTAAGAGCAAACGCATGCCTTCTGTCAACGTATAGTTTGAGAGGGAAAGTAAAGCGTTTGAGTATTGCTGATATGGTGATTTTATATGTCTTGTTTATAGCCAATGGTATTATACTGGTTGTAGTTCTGATAGATGTGTAACAGAAACAGTTTTTTGTTAACAGTTGGTAGTGTTTTCACCTCATGTAATATATTTTTTTTCTGTTATGTTATTTTCTTTTGTTTGTTAACTTTTGTGTTTTTATCAGACTAAGTCATGTATATAATTCAATAAATTTTACAATCAATGCAAACCTAATTATTAAAGTAGTATTCAAGTCTGATTCGAAGTTTCAGAAACCGCACAATTGAAATATACGCTGAAAGCTGCGTGAGCAACTGAAAACGCAGGGGATACCAAATACACCCAACTTTTTCGTTCGACAACCTGTATAGACAAAACTTAATACAATTGCAAGTTGACCAGCTTAATGATCCTTGACAATATGTATATAGAGTTAATATCTCAACCTGTACTCAATCAGTATGTATATAGACACAAGGTCCATGAACCTGATTGTTAAGCAGAATACTTGTACGGCCCTTAAAAATCAATATCCATGATCAATATATTCGTATCCAAATAATTCAATCGGAATTCTGTCAAGTGATTAAACTTGTTATCTATCTTTCAATATACGAATTCGACAAGAAACTAGTCTCGTAATTGATTACAATTAAGCGGTCATATCTACTTAGATTGAATACATACAAACCCGTGTAAATACAATTATAAAGATAAAAAATATAATGCGGAAAAGGAAAAACACAAGATACTAGAAAAAAATTTAACGAGGAAACCGCAATAGCAGAAAAATCCATGGACCTCATCCAGATTGAACACCACACTGTATTAACCCGCCATAGACACTAACCTACTATTATAATTCGGACTGGAATGTAGTTGAGACTAAATCCACTCTCCAAGCGTTTCAGTTACAATCACGCTCCTTACGTCTCTTGAACCTCCAACCTCCCAAGGTTCTGTGCACTTGATTCCATTAGCTTACGTCCTTTACAGCGTAAGAGTTGCTTCAGCCGAAGTGAATACTTTTGATACCATTATGCCTCTAACAGATAATCCTATTTGATTTTTGTTAGATCAAAGATCAAGATGCGAAAATCTGTTTGCAATTGACAAGCTAGCAAACCTCACAAATCCGGAACTTACGACTCCCGAAGAGTAGCCTAGATTCTTAACCACCTCTCAAGAACAATCGTCGAAAGATCAACAAAGATTAGTCTTTAGAGATCTATCTCGAGAAATCACAAAATACGAGATGAATAGAACTTTGTGATTAATATTTATCTTGCCTGAAAGACTACAAAAACCCTGATAACAGATAAGCAAGATTAGGATACATGAATTATCAAGGTAAAGATAGTCGGACATGGCTTCACAAATCCCCAAGCGAAGTCTTTTTATTCGTAGACCTAATAGGTCAATAAAGGCGACTCTACAATCAACTAGGACACAAATTCTCAAGGATCCCAGTTGACAGAGATGCTCTATTTATAGTTTTCAAAGATCAGAGTTATCTTAGAATTCAAGCTAAGATAACTTGATAATCAAGCAAACAAATTAGGTCTTCAAACTATGATAAAAGACTATACGCATAGGTTCGGTTTCCAAATCGTGTATAATGACTGTTCGGTTTTGGAAAGTTAGTCAAAGAACTAAAAGCTATTTGATGTTCAATTAAAGACCTAATAAATTAATCATGAATCACATAAGTTTTTAAGTGATCAATAAATACTAAATATATTAAAATAATAAGTCTTTGAGCATCTGCTAAACATTATCGGGACAGTTGGTACAACGGTTTGCCAACCGTAAGGCTTGTTCACGAGTCAGGGTGATACGGTTCGTGAACCGGTTTCGCCAACCCTACTAGGCTACCGATGATAATGATTGTTCAATTTCATCATTTAAATTTTCTGCAATCTGCTCATCTGAATCATCCATTTTTCTATTCCTCTCCATTGGAGCTTTCGAACTTTTGTAGTTTTAAAAGCGATTCCTTTACTTTGAATAGACTATGATTCATGATCAAAGATCTTTATCTTTCCAACGAGTATGCTTCGTGAGAGTGTTGAAAGATCATTTGCTTCTATGATTGCATGCTTCTTAGAATCGTATCTAGATCGCAACGATCTGAGAATTTTGCATACTATATCTTTTTCAGAAATAGTCTTTCCAAGAGAGAAAGAACCATTAATTATCTCAGAGAGTTTAAGATGAAACTCTTCAAAAGTATCGTTGTCATCCATTCGAAGGTTTTCCCAATCGGACGTAAGAGTTTGAAGTCTAGATTCTTTCTCTGATGTGTTTCCTTCGAATACGATCTGAAGATTATCCCAAGCTTCTTTCGACGTTTTACATGTTGATACATGATGTTGTAGATAACGACTTACAACATGTATTATAACATTCAAACCATCTGAATTCTGCTTAGCAAAAGTCTTTTCTTCGTTTGAAAAGTCCACTAAGCGTTTAAACTCGGTTTCCGAATTTTCTACTTCCGGGCGATTATAACCATCGACGACTAATAGCCATGTATTAAAGTCTCGTGATTGAAGAAAATATCTCATAGCATATTTTCACCATAGATAGTTTGTTCCCTCAAATCTTGTAGGTACGTTAATTTAAGTCGATTCATGAGAACTCGAGTTCATTTATTATAGGTTGGATCACACCAAACACAGATTGTTATATCTTTTCACTTTTTCCTGCTTTGATACCAATTGAAAAGACGAGGGTACCCAAATATACCTCAATCTAAAACTTTTCCACCTATAAGTTCTTTCTCCGAAAGTGATTGTCTATGGACTGAGTCGAGACAATACAACTAATCGGTTCACACTTCGTGTGATCGTCTATGGATACGAGATCGAGACAATACAACAACAAGATAACTTGTGTGATTGACTATGGATACAAGATCGAGACAATACAACAACGAAGTATGTTTACTTGATAATAGGTTCAGACTTAACCAAACACAATAGGATTGCTATCAAGTAAATATGAATTAACGTTTGTGTATTTTACTTCTAATTATAATAAAAACAATTATAATTGCGGAAATATAAAAGTAAAAGACACATCAAGATTTTTTTAACGAGGAAACCGCAAATGCAAAAAAATCCCAGGACCTTGTCTAAAATTTAATACTCTCAGGATTAAGCCGCTATACAAAATCTAAACAAACTTCGTATAGTTGAAACCAAGCAACTAAACCTATAGTTCACCTAGTTCTGTCTGTATCCCTGCGCCTCCAACTTGCAATAAGTCACGCACTTGGAAAAATTTCTTTGGTTCGTATTCCAAACAGTAAAGGAACAACAAATTTGTTCGGTGACAACTCTTTTCAAACAATGTGATATGAGTTTGACAAAAGGCTCTTCCGTTTATCCCAATAAACTCATGTGTCAGGTTCTTAGATCTATCCAATAACAATTACAAAAGTAATTGTCAAGACTTTGCAATCAATACTTCGAATCACAAAGAAACGTATTGATGCAAAGAAATGTATTGATGCTGATCTACTCTACTAATCAATCAAGGTTATCACAAAGATAAACCGATTATAGTTGGATCCCCAGCCGATCAAGTTTTGTGCACACCAAAAATTGTGAACCCAAATTAGAAATCTTCTTCGTCTTCAAATGTTCTTAGATCTTCAATAAACACATGCACACAATCAACTTGAATCTATTGTGATCAATCACACACATAACGGAGTCTGTTAACAATGGATTATCACAAGACGTCTTTATATCTAGAAACAGTCTAAATATCCCCGTCGAAACTTCGATCTAGTTTGAGTGAATCTTATATCAGAAGAGAAGATTCTCAAGCATAAACAAACTAGATGCAATCAAAGTTCAACAACCGTTAGTCAATCAAATCAATCGAAAACTAATAATAAACTACAATTATCTAGTTTCCCACCAACGGTACTCGTAGAGCTTCCCAATCCCAAAGAAGTCTTTAAAACGAGCGGTCCTAAGAGATTTCGCCTAATTAGGGTATTTTCCTCTCCGAATAGACGGCTCCACCAGTAACAAAACAAATAGGTAGTTTTGATGGCTCTGAGGATTAGTTTGCTTGAAATGCAAACTTCAATATTTATAGACCAAGGAAGTTTGGACACCAAGGAATTTCCAAAACCGAATATTCTCAAAGATATGCAATAAGGCCAAAATCGGTTTTCATAATTCCTGGAAATGCACTGTCCAAATATTGACCGAAATCTCAGTAGAAAATCTCGAATTAGTAAATGCACATCACTAATTATTATTTTCTAAAGATATGTGTTTTAATTGCTGGAAATTAAAAGCATATAAAACTAAAAACCTTAATTAAAATATTCTCAATTTATTTTGATATGGGATTCTTTCCTTTAGCTATTAAGGAATATCTTTGAACAATAGAAGGTAAGAATTACTGCACATGTTCAAAGTATGTCGACATCTTTACTTTGTAAATCATTTTTCATATTTACAATTTTGGAACCGATTTTCCACACTTCCAAACGAGTTTAGAATTGGTTCATCTGATTTCCAAGAACTATGTGATTGATCAAAAACATCCAATCACCATTCATGGGTTTAACGGTTCTACCAAAACAAGTTTCGGTTCCACCTCCATATGGGTACTAGGATCGGTCACACTAGTTACCAAAAGTTAGTTTACTAGGTACTAGGATCGGTTACCACATATATATGGTATAAACTTGTATTCGGTTGCACAAGTTATAGGATCGGTCACACCAATTACTAAAACTTGTTAACCTACTACAAGGATCAATTACACATCTTGTGATTAGTCCCAACCAAGTTCTAGGATCGGTCACCCAATGACTAGAAACGGTCACACCAATTACAAATATCTATCATATCATCTCAGGTGATTACTTAAGTTCGGTTTCACTAATAAAAGTCACACCAATACAAAAGTCAGGCATTGTGAATAGTTTTACCAAGATACATAAACAAGTTATGAGCGGTTATACTAAACACTATTGGTAATCCAAAGATTTGCAATAAATAACAATACCAATAAGCCTAGCGATTTCCTTTTCGATTTATAAAACAAGTTCATGAATTTACTTCTTTTAAACGAATGTAAAACATTGTTTCCTAGGACGAAATCTTCACCCATACCCATACATAATCACAATAACATTCATATGATTCTGTCGATGTCTTGTATACGAAGTTCAAAAGATAGACGTTATATTTCGTATTGTAATTCCTTAATACTATGTCTAACTAGAGTATAATCATTCACAGCTTCGCAGTTATGTTTTCAATATGCACGACTTGAAAGATACGTTAGGAATGGAACATTTCAAGTCAAATATTACTAACCTCAAGTGGAAGGATGATGTCGTCGTTGTAGTTCTTTACTTACTCACATTCTTCAAGTCTTCACGTAATACTTGTAAGTCTCATATCCTAGTAACTTTCTAGCTAACCTATACGAAGTTGACTCTAGTAAATAATCAAGCGACTCTTTAAATGAGTTTTGATCACTAAAATATGACAACCAAACTTGACATACCAACGCTTGGTGGGTTCAACCGAGCTATGCTCTAACATCAAGATATAGTTTTAATCACCTAACATTGAAAAAAATCTTGAGATAGCAAAATTTGTGGATTCAATCGAGCAATGCTCTAACAATCTCCCCCTTTGTCAATCTTAGTGACAAAAATATTCAATTCATATGGATACAATAAATAAAACTTTTGAACTCAATCCACTATGTTTGATTTCCTTGGTTCTTCAACACATGTCTTGAATTCTTCGTACTTCAAGTTCTTCTAATGTTCTGAATGTGTTCATTCAGCACTTTGTTGTTGAAGATCCGTAGTGATAACAACTTATGATAATACTCGTTAGAGCTTTTATAGAATGAGATAAACACACTCTACTCATTAGTTGTTATACAAAAACATAGTATTGTTGCTTTCCTTAAAATTCAATTGTACCATAATTTTGAAGCAATACTACGGTGATATGTTCTCCTCCTTAGTCAATACATACTACCTTTGGAAATAGGTAAAACCTATAGATAGTAATTCACACCCCCTTACATGATGCTTCGTAAAGCCATATGTATGTAGTAATATAATACTTAATAATTCTAATCTTTTTTCAACAAAATTGGAAAAGATGAAAAATCAGAATAATCATGAATTAATCAAAGAATTCAAGACTATATACCAACCTTTAGTTTAGACGATTTCAACAAAGAAATTTTGGTTTGTGTCAAGGAGACATAAGGCACAAGCATCTCCTATAATTCCATATCCGCACTCCCCACAGAGATATTACCATTAATCACAAGTTCAAAAAGAACTCTCCCCCATTTATATCATTCCCAAATTAAAGAATAACATGAGCGACCTTAATCTAGTCACAAGTGAAGGATTTTCTTGGACTTAATTTAGTAGGCCAATTACGAAAATAAAATAAAAAATCATCCAATATTTTTCGCTCTTCTCATCGGTTATGAACAAAGAAGTTAAAAATGGCGATCTTAATGTTAGAGGCACTAAGATACAATATTTTCGTAAAAAAAAATCTTCAACACAAACTATTTTCTACGCCAGTTATGAACAAGAGAACAATTAATGCGATATGACTCAACATAAGAATTATAACTTCTCTAGTAATGTAAGAATGTAGAGATTCCCAAGTGGAGACACAATCAAGGAAGTAAGTCGATTCCTAAAGAACATCTTACGGAATCTTGTAGCAGTTTATTCACAAAAAGTGTAATCGTATAGAGATCAAAAACTGTCATTCTCAAAATAGTTTACTCCTCTTTTGCAAGAGCTAAAGAGCTTAACCTATGAGAAAATATTGGATATATGTTTTAACCACCAATAATGATAGCAAAGAACAAATCTCACAAAATAAGCAATACATATAAATATAACCATGAAGATTATGATATTGCAAGTCATCCTCCAAAATAAAATTTAATTAATAAACTTTAACCATGCAAGATAATAATATTTGGAATAGCTAATGTACGTAACACATAAAAACTATTCCAAAAACTAGTGTTCCTCCATAAACAATAAAAACTAAATCCCTACAAGGAGTTAACTAGTAAAAAAAATCTTTGACGAAAGCCTGATTATTCTGAACTATTCATCATCAACAGACATTGGAACATAAGGTTTATGAAGAAGAGCATTGGATCCTTCAAACCTGTTAGGCGGTTGTTTGACAAGTGATTCTTGAATCTCCAGAGATTTATGCAGGATACTTTTAAGACCTTGCATTTCCATCTTGGCCTTCTTAATCTCTTCAAGAATATTTGCAAACCTTTGTTGATTGAGCAGTTTTCCGTAGGTTTCTTCACATTCTTCCCTTTTCTCTTAAAAAATAAATATTTCTCCTTAGAAATAGTAATATCAACACCTTTTGTTGTAGAATCAACAACCATAAGTATAGATGGTATATCAGAAGAGATCATACTTGAGGATACCATAACTCAAACTTGAGTATGAAATAAATTGTGTGAAACACAATTATATAGATCTTCAAGTCACCTTAAGTTTTTGAAAAATTTCAATACTAGTGAAAATTTGAATAGAAAGAATAACCATTAGTTCATGAACCGACAGAACATAAGAGGTTCGTTCACGTACCAAAAAAAATCAAACTAAAAAGTAAACTACAATTTTACCCTTTCTTAAGGTTTTGCATGGGTAAGCCTTAATTTTCAAGATATAAAACACTTTGAACATTCCAGGATTTTCCATATGGAAGTGAGATTAAATTTCGACCATTTAATACTGAAAAAGTGGCGGTCTAACAACCACATCCAATATTTCGTTAGGCAATCTGTATGGACTAACTCCAATATAATTCCGAGAGAATCAACTAGACAGTCAGACTCAATCAAGGAAATATATTCAAGAGTTATATCTCTGTTTCTCAATGTAATCAGCAAATAATACAGATAGAATCCGTGAGCCTGCTTATTATGAGAAATAACTTGAACGGTACCAAAGACCAATGTTCAAGTGTCAATCAATTTCAATCAACAACCAAAGGTTGGATTTACCAATTGATTGAACTAAGCACAACCTGTGATATCTCAATTATATAAACAAATATAATGCGGAAGAGAAATAACACATACACCAGAAGTTTTGTTAACGAGGAAACCGCAAATGCATAAAAAACCCGGGACCTAGTCCAGTTTTGAACACCACACTGTATTAAGCCGCTACAAACTCTAGCCTACTACAAGTTAACTTCAGACTAGAATGTAGTTGAGACTTAACCAATCTCACACTGATTAAGGTACAGTTGCATTCCTTACGCCTCTGAATCCCAGCAGGACTCTACGCACTTGATTCCCTTAGCTGATCTCACCCACAACTAACAGTTGCTACGACCCAAAGTCGAAGACTTGATAAACAAATATGTCTCCCACAGAAAAGTCTATTATGATAGGTAAATCTGTCTCCCACAGAAATACCTACGAAGTTTTTGTTCCGTCTTTTGATAAATCAAGGTGAACATGAACCAATTGATAATATGGTCTTATATTCCCGAAAAACATCCTAGAAATATCAATCGCCTCACAATAATCTTAATTGTATGGTCGTGAAACAAAATATTGTGGAATCACAAACGATGAGACGAAGATGTTTGTGACTACTTTTTATCTTGCCTATAGGAGATTAAATCTCGAGCAAATCTTAGAGAAGATAGTACTCAATATGTTAGAATACAACAAGATCAGAACACGCAACTACAGAGAAAATAGTTAGGTCTGGCTTCACAATCCCGATGAAGTCTTCAATCCGTTAACCTACATGGTTTTGGAAAAAACCTAAGGTTAAAGGAGAATCGACTATAGTGGAAACTAGTATCACACATGAGGTGTGGGGATTAGGTTTCACAATTGCTAGAGTTCTCCCTTATATAGTCTTCAAATCAGGGTTTGCAATCAATGTTACCTTGGTAACAAAGAATTCAATATCCATCGTTAGATGAAAACCTGATTAGACTCAAGCTAATATCTTTCAACTATTAGATCGAACTTAGCTTGTTATACACAAATGAAAAGTGACTTCATTTATATATGAGTAACCGTACTAAACGTGTACACCTTGTTGGCTCAACAATAGTTAACCGAAGTTATCCATATGAACACTTTCATATCAACCTTACTCATCTTAACCATAAATAGTTCAAATTACTCAAATGAAACTAGTTCTAGAGTTGTTCAATTGTTTATATTCTCATAGAAGTATATAAGACACAATTGAAGCAAAATCGATTTTGATTCACTCGAATCAATTCATGCACATTATAGCCACGGTTTGCAAAAGATTTCATTCCTTAATATATATATATATAAATGTATTAGTTCATGAACAAACCGATTATAGAACATAACCTACTCAAGTATGCAAACGGGTACGCATACCTAAGTGTCCGAACTTAGTTTGAGTTCGCCAATGTGCAAACGGGTACGCATACCTCCAAACTCAGTTGAATTTCCGGACATGAACTTTACCCCCTTACGCATACGGGTATGCATACTAAGTTCCCGGACTTTTATTAAACCAACCAATACGCATAAGGGTATGCATACTAAGGTTCCCGGACTTGGAATAACTTGGAACAGTTAGCACACAAGTACACATACTATGCTATATCCAATCATTGTTAATTGTCATAAACTCCCATTTCAATCGTTGAAACATTCTTAGAAGACGACAATAGCTGTCTCTCACAAACTATTAGCTTCAAAGCAATTTTCAAGTGATCGAATGATCAATACGAAACATTATGAGTCTACATCAAATGATTGTATCAAACAAATCATGTAAGATGTTACCAGGCGATTTTCACATGATCATCTTTTGACTTTCGTCAAGGATATAAGATGAACTTGGTTAAAGCGAAAGCTTACCAACACATATTTCGAGAAATATGTAAGCGAGTTAAATTCAGCTCGAAATATCAAATGTGTATAATCGAGGTCTATATAGCTATATGACTTTTGTGTCAAATAAGAGATATAGTGGGTAGCATTTTGAGTGATAGATGAGTTCAAGTCTTCATATACCTTTTGTTTATGAAGTTCCACAATCTCCCCTTAGTAATTATTCGTCTTCAATCAATGAACGTCGTGAAGTCTAATGCTCAACTACACTTACTATCCTAATTCGAGACTTAGCTATAAGTAGACTAGAAATCAAGACTTAGAGTTTTGGAAACTAAACTTGAAAAACAAGCTTGAGATAGCAACGCTTGCGAGTTCAACCAAGCAGTTCTCTAACAATCTCCCCCTTTGTCAATTTTAGTGACACCACTATCAATACATATGAATTAAAAAATAAATAAACTTTGTAGTTTCTCATCCAAATGCTTGATTTCCTTGGTTCTTCAACATTACTCGAAATCTTCGTCACTTCCAAGTACTCCAGTGATTATGAACGTGTTCAACTTAGTATCATAGTTGTTGAAGATCCGTAGCTATAACAATATATAAAAACAAGATGTTTTCGTATTGTTATACAATGTCATAGTATTATTACACAACATCAAAGTCCAATTGTATCACAACTTTGACAACAATACTATGGTGATATGTATCACCCCCCTAGTCAATACTTCATCTCACATGAAAACCACCCCCTACATAATGATCGGTAAACCATATGCATTTGTATTGTGAGCTACACACATTAATTCTCCCCATTTTTGTCAATATAAATTGGCAAAGGTACGAAAACTAGTGGGATCATAATGAAATTCTCATAGAGATTCTTCATGACTAAAAGAAAACATATCAACTTTGTTTCAATGATTTCACATAGTCGAAACTTAGTGTATTCATCAAGAAGTTTATAAAGATACAAGAAAACTCCTACATCCACAGCCGCACTCCCCACAAAGATTTCGCAATTAAGCACAAGTTCAATTAAGAACTTTTCCCCATAAAATGTCATTCCCGAAAGAACAACAAGAACGACCTTACTTTTGCAAGAAAAGAAGGATTTCTTTGGGCATTAACAAATTACATGAAACATGAATTTGTATCCGGAAAACTCAATTAAATTAACCACAAGAGAACCTATGATTAATTTAATCGGAAATTCTCAGCATAAGAGAACTTACGGAGCCGCACAATACTTTCACATAGAAGTGGATCAGGGAAAGATCAATACTGCGGAATATTCAAAGATTCATTCTATTTTTGTCAATATTTGCATAATGATATCATAGACTTAATCTTTGTAACCCAAAGTTCATCATATCTTCCATCAATATTTGCATAATAACACAATAGCCTTAACTTTTGACATATATGGGACAATCATAGTTCACGGACGCAAACACACATATCCCATAACAAAATTTTTTATAAATAATATTTGAGTGATTACCAAACGATAATAATGTTAAGAGGTTTTTCAAAGACAAACACAAAATTATCAAAGTTATTACACCCCAAAATGATCAAACAAAATTAATCTATCATGTCATAATAAGCAATATCAATTTCTTCAAACTTTTCAATTCGATTTGGATGTTCTGCTTCAGCATAATCCAACTGCTCTCTCATGCACCCAACTTCATGTTGAAGACGGACAAGTTCAAAGTTTGCAGTTACAGAAGTACTTGTTGAGGCTCTAGTTGAAGGTTGCTTCATCTTTTTGATGCTTGTCATGGTCATGAATTTTGTTCCTCCAAGATCGTGGCCAAAAGGGATGATGCTAAAATGACTGCAAATCCTTGAAATGAGACAAGGAAAGCCTGGAGTTTTCTTCGAAGTCTGTTTCACACATATCATCTGATTAATAATAAGTCCACAAATATCAATGTCTCTCCCTTCAACAATATAACAGACCAATTCAGTAAGATACCTGGTCCATAACATTTTTTCAATAGTGCTTGGCATCATGTTGGCCACAATCAGTTTTCCAGCAACTTTGAGAAACAACTCAATACTATGAATATCAATCTTGCCATCTCTCCGAGAAATGTCTATATTAAGAAGACGATTTGACATCACTTCTGGAGTCAACCTTTCTTTCTCAGGAGGAGGGAAACGGATACTACCAATATGAGTTATTCAACAGGTATGCAATAACATGACGATCCACGGTGAAAATTTTATCTCCTATAATTGTCTTGAACATGCAATTGCCGGGTCTGTATCATGAATGGTTGCATAAAATTGTGCTGTCATATCAATGCGAGCAGTTCCCATTGGTTTGTGAATTAAACCCCATGTGTTATTTTTGAAAAAAATCAGTCAGGTTCTCTACCTCAATTTCAGAATCATTATAATATCTTTCAAAAATATGTTTTTTATTCTTATACTCCAAATAGAGGTCCCGAGCAGCAGGGTTAACAAACCTAGCACGAATACTGGGATCATAATAAGTATTATCACCAACTTGACCATTTGATCTCCCACCATGACTAGTCCTCTTTCTATATGCCATTGTTGAAAAGAGAAACACAAAGGAAGAAGAAGAACTTACTCGGATACCCGAACTGTTAGAAATGGAAATATGCTCCAAGACGATGATTAAATCGTTCTTGACCCTTTGGAACAAAATCTTCTCTTAGTACACGAATTGATGCTAATGGTGAAACTCTGGAACTGCAATGAAAATAGAAAGAAGGACCAACCGTGGAGTAGTTTCTTGTTGTGATTCCAATGATACCAAGAACGCCCAAAAAGATTGAAAATTGAGGTTATGGTGATCGAAGGTACACGAACTTTTGAGTTTCTTTTTCGCACTCGAACTGTGAAGAAGAAGAGGCGAGGTGAATGAAGAGAATTCTTTCTCATTTTAAGTGTCAAACGGTGGAAACCGAACCGGTTAAGTTTGTTTTGGAACGCGGTTGAAATACACAATAGATACGAGTTCAGGATAAGTGAACTGTACGTGTGTGTCAAGGGATCATTTGTTTTATGAACTGTTATTAAACAAGTTGAAAAAAAGATTGGAGCAAAGCTCAAAAATTCTTTACCAAGTAATTCACAAAAACACAACTTTCCACACCGTGACACCAAGAGAGAGTTTCTTTCCAACAACTCTTACGTCTCACAGTAAAGAGAGAAACCCAAGAGAATGTTTTTACAAGTTTTTCAAAGAACATAAAAAAGCACAAAATGATTTGTGTTCTTGATTTCTTCGTTTACAACTTATAACACACAGTCTCTGCAAACAATGTCCAGTACTGCACAGGGAAACTCTTTTGATAAAAAGAGACATCCTGACTTTCTCATAAGAGGGAGAAGTATCATTATCTTGAGGAGGTGTATCGGGGTTTGACTGATGAACATAGTCAAATTCAGAGATGGAACTGACTGATAGATGAGGTTTAGATACTTCTTGTATTATATCCAATTTGTCTGAGACACGGGAAAGAGAATGATTATCCTTACTGATAAGAAGATCAATATCAACCTCAACATGAAAATTATTCATCATAACTTGATTAGGTTATTAAGAGATTCCTGCTCTTTTTGGAGATATAACTCAACATCAAGGGATAAGCTTTCAAGTTTCTTTTCAAGCCCTGAAAACATTTCAAGGGATTTTAAACCTGGTGCAGGCTTAGATAGAATTTCTTCTATAGATTTTATTAAATCAGTCATGGAAGAGAATTCTGCAATCCCTGGATCTGGTGGTGCATTTAGTGAGATAACACTTCTGTCCATAGAGTTAGATTGCTACAAACACAGACTTATAAGGTCTTAAACGTGTTTGTCTGCTCTGATACCGATTGAAAAACGGGGGTCCACAACCACACCCAATATTTCGTTTAGGCAATATGTATGGACTAACTCCAATATAATTCAGAGAGCACCGACTAACAAAGCGAGCTCAATATATCCAAGAGTTATATCTTTATTTCTTAATGTAATCAACAAATCAAACAGTTAGAAATCCGTGAGCTTGATTATTATAAGAAACAACTTGGACGGTGTCAAAAACCAATATATAAGTGTCAATCAATTCTATCAACAACCAAAGGTTGGATTCACAATTGATTGAGCTTACGAACAACCTGTGATATTTCAATTGTATAGAAAATATAATACGGAAAAGAAATAACACAGACACCAGAAGTTTTATTAACGAGGAAACCGCAAATGCAGAAAAACCCCGGGACATGGTCCAGATTTGAACACCACACTGTATTAAGCCGCTACAGCCACTAGCCTAGTCAAGTTAACTTCGGACTGGAATGTAGTTGAGACCTAACCAATCTCACACTGATCAAGGTACAATCGCGTTCCTTACGCCTCTGAATCCCAACAGGACTCGGTGCACTTGATTCCCTTAGCTAATCTCACCCACAACTAAGAGTTTCTAGGACCCAAAGTCGAAGACTTGATAAACCAATATGTCTCACACAGAAAAGTCTATTGAATAGATAAATCTGCCTCCCACAAAAATACCTACAAGTTTTGTTCCATCTTTTGATAAATCAAGGTGAACATGAACCAATTGATACATCGGACTTATATTCCCGAAGAACAACCTAGTAATGTCAATCACCTCACAATAATCTCGTATGGTAGCGAAACAAGATATTGTGGAATCACAAACGATGAGACAAAGATGTTTGTGACTACTTTTTTATATTTCCTATCGGTGATTAAATCTCGAGCAAATCTTATAGAAGATAGTACTCAATACGATAGAATACAGCAAGATCAGAACACGCAACTACATAGAAAATAGTTGGGTCTGGCTTCACAATCAATGAAGTCTTCCAGTTGTTAACCTACATGGCTTTGGAAAAAACCTAAGGTTAAAGGAGAATCGACTCTAGTCGCAACTAGTATCACACAGGAGGTGTGGGGATTAGATTTCCCAGTTGCTAGAGTTCTCCCTTATATAGTATTCAAATCAGGGTTTGCAATCAATGTTACCTTGGTAACAAAGCATTCAATATTCACCGTTAGATGAAAACCTGATTAGACTCAAGCTAATATCTTTCAAATGTTAGATCGAACTTAGCTTCTTACACACAAATGAAAAGTGACTTCATTTAGATATGAGTTACCGTACCTAAACGTGTACACCTTGTTGGCTCAACAATAGTTAACCGAAGTTAGCCATATGAACACTTTCATATCAACCTTACTTATCTTAACCATAACTAGTTCAAATTACTCAAATGAAACTAGTTCTAGAGTTGTTCAATTATTTATATTCTCATAGAAGTATATAAGACACAATTGAAGCAAAATTGATTTTGATTCACTCGAATCAATTCATGAACATTATAGCCACGGTTTGCAAAATATTGCATTCCTTAGTATATAAATGTATTAGTTCATGAACAAACCGATTTTAGAACATAACCTACTCAAGTATGCAAACGGGTACGCATACCTAAGTGGCCGGACTTAGTTTGGGTTCGCCAGTGTGCAAATGGGTATGCATACCTCCAAACTCAGTTGAATTTCCGGACATGAACTTTACGCCAGTACGCATACGAGTATGCATACAAAGTCCCCGGACTTTCATTCAACCAACCAGTACGCATACGGGTATGCATACTAAGTTCCCAGACTTGGAATAACTTGCAACAGTTAGAATACAATTACGCATACTGTGTTATATGCAATCATGGTTAATTGTTTTAAACTCCCATTTCCATCATTGAAACATTCTTAGAAGACGGCAATAGCTGTCTCATACAAACTTTTAGGTTCAAAGCAATTTTCAAGTGATCGAATGATCAATACGAAACATTCTTAGTCTACATCAAATGACTGTCCCACACAAATCATGTAAGATGTTACCATGCGATTTTCACATGATCATCTTTTGACTTTCGTCAAGAATATAAGATGAACTTGGTTAAAGCTAAAGCTTACCAGCACATATTTCGAGAAATATATATAAACTCAGCTCGAAATATTAAATGTGTATAATTGAAGTCTATATAGCTATACGACTTTTGTCTCAAATAGGAGATAGAGTAGATAGACTTTTGAGTGATAGATGAGTTCAAGTCTTCACATACCTTTTGTTGATGAAGTTCCACAAGCTCCCCTTAGTAGTTCTTCGTCTTCAATCGATGAACACCGTCAAGTCTAATTCTCAACTACACTTACTATCCTAATCCGAGACTTAGCTATAAGTAGACTAGAAATCAAGACTTATAGTTTTGGAAACTAAATTTGGAAAACAAGCTTGAGATAGCAACGCTTGCGAGTTCGACCGAGCAGTGCTCTAACTGAAGTTGTGGGGATTAGGTTTCCCAGTTGCTAGAGTTCTCCCTTATATAGTCTTCAAATCAGGGTTTGATAACTTTGTAACAAATCAATTAATATTCATCGTTAGATGAAAACCTGATTTACGATTCAAGCTAAGTTTGCAAAAAACCAAGGCAATATCTCTCCACCATCAGATAGTCTTAGCTTGTTACATACAAACGAAATATACCTTCATTTAGATACGGGTAACCGTACCTAAATGTGTATATTGAGTTGGCTCAATAATAGTTAACCGAAGTTAGCCATATGAACACTTTTGTCTTAACCATGTTCATCTTAACACTTCTAGATCAAATGATAATCAAATGAAACTAATTGTGTTACTCATAAAGTTTTTAAATTATTTATATTCTCATAGAAGTATACAAGACACAATTGAAGCAAAATCGGATTGATTCAAAAGAATCAGATCATGGACACTTTATCCACGGTTTCATAAGATTGCATTCCTTAATATATCAATGTATTTGTTCATGAGTATGAAATCATACTTCACCGATTTTATAACTTAACCACATAAGTTTGCAAACGGGCACACAAACTTAAATTCCGGACTTTGATCTTTTCCGACAGTTCGCAAACAGGGACGCATACTGTTGTTTCAGAATGCATTCAGGTGAAACAGTTTGCAAACGGGTACGCAAACTTAGTTCCCGGAATTCGATAGTTAGAACCGTTGGTATACGGGTATGCATACTTGGTTCCCGGACCTGAATTATTCTTACAACAGTTTGCATACGGGTATGCATACTGCGCTATATCCAGACAATGATGAATTGTACTAAACTCCTATTTTAATCATTGAAACAATCTTAGAAGACGACAATAGCTATCTCACGCAAACTATTAGTTTATAAGCAATTTTCAAGTGATCGAATGATCAATACGAAACATTCTGAGTCTACATCAAATGACTATCTCACACAAATCATGTAGATGTTACAAGGCGATTTTCACATGATCTTTTTTTGACTTTCGTCAAGAATAATGATGAACGTAGTTAAAGTTAAAAGATTTCCAACACATATTTCGAGAAAGATATAAGCGAGTTAAACTCAGCTCGAAATATCAAATGTGTATAATGTAAAGTCTATATAACTATACGACTTAGTCTCAATAGGAGATTGAATAAAATAAACTTTTGAGTGATAGATGAGTTCAAGACTCCACATACCTTATGTTGATGAAGTTCCTCCAAGCTCCCCTTAGTAGATCTTCGTCTTCAATTGATAAACGCCGTGAAGTCTAAAGCTCAGCTACACATTCTATCCTAATCCGAGACATAGCTATAAGTAGACTAGAAATCAAGACTTATAGTTTGGACAACTAAACTTGTCAAACAAGCTTGAGATAGCAACGCTTACGAGTTCGACCGAGCAGTGCTCTAACAAGTATTATAACCAAGTCAAAAACCTGAAAACTGGACAGAACTCAATGGAGCAAGGCTCAACATGAATTAATGTTATTCTTGTTTTAAGCACGAAATATCGAAGAAGGTTTAATCTCGAGTTTGTGAAAAATAGATGGAAATTCAAGTAATAAATTTCAAGACACAGACAAGAGAGTTTGTCCCAAGGTCCTTTGGAGGTGCAAAGTTCTTGTCTCCTTTTAGGGCATATGAGACAACATGACACCATTTTCAACACAATTAATTTGTGTTGGAGTGAGCTTTAATAATCTCACCACTTGGTTCCTGTACTTGTTTGACAATTTTCGTTTTCTTCGACCGTTTAGACCGTTATCTCTTCTTTACCTTTGAAATAACCTTTTCTTCGGGAACAATAACACTTTTAGATAAAGGGTAAACTAAGTTACATACCTTAGCTTGGTTTGGCTTTTGAAAGAATTTAAGCACATTTATCAAACGACTCGCCCTCCATTGTAGTTAATTGACATACCTCACTTTCTGACTGTACTTGAAGCATTGTTGAAGTTCATGACCTTCAATAGTACAATAAGGACAAGATCGTCTGAGAATAGGATCAGAAATACTTCTAGTTTTAGTTGTCGGATATATTAGAGATGTTTTCGAAAGATCAGTAATATGTTTTTCGAAGGAGAAAAATCCATTATATCCTCAAACGTGATAGATGGTGGATCTTCAAACAGCTTGTTAAGATTGATGTAAGTATCACTACTCTCATCAAGATTTCCTGTTTCAGCTAGAAGTGCTTAACTAGAACCTTTTTTTTTTTAGCTATTGAATCATAATGATCAGTAGTTTCATCAAGAGTTGTAGCAAAACCCTTGTTGCCAGTGTATTTCCGTCGATTTGGACACTCATTAGCAAAGTGACCAAAACCTTTACACTTGAAGCACTGAGGCATATCCTCTTCATCACTCTCATCATTATCCTTCTTAAGAGTAATACATTTATGAGGTTTGGCTGATGATGAAGGACGTTCTCTTGAGAACCGCTTATTCCTATTTCTGATAAGATCTCTAAACTATTTTGTAATAAGAGAAACCGAATTTTCAAGATCTTTATATGAAAGTTCAACTAAGTTATCATTCATATAAAACTAAATTGTAAAACTCGTTCATTAACATCCTCATTTGCTGCCCTGCTGGTGGTGGAGCATCCGGGCAAGAGAACGAGTTGTACCTGTGATGTTATCTAAGAATTTTGAAACATGCTTTGAAAGCAAAAGTTTTTCCGTTAGTTGACTGCCGTGTCGTGAGAGTTCTTTGTATCAGTCCAGCTTCAGTTTCACTGTTGCTTCTGTTGAGATTAAACTGCATTACCATTCCTTGGAATTGGTTAACGTCGTGATTTATTACTTGAAAGCGATGTGATAACACAATAGCATCGCACCCACTCGTGTTTCCCGTCTCTAAAACGAACGTTGCAAAAATATCTGCCAAAAATAGAAAAAAAACTCTTATATTTTGATGACCATACAAACTTTCTCTTGTTCTTGAAACATAAGCTATTCAAATATCTAAATCCTCTTCTTGAGAATACTTCGTACCATGAACTTTGGGAGGCACTGGTATTGGTTATATTAAGATTAGTTAGAAATGAAAGAGAAATTATAGGAGATTTAGGGTGAAGAATGTGTGATTTTGGAGTTGAAATTGATTGAATTTATAGGAATTTATATGATAACCGTTGGACTGACCTAACCGATAACGATTCAATTGAGGCCCATCGGCTCACTTTGAAACGATCCTCGTCCCGTCAACCGAGTGTCATCCTTGTTAACACCGATCATCTTATGTTAAGATTATCGGTTCAATTTGAGAATGGATGAGAAAACTCTTATATTTTAGCCTTTGTCCATCCATTTCCTTGGTTTGGCAGTAAAATTATGGGGTAAAAATGGGTAAATCTGGACATTCTATCTACTGAAATTTCCCTAGTATAATAACGGATAAGTTAGCAAAACAAGCAAAAAAATTTGCCTGCACTCTTAATTGGGATGCTATCCCACCTTAATGTATTACTTTTACATTTTCGATAAATAAGTACTAGGAATGACATCCTATCTTCCATATTAGATGACTTTATTACAAATATATCTCATTTTTTTTTGAAGGAACATACAACAAATAATGGAAAAAAAGAAACCAGAAAACCTACAAATGAGGAGAAGCTTCACTCTCAATGAGAGAATGAATACACGAGGGAGGAGAAGATAACTACACATCCGAAGTATTGGCCTCCTTTTTGACAAATCTAAACTCAATAGAGTTAAACTTAGGTAGACAATCTCTGATTCCGCTAACAATATATTGAATACGCTATGGGAAGGAAAAAATGTCTGTACTTTAGAGCATTGATGATGTTCAAAGTGTCTCCTTCTAGCACAACATACTCCAACCCTTGGTAAGATCCAGTTTCTTACCCAACAATGCCCCATAAGCTTCTACCTCTATTACAATGGAGAATTTAAGATCTTGCTTTGACAACCTTGAAACCCTACCTTACTGTCTCTCGCAATAGCACTGCACGCATAGTCTTTGACTCCAGCAGCACCATCAAAATTAATCATAATTAATTTGGCTGTAGGAGGTTCCAAATTATTGTTTTGAGATTCTAAAAACTCTAGCTTCTAAGGCCTATTCCGATGCACGTGCAAAAAAAATCTGTTTGACATATTAGGTGGCATGGCAAACTAGTTGGGCCACTATGGGAAAACCACTGAGTGACAGAGTTTGTAGCGATCGATATTGATAATATCGCCAGCGCTACCTTTCATATCGCTCGACATTGAGTGTAGCGCCAACGGCTAGTTCTTTATTGCCTATAAATAGGTAATTTTCAAACTCAAAACTATTCCCAAATTTTTTGTGTAATTTTTTTCCTCTATTTCTCTCTTTCCCAGTCTAATTTCTCTATTTCTCTCTTTCTCAATCTAATTTATTTTTTCTATTTTTCCAAATGACACAATTTCAAACCCAACTTGATTCGGCAGCGCAACTTGATTTTTCTGGAGTAGTGCTTGAAGGTGCCGTTAAGAAGATACGTGATAGTTATAAAGAAATAGGTAAAAAGCAAAGAAGTCTTCAAGTTTTGGATATTAACCAAGTCAAAACTGTAATCGATATTGGGCAATGGTTGGCCGAATGAAATATAAGTAATGGTTTGTCATTTCCTATCACCGAGGCCTTTTCAGCACAATTGGCTCCAGAGTTGGCAGAAAACTCTGCAGTTAAGCGTGCTCGGGCGGGAGTAATCCAAGGATGGGTGACCATCCGGGAAGTTGATGCTGGATTACCACAGCATTGCCCGTTGAAAACCCCACACTGCCGGATATCCGCAGTGGCTAAGTGGGGACAGTATCGGTAGAGGGACGGGTCATTACAAATGGTATCAGAGCCGACGACGGGTCACCTGCCGAGGGTGAGAGAGTACGCTGGACGCGATAGGTCAGGTACTGGTCTCATGAGGGGCAGGGAACGTCGGAGATCTGGGCTTGTGTACATATTTCGGAGCCGAGGACGGCTCCCATTTAAGGTGGTGGTATTGTAATACCCCGATATTGGGCAATGGTTGCCGAATGGAATATAAGTAATGGTTTGTCATTTCCTATCACCGAGGCCTTTTCAGCACAATTGGCTCCAGAGTTGGCAGAAAACTCTGCAGTTAAGCGTGCTCGGGCGGGAGTAATCCAGGGATGGGTGACCATCCGGGAATTTGATGCTGGATTACCACAGCGTTGCTTGTTGAAAACCCCACACTGCCGGATATCCGCAGTGGCTAAGTGAGGACATTATCGATGGAGGTATTACAAAAACCGCAACTAAGAAAAGGCAAAGAAAAGTTCAAGGCAAAGAAAATCAAGGCAAAACAAATTTGAAGCCAAAGAAGAAGATAAACAAAGAAAACTCTGTTCATGAGCACATGGATTGGAAGTTTTGTGAAATGAAGAAGATTAACAAGATGAAGAACATTGTCCCAAAATTTAATTTTTAAAGTATATATTTCAAATTATTATTGTCTAGTTTTATGTCTTGTAAAATGACTATTAATGATTATATCGAAATTTAATGAATTTGAAAATTTGACGAGTATGGTTGAAAATTAAGCTTAATTCTATTCTTAATCCAATCTTGCATTTTAAAACAAATATTAAAACTTAATACTTAGACTTAAGTGGACAGTTAAGAAATTAAAACATAAATACTGGATTATACTTGGGCAACCCTATTAAAATCTCGAAACAACTTCCAAATTCGAAGTCTTTTTCGTAGATGCAACGATATTCCGCACGACACCTTCTTCATAGTTCCATCATGGTTTCACCATCCCTCATGTTTGGAGCTTCTTGTTGAAGTAAAGCAACATACCTAATAGCTTCCTTATGGTTGTAGTGAAGCGATGACTCAGCCCTAAAACATCACGATTGTTGGGGTTCATTGTTTGTTCTTGAAATTTCCCAAAAATCATTTCCCAAAATGTTTGGGGACTAAATTCATCTGCGAATAAAGTCCCGGTAAAAGAAACAAAACTCCTGCAAATACATTCATCTTCCTCAGTAGTAAATTTTGGTACTCGCCTCCTAAATCGACTTCGCACATTGGAACGATTAACAACTCTTTGATTTTCGGCAGCATGTTGGTTTGCTACGAACTCAACCATGTTCGTATTATCGGCCATGCTCTTTGAGGAATTGGAAGAGTGATGAAAAGAATTGGAGATTGAGAAATTCTAGAGAGATTTAGAAATTCTGGTGTAAGTTGGAATAAGTTTGAAATTGGGTATTTATAGACGGGAAAAATTGTAACCGTTGGATGAGGAAATGATAAGCGATGATCAAGTCAGCGAGCGACATAGTGACCATCGCTGGCGCTGGAATGACCAACAAGCGTTTGTTTGACCATCTAGCGATGGACACTTTATCGCTCCCTGGAAAGTCTGTCGTGTATTGTTATACCTAACATATAGGCACAGGGACGGAGCCAGAAATTCCATATAAGAGGGGCGAATTTAAAATAAAATTTATTTAGGAGGGACTTATTAAGAGATTTTTTTTTAATTAGTAAGAATTATAAGGGATCACCAATGAATTAACCAGAAATAGGGGGGACGGGGACCACCCCTAAGCTCTACTTAGCTTCGTCCCTATATAGTCATATATGTTTGGCACTTTCACATATACCCATAGGGAATGCATATATGGCAAAATCTAATGTCTGACATGTGCCCAAAGGATGATAGAAACGAGGTACGGATGAGACCTGGCATCACCTGTAACAAGATGTGTTTCTTGCTGACTCATTGAGTTTTAGTTGGGATTGGTTAGTAGTACACAATGCTGGTTTCAAAAAGTTTCTCAATTAAATCGCCAAATCCAACCTTTCTCAAGTCTAAAAATTCGAACTACTTCACACCCAACACAATAAACAGTCACTGACGAAAAACAAACTAACCTCAGTTTCTCCGCCTTCTTCTTCTCTCTCATCTCCCACATCAATAAAACTATCTCTCTCATCTTTTCTCACATTACTCTCTTCTTTCTTTCTCATTCTGAATCTCCCGAGTAGAAGAAAATGGCGACGATTTTACAAGGAATTGGAACCACAACTTCATTATCTTCCACTTCTTTGGATTCCAAAAGATTTGAGTCTTCTTCAGGTAAAATAATGATCCTAATTTTTTGGTGTTTTATTTGAGTTTGGGATCTGATTTTGATTTTGTTGGTGTTTGAATTTACAGGAAAGGTTTTGGGAGGTATCAGATCTGATTCAAGAGACATTTCTTTTGGATCATCTAATAATAACAAAGCTCGTAAATTAGTAGCTACTAATGCACTTACAGTTACGCATCTCTCAACCTATTCTTTTGAATCTCTATGTAATTTTGTATTGTTTATGTCTTTAATCTTTACTTGAAAAGTTCATTTGGCTTTATACTTGATTCTTGACCTAGTTGGTAGAGTAGATAATGCAAAATTCTTGAGAATTTGACTCAATGGTGGTCTGGTTTGAGCAATTTGGAATCTAATAATCACTTTGGTTTTGCCCAAGTAAGACTGGAAATGGTACCTCAATTATGTGGTGTAATTCATGATTTGCGAGAAACTACCTTAGTTAGTATCAATAAAAGGATTATGTGGGGTGTCTTTTATGGTAGTTGAGTTAGGCGTGTGGTTGTTAACTAATATCAAGATGGTTTGGAATTTACCTTTTTATTTTATTTTATTTCTTCTAGAGTTTAAAGAGCTCACAATGTGGCTTCATGGTTGGAAGTGGGGCGATTCTTAGTCAGAAAGTACAAGCCAGTCATTTAAGCAGAAAGTCAAGAAGACGTGCAGGAGCATTGAGTGTGACATGTCGCGGTGAAAAGATTCTTGTGGCAAATAGAGGTGAAATTGCTGTTCGTGTCATTCGAACTGCTCATGAAATGGGCATACCATGTGTTGCAGTTTATTCAACGATAGACAAAGATGCACTGCACGTCAAGCTTGCAGACGAGGCTGTTTGCATTGGAGAAGCACCTAGTAACCAATCGTGAGTGACCTCAGTATTCGTCTCTTATTCTACTCCATTATCCTGAAGTTCATATTTGTAGCCAGTAAATTCTCTATTGCATTTCAGATAGATACATCTACCTAGTATTAGGCACTCTGATGTTCTGAATTTGATTTATTTATCTGCTCCGTGGTAAAATTTCCTTATTTTATTTTTGTTGGGATATGATCCATTTTAATGCTTAGGTCGACACCATCGTGACATTTTGATGCTATTTTCTGGAAAGTGCCCAAATGAAAAGTAGTTAGGAGCTAGTGTTTTTGTAGAATGTTTTTTTTTTCAGTACACTCGCACCAAAGAAAAATTCAGCGCGTTTCATATTGTATAACCTTACAGTCTATCTGCTTGAATATAGCAACTAATTATGAGCAGGTTAAGATTCAAACCGTTAGATGGTAAGGTTACATATAATGTATCTCCTGATTAGTTTTTATTTGGGTGTTATGAAGAAAATAGTGTCTAAATGTTAAGATTTAGTGTAAATATAAGCATTTCAATGGATCTTACCTCCGTATTTTATCACTTTTTAATTCTTTTGTCGTATTATTACTAGAATAGTAGAATGACATGTTTTCTCTAGCACATTGAATTATGTAGGTCAGCCTTGTTAGATTTTTCTTCAACACTGCACTCACTTAACAGTTTTATCATTTTCTAGCTCGAGTTTGTGTTTATTGGAGGAGATATTGGTGCATGTATTTTTTTTCTTAAGGTTTTGTTTTAATTCTCATACCCAGTGTGCTGCAATTTATGTACCTTCTTACATGTTCTTACAGGTATTTGGTGATCCCAAATGTTCTCTCTGCAGCTATAAGCCGTGGATGTACCATGCTGCATCCTGGATATGGATTCCTTGCTGAGAATGCTGTTTTTGTGGAAATGTGCAGAGAACACGGAATCAACTTTATTGGACCTAATGTAAGTACAATTGATCAATATGTAGAAATTGCTGAAAATGTTAGCCTCTCATGAGTAAAGCATTAAATGGAGGAACAAATTTACTTTCACCATCACCTTCATTCTCTGTTCTCTCACTTGCTTTAACTGTGTGCTGTTTTGGATGGATATTAACATCTCATTAACTATGTTCATTAAAGACTTGATATCTCATGTTATTCACAGCCGGACAGCATTCGTGTTATGGGTGACAAATCTACTGCCAGAGAAACAATGAAGAAAGCTGGTGTTCCAACTGTGCCTGGAAGTGATGGATTGTTACAGGTATCAGATGAGATGCTACTTTTATTCATCCATATGCTTATTGTTGGAGAGTGATAAAGTAAACCTTTGCATTTTAAGATCAGGATATTTTATTGGCAAATCTTAGGATCCATTATGCTTTATTTATTAAAAGTTATGGTACTTCTTTTCTGACTGGCCGATGCGTTAATTGATTACAGAGCACAGAGGAGGGAATCAGACTTGCTCATGAAATTGGTTTTCCTGTGATGATCAAGGTATAGTCACATCTCTTTTCTTGTTTTGTAATCTCCATTTTAATGATTATCAGGAAAGAACAAGTTTCCATCTTTCAACTAATATAGAGCCGTATCTTTAGAGAGAGAGGCACTTTCAATCTTCAAATCTGCATTTTTCTTATTTGTTAAATAGAATGTCAATAGCTTGCCCGAATCTTTGTTGATAACTTGCCATGTTAAATGTAAAGACTATAAGACTACTGTTCGCAAATTTCTGTGAATCTTTTATCGTAATTTGGAGAGTTATCAGTGCTTAAAACTTATCCATATTACCCTTCGTTTTGATTTGTTTAGGCAACTGCTGGTGGTGGTGGACGTGGTATGCGTCTCGCAAAAGAACCCGAGGAGTTTGTCAAGTTATTACAGGTACTTTCTGGAGCTTAGTACTGTTTATTACTAAATCGGTCACTGGAGCTTGGTGTTGTTACTTCTTCTCTATTTTAATACTCCTACTAACTTTGCTTCAACTTTGCATGAAAAAGAAATGAAGCTACATCGATGCATCTTATCTTTTGCTTCGTATTAAGGACCTATTTTTTTGTATTTCTGTAAAAGATACATTATACTTCACTAACACATGCACGTTTTTCTCCGCGATAACAAGATATACATGTTGCAAGGCATAAATTTCTGACAATTCAGTCATTATCTGAATTTGACCTTCAAACCCACCAACAATATAGGTCCTTCAAACATATTTCACTTAGTTTTCCTTCAACACAATTCTGTCTTCAGGAAAAGCATTTTGCCTAAAATTATAAAATCTCGATTTTGCATTAAGGTTGTTGTTCGACCAATCAACCTTTATTCCGTTTGAACCCATTGAACGGTTCTGTGGTGAATTGTAGAGATTTCCTGAATAATGCAATCTAATGAGATTGGTCAGAATACAAGATATAATTTGTTATTTTGCTTGCAAGATTATAGTTTTATTTGGTTCATATTGCTAATCTATTTAACTTTGCGTGCACTGTGTGTTATTTGAACAGCAAGCAAAAAGTGAAGCTGGTGCAGCATTTGGAAATGATGGAGTTTATTTGGAGAAGTATGTTCAAAATCCACGACACATAGAGTTCCAGGTAACTAATTAAGAAATGTTTATTTTGAGGTTGATGTCATCCGTTCTTTACAACTTGAAAATTCAGTGTTTAAGCTTGTGTTTTACCCATGAATACCTTGCATCACAGGTTCTTGCGGATATGTTCGGTAACGTTGTTCACTTCGGGGAGCGTGATTGCAGCATTCAGGTAAAATCAGTCTTTGTTTCTTTACTTGGTTTGTCAAATCCAGAAACCTTATTGACTTAGTTTGTGTTCCAGGTAAAAGTTATTCCTTGCCATTTTGTAGTTTCTTCTTGATAAAAAAAAAGTTAGGTAACTTGAGGTTTTATGAGGCTAACTTAAACAAAGATTTATTACTAAAATTCTTATGGTTAAATAGTTGTTTTCTTAAATATCATGACACCCTCAGAGGTATTCGAAACCCTAATGATGTGGCTCTGAGCATGCTGTGGTGAAAATGTCTAGTTATTAACGAATACATAAGAAGCTAGATTTTGTGGCAAAAGTTATACTGACAGTCATAAATCTATTTAACAGCGAAGGAATCAAAAGCTATTAGAAGAAGCCCCATCACCGGCGTTGACCCCAGAGCTTAGAAAAGCCATGGGTGACGCAGCTGTTGCAGCTGCTGCTTCTATAGGTTACATTGGTGTTGGAACTGTTGAATTCTTGCTGGACGAAAGAGGTGATTTCTACTTCATGGAAATGAACACTAGAATCCAGGTAATGGATAAATCACACATGTGATTCCTTGTAAAAAAATATATAAAAATGATAAGTTTTCCTTGCCATTTTTATGAGTCAAAAAAGTTATTTCTTGGTATAACAGGTGGAGCATCCTGTGACAGAAATGATTTCTTCTGTTGATTTGATTGAGGAACAAATCCGTGTGGCCATGGGAGAGAAACTCCGTTACACACAGGTAATTTTTTTTTTTAAATATTATCTTCAGTCTACACTTCAAAAACCTTTTCTCTATTCTGAATTTGCCACAGTTCATGACCTTTAATGATTTTTGTCTACAGGAAGAGATTGTACTCAGAGGACATTCAATAGAATGCCGTATTAATGCTGAAGATGCATTTAAAGGATTCAGACCAGGACCTGGTATGTTTCAGTTGTTTAATACATGTTTACACAGTAGAGATGAAAATAGCAAAAAGAGTTTTATTTGTTTCAATCTTGCTTCTAGTGTGTCACGAGGTGTAACCAGTGCCTTGCTGCACAGAAATACCTCTGACATTTCCTCCATCTGATGATTAAATGGAAAGTAGACTTTATCTCAACTGCCAACGGAAAGCTCAAACATGAAATATACGATTGTAACCTTCTTTTCGTTTTATTTTAAGATGCCATAGTACTCTGATTCTCTCTTTCCTTTGTCTATCGAGAGATTAATATAATATATTTTCTCTCGTTTAAAATTGAAACAGCTCCCTTGTTAGGGGATATATGTGCATGGGTTTCTGTGTGGGTTGTTTTATTGGTTTGATAGCTTAAAATTAGCCGCACCAGAGTTTTGATTACCTTTCTCATGGAGCTAATATTGTTTTTAATTCATTTTGAGCAGGCAGGATAACAGCATACTTGCCATCTGGAGGGCCATTCGTGAGAATGGATAGCCATGTCTATCCTGATTATGTGGTTCCCCCGAGCTATGACTCCTTACTCGGAAAGGTTATTGAATTTCTTTTTGAATAATTACTTGTCAATTGTTTTTAAACTCTATTTACCCTTGACCATTGCCATCGTATTTGAGGTGTACTTGTTATCTATGCAAGTTCAATGAGTTTCTACATCCTTGCGAAAATTACTAGACATTTTTTCCACTGATTCTCACTTTTGTTCATATGTTTTCCTTTATTTCAGCTTATTGTTTGGGCTCCAACTAGGGAGAGGGCCATTGAACGTATGAAGAGGGCTCTCAATGACACTATTATTACAGGTAAACAGTCCCTTCCTTAAGTCAAAATATGGTCAAACCAAGACAAAACGCTAAATCATTTGACGATCCAGTAGTGCCCTCCTTTCTGTTTTGTTGATTATTTCAACATTTTCTTCCTTTTGCAGGGGTTCCTACAACCATCGAATATCACAAACTAATATTGGAGATTGAGGTATGTAACTGCTCTTTCAGATAAATATATGTTGCATCTCTACATAACCTGAAAATTAGATGACCTAAAGACTCTTCCATTCTGTGTAACAGGACTTTAAAAATGGCAAAGTTGATACCGCATTCATACCAAAGCATGAAGAAGAGTTGGCCGCTGTAAGATGCTGGAGCTTATCATTTTCTTTGGTCTTTTTTTTTGTTGTTCTTTTTCATTAACTTGATTTTGGTATCACTTCTTTCTTGTTTGCAGCCACAACAAAAACTGGTGCTGTCAATGCAGCCAAAAGAGGCAGTGAACACAACTTCCTAGAGAAATATTTGCCGATCCCAACTTGATTGTCACCTACATATTTGGCGGCCACAGTTTTCCCCGTGAGATTTCTCCTTGATTTCATGAAAGAGTTAAATTATGTCTGTCCCCTCATTTGTTCTTGGTTTAAGTACTTCTCTTCTTTATTTTTGTTAGTTTGTTGTTATTATTATTTTAGGAGATGTAATTTAAGAACAATAAGCAGTATTGGTATTTACTCCAGAGATTTCATTGCAAACAATTTGATTTGAAGTCTAGCAAAAGATGAAGACCCTCCTAATTAGATTTCGTCATTCAAGTTAAACCGTCTTTCATGAATCCAATTTATGTAGGAATCTTACAATCACATAAAACTAACAATGACTGGCTATTTTTATGGCGCTCAATTGCCATTTCCAGGACTCGCAGAAGCCATTCCACAAATGTCTTCCAATCTGAATTGCACATACTGTATCAACCACTTCAGCTCTCGTGTCTCTACAGTGCGGTTTATTCTGATATAAAACTGGCTAGGATAGCGCTGTACTAAAGCGGCTTATTCTGATACAAAATTCTTTGACGATTACAAGAGCAGGCCTTTGGCCGAAGTTGCCTAAATTCTTTGAAGTCAATTACAAGAGCTAGGCCTTTGGCCAAAGTTGCCTGTCCCTAGGTGGTGGTTGAGATCTCAAAGAATTTACAGTTCCTGTCATATGCACGTTTGAGAAGTCAAGTCAGACCAAGTTTCAGTAAGCATGGAAGTTGTTACCAAGTGCAATATAAATGAGGAACATCGAACATGTTAATTAGGTGAAAACGATGTTGTTAGTTTGAACTACTACATATTGAATGTGTACCTCATATGTAAAACTGGTTGTTCATATGGACCTATCTAACAAAATCTAAGAAGGGTAGCTATCTAACAATTTTTCACCTTTCTCTATAAATTTCTACCTTCACTCCCCTTAGTGATAGGATAGTGTATACATGCAAGGTAACAGTTAGATTGAGTTCAAGAAGTTGATACAAAGAAATAACCATGAATAGTACTGGTGGTGGTGGTGAAAATGAACCATTGTTGCCTGATGTTGAATTCCGGCTCGACAACATCTGTGGCTCAACAGAATCCATCGAAGAGTTTCTTGAACATCAAGAGAGGGTACCATTGAGGTTATGGGTTAGACTTTTCTGTTGGGAATCTAAAACTATCTGGTTACTTTCATGGGCATCAATTACTGTTTCAATTTTCAACTACATGCTCAGTTTTGTCAACTTAATGTTCGTTGGAAATATTGGATTTATTGAACTTGCTGGTGCTTCTCTTACTAACTTGGGGATTCAAGGTTTTGCTTATGGTGTCATGGTGAGTTTTCATTTGGGTCACTCTTTTCCTCTGTTCCTTCTATTAACAACACAGTAAATGCTTTATAGGCTTTAAATGTGCAACTATCTTCTGTTTCCTTTCAGTTGGGTATGGCTAGTGCAGTCCAAACAGTATGCGGTCAAGCCTACGGAGCAAAAAAATACTCTTCCCTTGGTATAATCTGCCAAAAGGCTATCATTTTGCACCTAGGAGCAGCCATTCTTCTCTCTTTTCTCTACTGGTATGCTGGTGACATTTTCCGAGCACTGGGCCAAACAACTGAGATTGCGAAACAAGGGGAGATTTTCGCAAGAGGGTTACTACTTCAGCTTTATGCATTTGCACTATATTGTCCCATGCAAAGATTTTTGCAATCACAAAACATAGTTAACCCTTTAGCTTACATTTCCATTGGGGCTTTCTTGTTCAACATATTGTTCAATTGGTTGGCTGTTTATGTGCTGGATTCCGGGGTTTTTGGTGCAGCTATTGCATTGGGTCTATCCTGGTGGATTTTAGTTTTATTAACTGGAATGTATATTGTTTTAAGTCCATCTTGCAGTCAAGCTTGGACTGGCTTCTCTGTTCATGCTTTTAGGGGTTTATGGCCTTACTTCAAACTCACTGTTGCATCTGCTGTCATGTTGTGGTATGCCCCGCTCTCTCTGTAGAAAAATAGTGAACAATTCTAAGTTTGGTCCTAAATGAATGATTTGTTTTTTTTTTTTGTTTTTTTGTTTTTTTTTTTGTATCAGTTTGGAGATATGGTACAATCAAGGACTTGGACTAATATCAGGATTTCTTCCTAATCCTGCAATTGCACTTGATTCTATTTCTATAAGGTATAGTCTGTTTTAACTCCCATTTTCTCCTTAATTTGATATTTGATATGGTGAAAAAAAAAGGTATAGGTGACTAATAACTTTCCTGTGACACATTTCAGCTTGAATTACTTGAACTGGGATTTGCAGTTTATGCTAGGCTTCTGCACAACAGCAAGGTGAGTAATCTTCAGAGAAGCATTTGTGTTATGTGCTTTTCTAGTCATTCTTTGTGCGTCATTTGCTTAACTTATGATTTTTAAGAAAAATCTGATTTTATGGTACGTGCATTTGCAGTATACGAGTCGGGAACGAGCTTGGAGCAGCTCATCCAAGGATTGCAAGGTTCTCAGTTATAGTCATTAACTTGACCAGCATTTTAATCAGCATAGTGTTTAGTGCAATTGTCATGATATTCAAAACCATATTAAGCAAGGCTTTCACTAGCAATGAAGAAGTTATCAAGGCAGTATCAAATTTGACTCCATTGCTTGCAATCTCAGTCTTGTTAAATGGTATCCAACCCATTCTTTCAGGTGAAAAACTAACATAGCCTCCGTTTATTCTACGTGTCGTCGTTTTTTTACCGTCACGAGTAACAAGGGTTTTTTGGGGTTGGCAATTCATAGGTGTGGCAATTGGGAGTGGATGGCAAGCTTTGGTTGCATATGTTAACTTGACTACTTACTATATCATTGGTCTTCCTATTGGATGTCTTCTGGGTTTCAAAACTGGTTTGGGAGTTGCTGTAAGTATTACTCTCTCTCTCATTTGCATCTCCAGATAATTTTTTGATATCTTTTACTGTGGTTGGCACAGGTAATAACAGACATTTTGGGTTCTGATACAGGGGATATGGTGGGGTATGATAATTGGAGTTCTACTACAAACCATAACCCTCATTATACTAACTGCAAGGACTGATTGGAATAAAGAGGTAAACATCATTTATCTTCTTCAATTTACAAAAACTACAAATGCACATAGGTCAACTAGTTAAGCTAATTTTTAGTCTGAGATACAGCTGTGCAAGTTACTTCAATGGCATTAGCGTCACCGCAGTTTGTTTCATTGAACTAGTCCGAGTAATATAAAACTATCATCCTTTTGCAGGTAGATAAAGCTGTTGAGCGCCTACGGAAATCGTCCAACGCAGAAGCAAGTTGGCCAACAGTGATGCCACATTGACAGCCACACAGCGCATATTAAAACTGAGTGGTTTTTATTTTGTCAGTGAACAGAGATTGTAGTGAATTTAGGAATTTACATAAGTTAGTAAGAATGGACACCAGTTCTTCAATTGTTCCCTGCTTGTTATGGTTTGCACTTTGGAATCTGATAGCCATTTAACTGGGACTATGGATTGTGCTTCCAAGCATGAACCATATAACATGTAATTTTATGAAAATAAAGCACCAAATACTATGGTGTGTGTTCAACCATAAAACAGCTAAAAATGAAAAAGATATCTACCCTTATATTTGTGCACAAGAAGTAATACCTTCTAAAAATAATCTTGTATAATTTGGAGGCAACTATATAGCTTCCAACAGTAGTTACAGATTACAAGTAGGATCATTATGGAACTAGATAAACTAACAGTTGAGGTTTAATACATAGTCGAGATAACCAAATGGCATTAATAATCGACAACAACAACAACAGCAGCAGCAGCAACAATGACAACACATGTTATGCTGGATACACGATTAAAAAACTGCTCAGACTACGGAGCGAGCCAAATTTTAAGCTTGTTTCGCGAAGTTGTTTCCTTACTTCCTGAAATTGACTTGTGGAGTTGCAGAGGAGTTTTTTGATGACATTTTCTCCAGAACATTCAGCAATTTCATTCGATGCAATTCCTTTCCTGCGAAGAAAAGGAAAAAGTTGGAACTGAAACAAATTGTTCTCCATATAACCGAATTGGCATACTGATTTTTGTAACATGTAGAATTAAAGCTAAGGCGTTAAATCTAAAATTCTTAACCATGTACCCAATGAAGACATCCAGATAAATGTCCTTTTGGGGTTTTTTGAATGAGAATAGATGGACTCTCAATGAATTACCTTCTTCACATAAGAGTTGGATTGCTCTTTTTTCCAATTCAACAGCATGTCTGCTTCTACCGACTGAAGATAAGGATTTAAGCACTGGATACATCAGAAATGAAGACAGAAGTTCAGAACGACGACAATTAAAAAAAAAATGGTGAACCAGCAATCCTACAAAAGAGCTACTAACATGGAGAGATGACTTACTCTGGATGTATTCTTCCTGACTTGAATGGTCACAGTTTCGCAAGAACATCTGCAGGTGAGGGAAGCGCTCTTTCCAATTTTGATCACTTGTTCTCTGGGGATTAGTTGGGAGAACATCAGTAGTAACATCAGTAGTTGAAGCGGGTCGCATTGTTGATGACGTATTAACAGGCATCCCGAGAGAGTGGGGAACAGAAGGCCCTCCACAAGGGACTGTAATAGGCATAGAAGGAGCTGCTGGAAAGCTAGAATTCTTTTGCCCTTGAACCTGAATTTGTTGCTTAGTTGTCTCCTTTTCGCCGTGAATATTTTGACTTAACTGTGAATTGTTGATAGCTTTGTTTGGTTCAGTTTCGCAGTTGCTACCCTTTGCTACTTCTTGGTCAGATTTTCTTCGGATGTACACAAAAGTCCCATTTGCACTATTTGGAGACAGGTGGCGGACGGGACTTGTGGGACACTCAGGTGTCGGTCTCTTTGTACCAGTAACCTTGGTAACATCTGAAGTTGGTGCTGGATCCTTTATTAAAGGAGGGGCTGTCAAAGACTTGGGCACCACAATCCTGTTATCATTCTGCAGATCCCTTAATGCAATCTTCTTTGCTGCTATGGGTTGTTGTTTATCACCAACAGGAGAGCCACTTCCAGCATTGTCATGACCATTGCATTTGGGATCAATCATTTGTCGTATAATCAAGAATGCTCAACTTCTGGGGGAAATGTCTAAAAGCTTGCCTGGAGACACATGAATGCAAATATGGAGCTCAGACACAGGCCGACAGCATTTCCTTTGCACTTGGAACTATGCTTGTCTAACATACATGAAATTCATTAATAATTTATCAGTACAAAAATCTAATCCTTTATTCACTTCACTAATTATCTCACCCAAGGATATGGATAGTTACCTATGCTACAACAAGTAGGACACAATGTCGATGCCTTGTGTCCAATATGCTACTTTGACACGACAACTTAAAAAACTAAAATACAGGGATACGGCATACACAACATAAATATCATCAAATTTAGTAGTTTAACATAGGAATATAAGGTGGTGAACTTGCAATAAATATGCATATATATGTATGATTAATACAAAAGGCATTACATACACTTCATTGGCAAGAAGAAGTCAAGATAAGAATAAAGAAAGTCTAGAGGAAGATGGGTGACAAGATTCGGAACTAATATTTTGTTACTGAAGTTAAAACCTAAAATATCTAAGCTTCCTAATATTAAGGTATTGATTTATCTTGACAGCTGTTGATAACTAATTATTCAGAAAACGTTTTCTAGGAGTACATTAATACACATGTTCGTGCCAATACGTATTGACACGGCTCGATTTTTTTTTTAGGCGTGTCATATTACCGCTGGACTCGTATACTTATGCTACGAGGAATTGAAGGTGGACTTGTATATTAAGCAAGTTGCATAGACAAAATTAGATTCAGTTGAGCTATTGCATCACATACTTAAAGAACTATAGAAATACAGAACCAAAAACTTATCACAGCTACAAAGATTTAAAAAGACAAGAATTGAAGATCGCCCAGAAACCTGAACGATAAAACACACATATGATTGGGATAAAGGCTTGGAAGTTTAGAAAAGTTATACCCTCATATCTACCAACTAAATAGGTAAGAAAATGCTTGATTATCAAAACTACAAAATCAGCCAAGACAAGCACTAAACTACTAGCATATTGACATGAAATGCTTATCATGCTAAAACAAATAAAGAAAATTCAAACCATAAAGAAAATTAAGCAGTAAGACTAAAATCTAGGTGATATGGTGACCCTTAGCTTGCAACTTTTAAATACTAACTAGATGACTGTCAGTCTGTCAGTTATAAGCAAAAATTAAAAATAAATAAAAATCAAGCATATAAAGGTAGTGCCATTTTAACAATACTTCAAGAATGTTCAAAGGAGTTATTAACAGCTAAAGGAAATAATTTAATGAGAGGTATTAAAAGGGGCAGCAAGCTTATTAAGTTCATACTGGAACGCTGGATTTCACACTTACTATTAGAATCCTTAAAAGCATGCTTTTGATGGACACTGTAACAGGGAGAGGAAATCAAATCATTAGTGTGTGATCCAATTACAAATTAGACACAAGTAGATATATAACGAAATAAAATAGAAAGATTACCCATGCAGTACATCATTTTAATCCAATGAACCTTCCTTTTTTTATTTGCTTTCAAACTAGCATTCAAATCACAAGGATAATTTGCAGTGAGAAACGGGAACACAAACATGAAATCAGAGTGGATCCATATATGTCTCACTTCCCAGAATATATTAAAAAAAAATATACATCCACCAAATAAAATTCTAACTAAATGATTGTAGTTGAAACAGTAGAAACAATCCAAATCAGATTTCCAACAAAAAACACTCAACACAAAGAGAAGATACTTCATGTAAAGAAAAAGGTGAGGAGTGAAGAAATAACCTGAATCAACAACTCTTGATGATGAAATCCTAACAGCGCTGATCTTGAATTGAAACCCTGCAAGAAAAATAAAAAAATGAAAATCAGACTCGCATCTGAAAATCATCATCATCTTGAAAATCAGTTCAGAACCCTAACTTGAAAGTCTTGCATAAATGTGATTCTCCAGTAACTCCTGAACTTACACTTATGCAGAGCTTAAATGAAGGAAATCAGTGTAATGAATTCTTTGGCTAAGCTCTTCTCCTGTTAATCCATAGAAAATTCGACCGGAATCCTAAGATTTCCCTCTAAAGTGAATTTTCCAATTGATACTAGTTGATCTTGAGAGATTTCTGGTTCGCTAGGGTTTCAATTTTGGGTGAAGTTTAAGCATAAGGCTAACCAGAACGGCTAATCATTTTATATTCGATCTGACCAAGGCACTGTAATTACCAAAATATCCGTATTCGTAATTACCAAAACGTCCTGTATTTTTGGGGGGAAACCAAGATATTTAGCGCGCCCATTTTTGACCTTCGATTTGCCGTAACTGGAATCTACCGATGGCCGATACAACGGTATAGACACTCAATGCCGCTAAAAAAGAATAAGTGGGAATTAAGTGTGGGATCCTCCCTCACTCTCTCTTATTCAAATGGTATTTGACTTAAAATTCATTTTTAAGAAAATTAACCCATTTTATTGAAATGATCCTTAAAAAAAGGAGGGTCATTTGGATAAAGATGTTTGATGATGTTATCAAATAAATTATATCCTTAATTAAGGATATAATCATCATGCCAACTTTAACATAACATGTCTCACGAATCCTACGTAAGAATTCGACAAATTTTATATATTTGGAAAGCTTTTTGAAAGAACAATTAATTGGGGGATAAAAAAAGGAATTGGGGGATATTGATTACTTCCCCCAACCCATGGTGTGTGCTAAGGGGTGATTTTTGTGCATGAAAATACTAAAATACCCTTTGATTAATTAAAAAACATTATGAAAAGACTATTATACCCTTTCCCCTAAAACTTAAAATCTAAAAACCAAACACATATCCCTCATTCTTCTCAGTACCGGCATTGACCTAGGTTTAGGTTTTTGAAAAAAAAAATCATATTTTTTCATCGTTCTTCATCCGTTCTTCGTCGATTAATCGTCGATTCAAAAATTTCTTCGTCGATTAACCTACCCGAATCATAAACAATGCCTCCACGAAATAAAACGAATGCCCAATCGAATTCAAAATCGATTGCTCAACAAAAACAGGAACAAAGAATTGCTAAGATTGCTCAAGAGCAAGAAGAAGAACAAGCAGCGGATTCTGACAATCAACCTCTCGCAACCATGGCTTCTGTGAGAAGGTAAGTGATTTTAAACTATTTTATGAGTGTTTTAATCGATTTATAGCAATGGGTTTAGGTTAGAATCGCAAACCCTAACTGAAACAGTTGAGTTTCAATGATTACCGGTACTGAAATATGTATGAATACAAAGCCGGTTTTACCTTCCGGCATTCAATCTAGGATGAATGCAATGCCGGTTTCACTCCGCAGATTCACCAGAAACTGAATTTTCGATACCGGCATAGAATTTGGATCGAATTCCCTACCGGTTCTTGGTACCGTCAGTCATTCATAACTATTCGTGTATGCCGGTAGTGGTCTAAAAACATACAGGAGAGTTTATGAATTTGTCACTAGTACCGGCATACACATTTGGTTGCATTGTATGCCGGTTTATAGTACCAGCATTCTTTTGTAAAAATTCGAGCATGCCGGTAGTGGACTTAAACCATATAGGAGAGTTTATGAATTTATCACCAGTACCGGCATATATTTTTAGGTTGATTTGAATGTCGGCACCAGGTTACGACATGGAATTGATTTATTTCGAGCATGCCGGTAGTGGACTTAAAACATACAGGAAAACTTAAGAATTTGTCACCTAAACCGGCATAGATTTTTAGGTTGATTCGAATGTCGACACCAGGTTACGGCATGGAATTGATTTATTTCGAGCATGCCGGTAGTGGACTTAAAACATACAGGAGAATTACATATGATTACCGGCATTGTCGACAGTCATTGTTTAATGCCGGAACAGACAACCGGCGTGCTTTGTTTCAGTAAGTCAATGCCGGTAGAAAAATTGAAAGTGAGTTGTCTCACATTCATTTCGTGTGATTTTATGATATAGGTCAAAAGCCAAGGAGGCTAACAAAAGAAAAACTAAAGATGCTGTCACTAAGAGAAGAAGGAAGGACGGTCTTCATACTCCTCAATCTCTCCCTCCTCGAGGGAAAGATGAAGGTCGTAAAAAGCGTTTGGGGGCTGAGACAAGAGGGATAATTTGGGAGAGTGGTGGTGACCGTAGTCGAGCTGTAATCCGTGACCACGATGATCAAGATGAGCAAGATGAAGAGGAAAGTGAGGATGAAGATAATGTGGTTCCTCCAAGTCAATTAGCAAGCCAAAGCGAAGTTGGTGGGCCAAGTCAACAACCAACACAAGGCAATGGCAAGAAGGGAAATGACAAAGTGAAAGTTAAAGGTTCCTACCTTCCTCATATTAATGACATGATACCTGACCTTGAACGTGGTAGAATTTGGGGTGAAGCTCTGGAACCAAAAACACTATTTGGATACAAGCACTCGTGGGCTCGTACTATCTATCAAACCTATGTAAGTATTTTTTTTATCTTTTGCATATGTATTGTTGTGTATTTATGTAAAATATCTTAATTGTATTCTCTCCTAATTGTAGGATCATACGAAGGCTGTGCGTGTTTGCCGAAACCAAGCCGCGGATTGTTGGAAATTGTCCGATGAATGTGAAGAGATCCAACAAATAGTAATGCAATCTGGTCTATAGGCTTTGGTTGAAAATTATGTGAAGCCTGATTCCGTGACTGTCAATTGCTTCATCGAAAGGTATCATGGTGAAACCGATACCATGCACTTCCCTTTTGGGGAGATGACCTTCATCCCTGATGATGCTCAGAACATTCTAGGCTTGAATGTTACCGGCAAATCAATTGCAGAAGGATTTGAGTCTCTGGACCTAGAATGGTCGAAGTTGCACGCTCTGACTAACAAGTTGTTGGGTTGGGACTACAAAACTTCTATGGAGAGCTTTTATGAATCCAAGTCTGGTAGGACAAAGACAATCAAGTTGACGCTGCTTAAGAAGAAGTTTGAAAACACAAAGAAAAGAAGTTTGGAGGGTGGATGAGACCATGAAGAAATTCGTTATACTGCAGCTGCATACCTGTTATACATCTTGGGCACTAGGGTATTCCCTGACACTAATGGCAACAGGGTTAGTGCGAACTACCTTCAGTACTTGGATCCATTGGAAGATGTCTATGGGTATTCTTGGGGCACCGCGATAATGGAACATTTGATGATGGAGATAAGAAGGGCCTCTAGGCTAAAACCAACCAATTTGTCGGGAATTTCACTCTACTGTAGGTAATTTTTTTTTTAAACTTATGTTATTATGTATATTGTTCACATGTACCCTTATCTTGAACTTAGAAGCAAAACTTATTGCTTCACTTTGGAATAGATGTGGGCTTATGTACACTTCCCCACCTTGTTCAAGGACTGGACCTCCTTGAAGATCAAAGACCTTCCCGAACCCGATACGCCTATAGTTAGGAGATACGAGTTCAACAACACTCCGAAGCCCGATAACATAGGTCGACTGATCGATATGAGATTGGCTTTGGACGCGATGAGTACCCAAGATGTTGTCTTCGACCTTTACAAGGAGGTTAGAGGAAACCGCCAAGTTTTGAGGTATGCTAACGTTGCATTCTACCATGGGCCGTTGTTCTACCCAAAAGGATACGTTATGGCCAATCCAACACGTGTGATGCGCCAACTTGGATTCAAGAAATTATCACATATCAAGACGAACTTTTTTCAATGTTTTGTTCTTGACCTTTCTCGGTGCTTTTCAACTCCTAATCGGTTGCATGTAGAGTATGATCCAAAACCGGATCCAACATATTGGAGGGATAGGGAACCACGTCGTTTGGTAGATATTAGTCAGTGGGATAAGTGGGAGCTTGCGGAAAACGGTGATGAGGTTGATGCCAACTACATGGAAGATTACCTGCAATGGTCACATCCTTTTGTCGTCCGCTCGGATGACGTCCAAGTTCCACTCCAGAAACACCCTCCCGTTCCAACTCCCGCACCGCCACCACCTACGATCACCCAACATAATAAGACCGTTGGATTGCTAGTAAGTATTGTTAATTACTTAGTCGTTTAATGTACACATAATCTTATATTACCATATATATACTAATTATGTGTTGTATGTATGAAACTAGCGGCGTCGGCTTGGCAAGTTGAGGAAGCAGTCATGTTGCAAGTACGATGAAGGAGCGGGGCTATCCAATGAAGAAGTGAAGGAAGTCGCGGAGAAGTTTGATAAAATTGAAGAAACTGACCCTAGTGCAAAGGATTTTTTCGGTGAAATTAAGGAGAAACCGGCACAAAAGAAGCAAAAGACCAATTGATTAACTATTTAGTTGTGTTTCTTTTTCTGGATGGTGGTTGTTACGTCTTTAACAATTACGAACTTGTTTTCGTTTGTACCTCATGGTTAACTCTTTAGTTGTTTGGTTTGCTTTTAGTTTATGTTACCTGGATTAAGAACATTTAAGCAGAATCCAGTTGTTTGGTTTGTGTTGAACATGTTTAGGTTTCGAGTGATTGCTTTATGTTGAACATGTTTATATTTATAGTGAAATGTTATTTTTGCAAGATTTATTTACTACTGCTTCCGGCATGGAAAAGCTTTGGTTCAATAACGCCGGTACAGGTTCCGGCATGCGAGAAAATTACAGTTCATTGCCGGTTTCTTGTGCCGGCAAGGAAATGTTTCATAAAACCATACCGGAACTAGAAGATTAAAAATTTCATGTTCCTGTATAGAAATTGGAAGGTACCGGCATAGTCATTTTTCTACAATCTATGCCGGTTTTATGATTTTTTCCCAAATTTTCATAGTCGACAGAAAACCGGCACTGTAATATTGGTCGTTTTTATGCCGGCAGTCTGCTAGTTTTAAGTATAAATCCATTTCGAATGTTCTTTTATTTCATTCCTAAGAAGTCTATTACATTGGATTTGATACTTTAAATTAAAACATGCTAAAAAAACATAGAATGGATTACATTTGGATAAAGATTAACTATTTTCAACAATTGAGCGTTTCCCGAATCTGTTCGAAGACATCGTCCGGGATGGGGGTGTCAAGGATCATCTTCATTGGTTCTTCTTCTCTTTCAACATATTCCTTTCCCTTTATATAACACCCATCACACCCATCGATAGGCTTGCATTGGCCCTTGTGGTTTTCTCTTGACTCTGCTAGTTCAACAGCTTTGTCAAACCATTGAAACTCATCGCACTTTGGGTGATTCAAACACCTTACAAACATTCTTCCATTTTCAGCATCATCAGTTTTTGCAATCCAAAACCGGCGTGTCCCGTCACAACTTCTACACTTTGAACAAATAAAAGGACGGTCCTTGGCTAGATGAGAAGGTGACTTGCAAATTTGACACTTGCAATGATGACTCTGTAAAAGAATATTATATTAGTTATGCGTCATAGTAATGAAGATTATATTGTTAGTAATGTTTATTCTACTTACTTTGCAAATAGAGCTAGATGATGAATCTCCCATCCCTTGTGAAGCTTTAACCGTGCTTGCTTTCTTGAGAGAAGGATTTTTGTTATTTGGTGGGTGGTTTGTGTAGATTTTTCCCAAGGAATGGGGGGTATTATATACAAATGAATCACCAACGGTCTTATTTTTAAAAAAACTAGCCGTTTTTTTTTTAATTTCACAAACACCGGCATAGTCACTATTATAGATCCAATGCCGGTTCTTTGTAACGGCATTGAATGTTGTTGTACAAACATGCCGGTAATGGTTGCATATTTGGCACAATCTCTGTGAAGTAATTCCCTTGTACCGGCATGGTTAGCTTATGGCAAAACTGTACCGGTACTTGGTGCCGGCAGCTTATGTCACAATTACCTCAATGCCGGGTTTGGTGATTTTCAAAAAAAATAGTCGTTGAGGTTTTTCTCTATATAAAGTGAGCTAATACTTGGACCCAAAAGTCCAAAACTCGTGTGTTCTTATATATTTCCTTGAGCCTCTTAACTTAGAAACCCTAAACCCTAGAATAATTATCTATAAATAGCTTAGTATAGTACCTAATCTCATATACAACAAATGGCATCGTTCGACTCGGAGGAAGATTTAGCAATCACCCAAGCATGGTACGCCGAAACTCGTCCTTCAATTATAGATAACAGCACGCGGGATTCCATGTGGTTGAAGATTTTTAACAAATTTATTCACGATTACGGTAACCCGAAAGGAAGAACTGCCAAACAAATCGAGGAACGACACGACATTATCCTAAATGCAGTGGTTGAGTATCTAAAAATGAAACACCTGATCAATCACGCTACCCGCAATACATTGTCCCCTCAACAAATCGTAAGTATCTTTATGATTAATTCGACATAATCTACTCGTTTGCAAATTTTATGAAACAAACAAAGTTTGTGTGTTGTTGTTGTAGCATCAAGCCGTGAAAACGCGTTACTTACAAGAAAAGGGGGAAGCATTCATGTTTGAATCCAACGTCAACCATATTGTAACCAAAGTCACGGAGTACCACCAGCTGGGTGAATCGGAGACGGATTCTTCTTAAGAAGATTGATAGTTTAGTGGTGTTTGTTTAGGTTTTTAGGGCATTTGGTTAGGTATTTCGTAAGGTTTTGTGGGTATATCTCTATGTAAACCCTCACGAGACTATAACTCGTCCACTAGGGGTTTAAAGGCTTGATGCACGTGCTAAGTGCATTCGTTGTTCCGTCGACAAGGATTACATTTGAAATAAATTACATTTCCGGCATTCTATGTTTACATAATTCCATGCCGGTACCAAAAACCGGCATGGATTTTATATATTTATTACATGCCGGTATAAAGTGTCAAGCACTATATTATTTATGTGTATAATAAACCAGGTACCGACATTGATGATATATACGAAACAACGCCGGCTCCAACTTCCGGCGCGTCGTTTATCCTTATTACTATGCCGGCAAATTCAAAATTCAAATTTTTGCAAGTACAACTTCATTGATTGAGTACAATAACGGTCATATTTGGGCACCATCCTATAAATACACCTTTTCTCCCTACAAAACAACACAAACTTGGTTCCATATACTCTAAAAAGCTGATATCATTATATAATATTTCTAACTCTACCAATACCTCAACATACAAAGCAATGGCATCCTTTGATTCAAATGAAGATTTGGCGATTACCAAAGCTTGGTACGCGGAAACTCGATCTAGGAGCCAATCCTCCGTAACGGTGGATTCCGTGACCTTTTGGGGTAAGGTATACAACAAATATATGCAAGAGTTTGGGAATCCGAATAGAAGAAGTGTTCAACAGATTCATGATAGGCACCAAGTCATCGAAAGTGCGATACTTGCTTATTTAGAAATCCAAAAACCAATTTTCAATCATCCCCACTTTAACTTGTCCATTGAAAAATTTGTAAGTATTTTTGTGGTTTATTTTACGTGATCCATATTGTTTGATCTTCATACTAAACACCACTAACCAAGTAAGTTTGTGTTATGTTTTTGTAGCATGAAGTCGTCAAAGCGCGCTACTTGGAGGAAAAGGGGGAAACATTCACATTCGATTCAAGCTACCAATTCATGGAATCCAAAATCCCGGAGTATGCCCCGGAGATAATGGAGGGTGTATCGTCCTCGGACGAAGATTGATGGCTTTAGAAGGGGGAGGGTCGAAAGATAGTTGCTTCCAAAACGGATCTCCCGAAGGGGGAGGGTCGAAATATAGTTGCTTCCAAAACGGATCAATAACCTCAATAGGTATCACTTATTCATACTAGCATATGACGACACGGAAGCCCCAACAAGGACATGTCGGGACGAATACACACATCACCCGGTTTTTCGTAATTTTTCTCATATTCCATTTGTCTCATCATATGTTTTATTTCCCAATGAGAGACGTTGAATTCTATTCCTTGGAGCAACTTACGATAACGAAGAAATTGAGTCATCCTTTCCATTGAGCTTTTCTCAAAAGGCACCTTGATCCTATTGATATCAGCCTTAAAGTATTGCTCCATTGCCTCGATGACCGTAACCACATTGCCTTGACCGGAATGGATGAGATTTTTAAATCTCCCATGAGCGGACTCCGCTGCACTAGTTGCTTCAGTCTTGAAGTGTCTATACCAGTTTGTCCATGCACGCACAAATTTTTCCTTGAACTTATCCAACCATTGAGTCCGAAAATACCAGACGGCAGACGGATAAACTTCGTTCCAATCGGCAATAAACTTCTCCAATCTCTTTTCGTACATAACCTCGGTAATAGACCAATAAACTTTCTCCCAATCTCTTAGAAATTCCAACCACTTTTTATGATTTTCCGCATGTTCTTTGTCCACTCGCTCCTTTATCTTGCCTCTCTCATCTTCTTCTTCTTCGGGGGATAGTTTGTTCTTTCGAACATCTTCCTCTAGTTGAACAATCATTCTCTTCTTAATATCCGCCTTAGTGGGTTCAAACAAGGCATGTCAAGTTTTTATGATATTTTGACGTATATGATATGTACATAGGAAATTTTGTGCGTCCGGGAAGACGTGGATATTGCTTTTATTAATGCATCATCTTGATCGGTTACGAACACCCTCGGAAGTTGATTTTCCCGAAAGAATAATTTCAATTGTAGTAATGCCCAATGATAATTATAGTCCCTCTCGTTTTCCATTAAACACCAATCCAATGTGAATGTTACCTTGTCCGAGGTTTTCCCCACGATGTTGAACAATGACATATTGTATTTGTTTGTATTGTAGGTACAATCCATCATAAGAACACCACAACATGTATTTGCCAATTGTGAAAGCAAAGGATGCGAAATGAATATTTTAAGGGGATTCTCGTCCGGCCCTCTTTTAATGATACGCGTGTAGTTGTAATCCCAAGCCATCTTCTCAAATTCTTGCATAACGGACCTCCCTTCCCATTCCACCCTTCTAATAGTTGCTTGTGCGCTATAAATTGTACGTATAGAAGACACGTTGGACTCATCCTTTTCCTTAAAGCCTCTGAGAATTTGTCTCGGTTTGATAAGTGCTTTAGTCAATCTCTTTACATCCTCGAACTCATGAGGTTTCAGCTTCGCAACTAGGGAGTGACCAACAAAATCTTTCAGATCCCGGTGGTTATGACAGCCACACAAAACCTCACAATCCCAATTGTTCATGTCATTTAAACGGAAAACAAGCTTAAACGGGCAATCATTCTTCCTCGTACGAGTCTTGTATACCCTATTAGTCTTCTTTAGATATACATAATCCTTTCTCTTGTGGCTATTCTTCTCCTTGTATTTCCCACTTCTCTCGCAAGCCATCTCAAAACGCCTCTTTGAACGTTCGGTATTCCTCACCAACACACACATGTTCTTAAGAGCCGTCTCTTTATCCCAAGCGATTGCTTCATTTCGATCTATTATTCCCTACATAAGATCAATTTCACATTCATTAGAAGGTTCATCACTAGCAATCCATTAGTAAAGTATTCTTTGGTCACATACCGAAGGTATTTTATAGTATTCCGACGTATCCCGATAAAGCGGCTTTGCATTTGTTGGATCAATATATGTCACCACCTAAAGATAGAACGAAAATTATTTCCAAACGAAATTAAAACACTATGCCGGAAACAAGTACCGGCATGCTCGACCAATGTTCCGGCATTGTCGAACTTAGCCAAAACTGAAGACCAAATTTGAAACATATTCCGGCATACATTATTCATTAGACAGCAACGCCGGAAAACAAGGTGCCGACACTGTCGTAATTTATTGTCCCAAGCCGGTACACGCTACCGGCATTCCAATTAATTGATATGTAATGCCGGTATTTAGCTCTGGAAAACATTTATTCCTGTATGTTTTTTTGTAGGTACCGACATTGTAAAATTGAAACTCAACAACGCCGGTTCCACTGCCGGCATTCTCGAAATTGATGGTACCACGCCGATAACTGATTCCGGCGTTGATGGTTATTAATTTTCCATGCCGGTTTTTGGGTTTACATGGAAATGTTTCCTGTATGTTTTTCATGCAGTTCCGGCATGGTAACCTATCAATGAACCCATGCCGGTTTAATATTCTGTAGTATATTCCTTGGTAGGTAAAAAAGTTAACTGCGTACCGGCATAATTTTTTGGTAGAATACTATGCCGGATCAATATTCAAATTTGGGGATATCGCTTTACCGGCATGGTCGTAGTATGAATACCATGCCGGTAACGCGTCTGTCGGCATGGTATTCATACTTCGACCATGCCGGCACCGAGGTTTTACAGTTGAAAAAATGGCGGTTTTAAAGAAAAAAATCGATTTTTCAACCTCCTAGCAGCTTTACCTGTGTATTGGGGATGCTTGCATGTTGTGCAAGTTTACTTTCTTGTGTAGCTTCTTCGAAAAACTCTCCATACTCGTCAAAATCATCATTCAAGGGTGTTGGCTTAACAAAGAGTTGCAATTGAGAGTTGTTGTCGTTAGCTCCTTGTTGTAATAGAGCTAAAGATTCAGCAGCTGCAATTCTCTCCTCACAATCATCTTCCATTTTCACAAAAAAATTTCCACTCAAATTTTTTTCCCTACTTCTACTCTCACCTCACTCACCCAAATTCAAATAAAACATACACTAATCATTTATCAAAAATCTTAAGATTTTACTAATTATTATTAATCACTAATCCTGATTAGTGAGGGGTAGATTAGGTAATATGTAAAATACTTAGATAAGGGGTGACCCCGAATTGATATCTGGAACCAGTTTTTGTCCTTTTCTTATATCTCCCAATTCCTTTTTTTATCCCCCAATTAATGGTCTTTTGAAAGACCTACACAACGAGCGTAAATACAACTATCAAATTTTTATTTCACATAATTTTTTATTCTTTAAATATTTTTAAAAAAATTTCTTCATATTTTCCCTATTTTATAGTGTGCAGACAATATGCACACTGCTTTTATGTGCAGGAAATATGCACACAGATTTCTGTACATAATTTTTATAATTTTCTTCATATTTTATTGTGTGCAGGCAATATGCACACTGATTTTATGTGCAGACAATATGCACACTGGTTATTTTGTTAATAAAATATTTCAGGGTCACTAGAATAATTTGCAAATTTTATTAAATAACCATGGGGTCAAGAGAGTAAAACCCATAATTTCTAGGGTCATGAGAATAAATTACTCAAAGAATAATTTGATAAACGAAAGGAAATTACCTTGTTATTTTCACAGCGCTTCTCTATCCAAACCGCCTTCGTATTGCAGGGCTAGTTTAAAGTGTCTATGCACATATCTTTGGACTTGATGAAGTACTTCCTAATCCATCCGCTATTCTACCAATTTTATATTATTTTCGGAAAAAAGACGAACCTCACATATATTGATAGTAATTTCCCGATTGATGGTTGGTATCGACTACATGACTAGCTCGGTAGTTTTTAGCAATTACAGAGATTTCAATCAGATAACAAAAATATTCAAAGCACTTAACAACATTGTTATATAACCAAATCTGATATGGAGATCCTATTATTTCTAACTGATTCCACGATAACAGAGCAAGTTTAAATGGTCTAGGTTGGATAAAAAATAACACATGCACACCATACAACAACACTTTAATCAGTAAAGACTTTAGGATAAAAAGATCCAACAATTTCTCAAGGTTTTTCCCCCAAATCATTATGAAACGTGGGACATAGGTATAATAGTATCCATAGATTCAATCATTTGTCCATGATTTTTTCAAAGTAGCACTAACATGAGTAACCGATATAACTTAACTCGGTTTTCATGAAATGACATCGATCGGTCTTCATCTGAATCTCTACTATAAAATTGTTTGTTGTTGGTGTCTTTTGTGTCTTTGTAGTCTTCTGTATCTTTGTAGCGACTTGTGTTGTCTTTGCAAGTTTTATTGTTAATGGTGTTCGAATTAGAATCAAAGACATAAAATTAGATGGATCTGCTGTTTAGGGAGACTCAAATATTGTTGTTAGTTAGTTTGTTTGTTTAAGTTGATGAAGTTGTCATTGTTGTGAGAAGCTTGAGCTACTAGATTGAGAAATCAACAAGAACTTAACCATGAAACTTCATTAAAGATCCCAACCCTAGACATAAAGTACCATTTCAATCAACAAACACTTAAGATTTGAACCTCAACAAGAAAAAGGAAATTTCCCAAACAACAAAAACCAATGTTAAAATAGACAAAAATTGAGCAAATAGATTAAAGAAAAGAGGAAAACAAGCATATAACGATAAAAACCAGAAACCTAGATGTAAACCCTAATAACTAAACTAAATAATAAATAAATATACTCAAAATCAAACTTGTTTGAGAAGAATCTAAAACAAGGAGGATTTGAATTCAAGACAACAGAAAATCGATTGAAACGAGAAATTAAAGCAAATGAAGAAGATGAGTTGAGATTCTTCTGCCCGGAGCTTCTCCTTAGGCGTTTAGGGTTTTGTTTAGTTTTTCAGAGATAAAGGTTTTTTTCTAGGGAGAAAAATAGTTACGTTTAGACCCTTCCGCTATTATGTTATAATCTATCTTGATATAGCTGAAAGAAGAATTAGCAAAAGAATTACTTGTTAGAGTACCGCTCGGTCGAACTCGCAAGTTTTGTTATCTCAAGTTTGTTGTCAATTTTAGTTGCAAAAAACTATATCTTGATTTCTAGTCTACTAAAATCAAGTCTCGGACTAGGATTAAATTACGGTAGTTCAGTATCAAACATCACTGAATAGCCCTCGAAGATCGAAGACTGGAGATCAAACGAAGACATTTGAAGAATTTCATCAACAAAGAGGGATGTGAAACCGAACCATCTTATTTACTCATGGCATTTGCCATTTTATCTTTATGAGACTATGTCATATGATTTTAGTAGATTTAATATTGCAAATAAGAAATGTCGAGTTAAGCGTGTCTTGATAAATCTCTCGAAATATGATTCAAGCAATGGTTGTTCATAGATCCTTAACAATCTTGGTTAGGAATAATTTATTGTCCCTGAACTATTTTGTTTCAAGTTGATCATTTGAAAATTGTGGAAGCAATGATATTCATTATTTATGGAGATTAGGAATATTTCAAATTGTTTAAAGATAGTTTTCAGAATTACTGAAATTCTGAACACAAGGTAGGTATGCATACCCAGTACGCGTACCTTAGACATCTAAGTTCCAAAATGGAGGGTTAAAACGCATAACCTGTACGCGTACCCCAAGGTTTTGAGTTTGTGAAATAGTGAGGAACGCATACCTAGTATGTGTACCCCAAGGGCATGAGTTCGGGAACGGCTAAGGGTACATATATCTAGTATGCGTACCCTAGCAGTTTGAGTTCACAGACTAGTCCATAGGTATCTGTAATCCTGCACATACCTACCAAGTACAAACTAAGCAGATGCTCATAAACTATTTTCACAAATATGTTTGACATTGATACAACTCTCTGTTAGAGCATTGCTCGGTCGAACTCACAAGTGTTGCTATCTCAAGCTTGTTGTCAAATTTAGTTTTCAAATCTATATCTTGATTTTTATTCTACAATCAGTTAAGTCTCAGATTATGATAGAAGTGTAGTTGAGAAACGGACATCACGGCAGCCATCATTGCATTCCGTTTGAAGGAGAAGATCAACCGAAGCTTTTGGAGAACTTCTTCAACAAAAGGTAAGTGAAGACTGAACCACATATTTCTCAAGTTATATTCATCTTTCTATCTGTAAGACGTTGTCACATAACTAATTAGATTATCATAAGCATATCAAGAACTTCGAGTCAAGTTTATCTTGTAATTAGTCCTCGATATATATGAGTAATGAATATTTCTTCATACTTGATGAATTTCGGTTAAGGATATTTATTGTTCGTAATCTAAATCGTGACTCAAGATTATCATTCGAAAATGGCCTGAAATAGTGATATGTGTTATTGATGTTATTTTGGAATGTTTCGAATAATTTAGAGAGAAATATAGAACTAATGTATTTCTGCCACCACACAATGACAATTACATCATCCATGACATCATCCTAGGACCAAACCATAATTTTTAGGACCAAACTATAATTTATATTTCTAGTAGGACCAAACAGACAGTTGACTGGGTCAACTGGACTAGACTCTCTCTAATATATTATTTCTAGGACCTATAGGTATTTCCTATTTACGAATATCAGCCTATCATTTTGATACGGAAATAAAAATACCGAGATTTTTTTTTTTTTTTTTTTTGTGTGTGTAACGGAACGAGTAGAACATCAGGGTTCGACCATGGGGCTGTTAACAAAAAGAAAAGAAACTTGTGCCTGCCTCCAAAAAGAACTTTGGCAACTCCCCACCAGCCTTTATCCAGATAAAACTTAACAGATTTCTCTCACACTGCTAACAGTCCACGGTGATTTGGTTACAGCCAACCAGTATTTAAAGAAAGTCTACAAAGATTCTTCCAAACATAATAACCTGGAAATCACCCTACAGACTCTTAGAAGAGAAATTCATTTCACAGTTGCAGAAATGTAGAAACCTAAAACACCTCAAATTGATTCAAACCCAAATAATTGTCAATGGGTTTCAGAGAAATGAATACATTGCACCAAAATTGGTTGCAGCTTGTGTAGAGTTGAAGGTCCTTTGGTATGCACGTCGAGTGTTCGATCAAATTACTGAACCAAATGTTTTCCTTTGTAACTCTATACTTAAAGGGTACTCAGAAAACGAATTCTACAAGGAAACGATGCTTGTTTTTAATCAGATGAAGAATAGAGATATTAAACCTAATTGCTTTACCTTCCCATTTGTGATCAAATCTTGTAAGAAGCTTCTGGAATTGGTGGAAAGTAAGAAAGTTCATTGCTTTGTGATTAAAGCTGGGTTTCAAGATAACCCATTTATTAGCATTTCAATGATTGATTTGTATTCAACTCTTGGACAAGTAAAATCAGCACGTACTATGTTTGATGTAATGCCTGAAAGAAATATTGTAGCTTGGACTACGATGATATCCGGCTACATTTTATCAGGTGACATTGAAAATGCACGTTCCCTCTTTGATTTAACACCAGATCGTGATGTAATTATTTGGAACACCATGGTTTCTGGTTATATTGGCGAGGGAGACATGTGTACAGCAAAGAAGTTATTTGATGAGATGCCGTATCCAGATATAATGGCATATAATACTATATTGATTGGGTATTTCAATAATGGTGAATTCGAGAAAGGTGAGAGGTTCTTTAACGAAATGCCTGAGAAAAATGTGTTCTCATGGAATGGGTTAGTCGGTGGATATGCACGTAAAAGTCAGTTTTCTAAGGTTTTGGATGCTTTTGATAGGATGCTAAAGGAATCTTCTGATATTCCACCTAATGATGCAACACTTGTGAGTGTTTTGACGGCCTGTTCGAGATTAGGAGCTCTGGATATGGGGAAATCAGTTCATGTTTATGCAGAGAGTAATGGGTATAAACAGAATGTTTATGTGGGGAATGGGTTGATCGACATGTATTCAAGATGTGGAAGCATAGAAGACGCACTTGATGTTTTCAATGGAATGAACTCGAAAGACCTGATTACTTGGAATTTATTGATTAGTGGGTTGGCTATGCATGGGCGTGGAAGTGATGCTTTAACAATGTTTGATCAGATGATAAATGCCAATGTGAAGCCAGACAAGATAACCTTTGTTGGTGTTTTATGCGCTTGCACTCATATGGGCCTGATTGATGAAGGGTTTTCCTTGCTAAATATGATGATTACGGATTACTCTATCACGCCAGAAATTGAGCACCATGGGTGCATCGTCGATCTTCTAGCAAGAGCAGGATATCTTGAAGAAGCTTTTGCTTACATAAAAGCGATTCCTATGCAAGCAGACGCTGTTATATGGAGTGCTTTACTTGGTGCCTGTAGAACTTACAAGAATATTGAACTTGCAGAGTATTGTCTTGAACAGCTTATCAAGCTTGAACCAAAAAACCCTGCAAATTACGTCATGCTTGCGAATATATGCAAGGATATGAACAGATGGGAAGATGTTTCAAGGTTAAAAGTTGCAATGAAAGACACAGGGGTTCGGAAACCTACTGGATGCAGCTTAATAGAAGTGAATGGTAGTCTTAATGGGTTCTACTCGTTGGATGAGAAGCACCCCAAAAGAGATGAGATTTACAGGGTTCTGAATCAATTGGTGGAGCTGTTAAAATTACCGACTTACAGTTCAAAACTTGGCACACTTGAGGAGTACTATGTATTTTAAAAGACACTTTCTTAAATACGATGTCTTCAAATAAGGCAAAAGGAGATGGCTAGATTATCGAAGGATTCGATGATTTTTAAACAGCCACCACTTGGTTCTGACTTGTCTTAAGGTAAGTTCCAGACCTCTGAAACTCTAAAAGATTTTGGTACCATCATAACTGATTAACCTGCTTCTTTATCATTGCATCAAAATTCAGTTGACTTTGTTGCTTGCTGGTGTACAATATATGGGAACTTCTGAAAACATTTGAGCTAATACAGTCACTCTACAGCTTTTCTATGAACGTCTTGAAGTCTTCTTTTTCCACTTCCATTTTTCCTTTTGTTAAACTGTAATTTTTTTTCATTGTAATGTGGTGATTCTGGTGACTAAACTCTGAAGCAAAATTAGATGGGCTAGGATATCCCATTGTTTTTGCGTTTGGAGAGAAAACGACTTTTTCGACATAATTGATTCCCAGACAAAACTTTGATGAATGGGTGATTCATTATCTTCTGGTAGGGTATAACACATTATCCGACAGTTCCGTGGTTCTTAACAGAATGTGTAAGAGGAGTAAAGACAGTCGAGTGTTTCTTCTCTTCTCAAGAACAGAAGAACGCATCACACATGATAATTGGGTATGACACGATTACTTCTTCTTAGAGCATCCACAGTGGGCGACTAAACCCAAATATTTGGTTTATTAACGAGACGTAGTGGGACGGACTATCGATTAAATCCTGACCATCGACTATATTTCAGACTATATTTGGTCTGGGACCAAGACTAAACCCAAATTTGATCGCGCGGGACCTGAAGGCTACGCCCCACACCAGGCGTACATTTAGATTACGCCCCACACCAGGCGTAAATTTAATCTCCGCGCCATTTTTTTTTTTTCAATTTTGTATGGGGCGGACGTTTACACCTCCGCCCCATAAGATTACTTTGACTCTTTAGTGGGACGGGCAGAGATTTAATCGTCCGCCCCAAATTTTTTTTTTTTTTTTTTTTTTTTTTTTTTTTTTTTTAAAACAACGGCGGATGCATAGTGTTACGCTCGATCAAATTTAGTCTTCCAACGTAGCGTCACACACCAGACTAAACTCAAATTTAGTCGTTTTTTTTGGTCTTTGATCTTTGGTTATACTCGCACCACTGCAGTTGCTCTTAGCCACAATTTCATCCCAATCCTCACCGACCATTTACCCATTTGTCAACAACAGTTGGTAATTGTATGTGTACCTTCTCCAATCCATACGCCTAGAATTTGTGTCTAGCTGATCTAATACACATCTATTGTATGCGTGAAGTTCACCATTGCTGCTCAAATCCATGTCCTATCTTTCAGAAATGTACATTGCTGGTTTTTCGAGATAAGTATCTTCACTCGGAACAACCAGTACTTCCGGCATACTGTACCCTTGAGGGTCTGCCATTTACTGTTTCATGGGTCATTTCATTTGGACATCTCGGTGGGGAAGTCTCTAAGCCTTGGGATGTAAAACTAAAACAGATTGATCCGGACACATATTGGCCATGTACCACAGACAAATATTAATTCTGGAACACACGATGCCACATCCATGTATGGTGACATTTTAATTTCCTTTTAGAAACTGGTTATTAATTCCCACTAATTCTAGTGGTTGATATGAACTAAGAAAAGCACGTATTACCCTTCATTTCTCCGTTCCACTATGAGTGTGTGGTGCTATCACTTCATTACGTGGATGGAGCATATAAGTAACAGAAGAAGTACTCTTCAATCTTCATACCATTGATTATATCTCCTAACTTAATTATACCCGAGATAACAAAGAAAATCCGAACAATGGTGGCTTCAAATGGTAATAATCAAGTTATTTCCACTCAATCTGAATCAAACAACTATGATCGAATGAAGGAATTGAAGGCGTTCGATGAAACCAAAGCCGGGGTAAGAGGATTAGTTGATGCAGGAATTAAAGAGGTCCCAAGGATTTTTATTTCCCCTCCTAGTGATGACATCAAGAAGAATTTGGATTCCAACACCGAGTTAGCAAAAGAATTTAGCATCCCTGTTATAGACCTTGGAGACATTAAGAAAGGGGATGCTCATCAGCGCAGAATGATCATTGATCAAGTCATAAACTCATGTGAGAACTTTGGTTTCTTTCAAGTAGTGAACCATGGTGTTCCCAAAAATCTTACCGATGGAATGCTTGAAAAAGTGCGCTTGTTTCATGAACAACCTGCTGAAGTTAGAGCAGCCTATTATTCACGTAATCTTAAGGTGAATTGTGGTTATGTAAGTAATTTTGATCTTTACCAAGCACCATCTGCTAACTGGAGGGACACTTACTACTGCTCCATGGCTCCCACACCCCCAAAACCAGAAGAAATTCCGACGGTTCTAAGGTAAATTATTGCTTCACCATATTGCAGAAAATTTTGAATTTTGTAACCTGTGGTAGAAAAATTATAAAGATGTTTTTGTGTACCATCTCTTAGGGATACTTTGATGGAGTACTCGGGTCACGTAGAAAAATTAGGATTGGAGTTGTTCGAGTTAATCTCGGAGGGTCTGGGATTGAAGCCGAACTACCTCAAGGATATGGAATGTGCAAAAGGTTGGGCTCTTCTCTGTCACTACTATCCAGAGTGCCCTCAACCAGAACTCACTATTGGCACAGCCAAACATGCCGATTCAGATTTTCTCACTATACTACTACAAGATAACTACATCAGTGGTCTTCAAGTACTTCATGAGAATCAATGGGTTGATGTCCCTCCGGTGCCTGGTGCTCTCATCGTGAACATGGGTGATCTTTTACAGGCCAGTGATTCTAGGCCATTATTGTTATTAAATGTTTTGAAATTAAACAAGTGTTCTACACCAATTGTCCACTTGTTTAATGTCTTGTTGTTTTTGAATGCAGCTTATATCCAATGATCGTCTAAAGAGTGTGGAGCACCGAGTTCTAGCAAACCTTGAGCATCCTCGAGTATCAGTTGCGTGCTTTTTTCATGGTACCCGTCTTGAACAACCATCAAGGAAGTATGGACCGATCAAGGAGTTGTTGTCGGAATCTGATCGTCCTAAATATAGAGAAACAACAGTACACGAGTATATAACACACTTTCATGCAAAAGGACTTGACGGAAAATCTGCCTTAGATGTATTCAAGATTTGAACAACATCTTAATGAATAACTATGTATCTTAGTAACCTGCATTTTAATCTCATTTCGGTAAAATATTAGTGGTTGCCTACGTATTGGAAAATCATTATGCTCGGTTCACAGTCGGTTTCTTTTTCTCTTTCTTGAAATGGAAAATTAATGCAAATATGAGAACAAACAAATTAAACAGAAGAAAGCTTAATTAATTAAAAAATAAAGTCCACCATCAAATTCAACAACTCCTTTTAACATTCATCCATACCTTGGAATTAATAACTCTTATACCATGTATTCAAAGATGCAGCACATACATTTAATAAGTATCAAGAACAAAATACCAACGAGGAATCCAGCAAACGCATACAAGATGATGGAGAGAAAAATGACCAAAGCAACATTATCTGATGACTGATCCATATATGAATATCCTTCCAAGCACCCTGTTAACAGAAGATCGATCTGAAATTATTCAAAGGAAAAAAGAACTCAATCTCTCAACCAGATGTGTCTCCTAAAGCTCTCTTCTTTTCCTTAATTTCTTCCTTGTTGCAGGAGCTACAAGTACTACCAAGTTGTACACCTTAAATAGTTAAGTTTAAGTTGCATTATTATTAATTCTAGTGTAGGTAGCTGAATTTGAGACTTCCTGTGCAGACTCTAGCCGTTTTACTTTTTGTTATACGTCAAACTTGTCAGGATTTTCTTAGGGAATAATCGCTGACAACCGCGAAAATAACGGTTCTTGAGATATTATGATGAATAATAAGTAAACCAAGCACAAGCAACCATAATAATACGAGAAAGATAAATCAACTCACAAGACACAAGATTTATAGTGGTTCGACCAATACATATAACTTGTATATATTGTCTACGTCCACTTTGAGCCGCACCAACTCAAATCCACTATGAAGAAAAACGATTACAACGTCGTGTGAATCCCAACAAACCCTTGGTTACACCGCAACAATTACCCGAGACGATAATCTTGTCTCTTGTTCCTCACCAATATGCTCTCACAACGAAATCCTAACTTTAGCCCTAAAAGATATACAAGAAATCTCTCACCGATCTCTTAATCGTTTTCTACACAATGCACAAATTCTACAAGGCCTAACTACCTATTTATATAGGTTACAAACTTGGCCACCAAGAATTCTAATAGGAAACCCCTTCCCTAAATAACCATGGCTAACTTTAGGAAATAATTAATTAGTCTTCAATAACTAACAATCTCCCACTTTGAAGACTTATTGATTGTCTTCCATTCTTAAACTTTGGATTGACGGTGCTAAAACATCTTCCTTGTTAGTGCGGCTCCCCTCCCAGATCCTCATTCTGAGAGACCAACTAAAGCCTTGCAGAGCTTTAGCTTGTCTGATGTAACTCCCTTGGTAAACATATCCGCCGGATTCTTCGAACCAAGAATCTTCTCGAGCTTCAACTATCCTTCTTCTAAGAGATCCCGAATGAAATGATAACGGATATCTATATGCTTTGTCCTAGCATGATAGGCTGAGTTCTTGGCTAAATGTATAGCACTTTGTCTGTCGTTAAACAGAACATTATCTCCTTGTTCCTTGCCCAACTCATCTAATAATCCTTGTAACCAAATCATCTCCTTGCTCGCTTCCGTCACCGCTACGCACTCCGCTTCCGTAGTAGACAATGTCACCAACTTCTGTAACCTTGAGTTCCAATTCACTGCAGCTGACCCCATAGTATAAACATAACCGGTCGTACTTCGCCTTTTATCTACATCACCTGCGAAGTCTGCATCCACATAACCCCTCAAAATAGAACCACCTTTTCCATAGCACAATGGTACGTTTGTGTTACCTCTCATATACCTGAGAATCCACTTCACAGCTTCCCAATGTTGTTTTCCTGGGTTGCTTGCATATCTATTCACTACTTCCACTGCATGTGCAATATCCGGTCTCGTGCACACCATAGCATACATTAGACTCCCAATAGCCGAAGAATATGGTACGTTAGACATGTACTCATTTTCTTCATCTGTCTTCGCACACTGCATACTCGAAAGACGAATTTGACTTCCAAGTGGAGAACTAACTGGTTTAGCATTCTCCATGTTGAAACTTTTCAACACTCGTTAAATATATTCAGCCTGACTAAGCATAAGTACACCCTTGGCTCTGTCTCTTATGATCCTCATACCAAGAATCTGCTTTGCTTCACCAAGATCTTTCATATCAAACTCACTTGCTAATTGTTTCTTCAAATTATCAACTTCTTGTAGAGATGTTCCGACAACCAACATATCATCCACATACAGTAGTAATATAATGTAGTCAGAACCATTCCTTTTGAATTAACAACAATGATCTGCATTACACCGTGAGTAACCACTTCTATGCATGAAGTTATCAAACTTCTTGTACCACTGTCTCGGGGCTTGTTTTAAACCATACAAACTCTTCTTTAGCTTGCACACCATCTCTTCCTGCCTTTTACTATGAATCCTTCTGGCTGCTTCATGTAAATTTCTTCATCTAGGTCACCATGAAGAAAAGTTGTCTTTACATCCAACTGTTCAAGGTAGAGATCTTCATAAGCCACTAGAATAACACTACTCGAATAGTAGTCATCTTCACAACTAGAGAAAATATGTCGTTGTAATCAACACCAGGTTTTTGCTGGAAACCTTTCACAACCAACCTCGCCTTGTAGCGAATTTCTCAATTTGCTTCAAATTTCATCCGATAAACCCACTTGTTATGCAACGCCTTCTTACCTCTTGGTAATTTTACTAACACCCAAGTGCCATTCTCATCAAGTGAATTTATCTCATCCTCCATAGCAAGTTTCCACTTGCCTGAATCATCAGCCGCTAGTGCTTCCTTAATATCTTCAGGTTCGCCTCCATCCGTAAGTAATAGATAATTCAAAGCATACCTTGGGTTTGGTTTAGGAGTTCTTGACGATCTTCGTACTTCTTGTGAAAATGTAGGAATAACTCCCACTGCAGTAGAAGTCTCTTCAACTTGTACTTCTATGCCATCAACAACATCATGCTCTTCTTGTTCCACACTTCTTCCAAAAATATCATCAATATCGATATACAACTCCTTATCGACGTTGCTTGACCTGACATCTTCAACTTGTGTTGTATTCCTTTCCTTGTACAACTTGTTCTCATTAAAAGTGACATCTCTACTTCTAATAACTTTGTGACCCTCATAGTCCCAAAGTTTATACCCAAAAGCGTCAATTCATAACCAAGGAATATACACTTCTTTGCTTGAGGACCTATCTTGGGACTAAGATGAACATAACCAACACAACCAAAAACTTTCAAATAAGAAAGATTTACCTCTTTGCCAGTTCAAACCTCCTGTGATATCTTCTTATCTAATGGACTACTAGATAAGCAGCCGTCTCTGTTGCATGTGCCCAGAAGGTCTCGGACAAACTAGACTGAAACCTCATGCACCTTGCACGTGCATTCAACGTTAAATTCGTACGTTCTTCTACTCCATTCTCCTGTGATGTCCTTGGAAATGTCTTCTCCAAACGAATTCCATTTGTAGCACATAACTGTAAGAATTCTGTTTTGTCATACTCACCACCATTGTCTGACCTTAGACACTTCAACTTCAGACCAGTTTCTGTTTCAAACAAAGCTTTCCACTTCTTAAACACTTCATACACCTCGAACTTATTCTTCATGAAGTAAAGCCACACCTTCCTTGAGTGATCATCAATAAAGGTGACATAATACTGGAATCCGCTGTCAGATGCAACATCAATTGGTCCCCATACATCCGTGTGAACCAAATCAAGTTTTGCACTTCTCAAGTCTCTTCCTCCTCTCCTGAAACTAACTCGTTTTTGCTTTCGAAGAACACAGTCTTCACAAAAACTCATATCAACAGACTTCACCTTAGGTAGATATCCTCCCGAACATAGAATCTTCATGTTCTTCTCACTTATGTTCCCTAATCTTCTATGCCATAAGTTAGTGTCTTCACCACTACTAGCCACTGCTAATGTAGTTCCATCTGAAGTCCGGTATAGAGTACCGACTCTAACTCCACGAGCTAACACCATAGCCCCTTTCTTTACTTTCCAATTGTGTTTCGTTAACACAACTTCACAGTCATCATCACAAACTTGGCCCACAAACACCAAGTTCTTCTTCAAATTTGGAACGTGTCGTACATCCTTCAATTTCCATGTCGAACCATTGACTTTCAAGATCACATCACCCAAACCGATGATGTCGCATGCTTCACCGTCACCCAAGAATACTTGGCCATAGTATCCTTCTTTATAAGAGATCATAATACTCTTATCACCCGTTGCATGGAAAGAAGCTCCCGAGTCTATAATCCAAGACTCATCTTGCTTGTCCTTAGATAGTAGTAGAAAATCTTCTGTAATCATCTTCTTGTTATCAACAAGGACCTTCACCGGATCCGCAGCTGCAACTACGTTGAACTCTTCTTGATTACCTTTGTTTCCACCATTATTAACACCTTTGTTTTCCGGACAATCGCGCTTGTAGTGTCCTACTTTCTTACACGCCCAACACTCAACAACACCTCTAGTCTGGGATTGAGATCTCCCATAGACTTCCCTCTAGACTTCCATCTGGATTTGTTGTTGTTGTTCCTATTTGAACTCCTTCCTCTATCTTCTTCCTGCAAACTTAAGGCGGAGCTTGAATAACTAGAAATATAACCTTGTTCTATTCTTCTCTCCTCTTCAGCAATTAACCTTTGTTGCACATCATCAAGCTTCAACTTCTCGCTCTCTGCGGAATTGCTAATGGTTGTCCTTGCAGTCTCCCAACTCTTTGGTAATGACGAAAACAACCGTAAAGCTTGAACTTCATCATCAAAAGTAATACTAACTTTTGAAAGCTGAGAAATAATTGATTTAAACTTCCCAAGATGTGCTGAAATTGCTTCGCCTTCTTGCATCTTCAGATTAAATAATTGTTCACACAACATAATCTTTCCCGAGACTGATGACTTTTGATACAACTTTTCAAGTTTATCCATAAGATCCTTCGTACTAGTTTCCTCTTGTACGTTATTGTAGACTTCCTCCGTTAGACATCTACGGATCACAGCTACACACTTGCGATCAAGAGTTTTCCATTCATCGTCTTTATGTGCTCCCTTTTTCGCAACTCCGCCAAATGGATCAGCAATGTCTTTCTCATATAGGTAGTATTCCATCTGAGCTACCGTACTTTCGTTATTATCACCCATAACTCCCACTCCAATCGTACTACGATGAACCCTAAAGATCTAACCCGAGCTCTGATACCAGTTGTCAGGATTTTCTTAGGGAATAATCACTGACAACCGCGGAAATAACGGATCTTGAGATATTATGATGAATAATAAGTAAACCAAGCACAAGCAACCATAATAATACGAGAAAGATAAATCAACTCACAAGACACAAGATTTATATTGGTTCGACCAATACATACAACTTGTATATATTGTCTACGTCCACTTTGAGCCGCACCAACTCAAATCCACTATGAAGAAAAACGATTACAATGTCGTGTGAATCCCAAAAAACCCTTGGTTACACCGCAACAATTACCCGAGAAGATAACCTTGTCTCTTGTTCCTCACCAATATGCTCTCACAACTAAATCCGAGCTTTAGCCCTAAAAGCTATACAAGAAATCTCTCACCGATCTCTTAATCGTTTTCTACACAATGCACAAATTCTACAAGGCCTAACTACCTATTTATATAGGTTACAAACTTGGCCACCAAGAATTCTAACCGATTTAGGAAACCCCTTCCCTAAATAACCGTGGCTAACTTTAGGAAATAATTAATTAGTCTTCAATAACTATCAAAACTCCAATGTTACATTTAGAGACAAAGACGAAGTTTCCTCTGCAGTGGCTTCACCAACATCAAACTTCTAAAATGGAAAAAAAGGAGAGAAAGTGATGTTTACACTTTCTAAGTAGTGCATGAAGTTTTAAGAAAATTAACTCTCTACCTCACCTAACCCTGATGCAGCAGCAAATAAGTTTCCATATATGCTTTTAGGTCTTTAACCTTCTGACATGCGTTTGGTGAAAAATAAAACTGGGTAAAGAATATATTTTTCTCTTCTAGTATGACTTCGGCCCTGCCAAAAAAACAATAAAAGACAGAATCCCCCATGCATGCACCCAGCTGAGTCAGCCAGAGGTAGCGGTCCAAATAAAATACTACCTCCGTTTTAAAAAAAGAGTGAAAAAGTAAAAGTATCTATTTTCTAAAAATGGATTTTTTTCTCTCCTAGTTCTTGACAGGGAATACATTTTTACAACTGCTCGAATTAGAAATATTGCCATGCCTGAGACTGACCAAATTTATTATTACGGTGAAAAACTGCCAATGTAACAACAAACTACTGCTCGAATAAATTTACTGGCAGAAGAGTTTGTGTGTAATACATTTGTCCAGGAAAAACACAGGACAAAATATAATCTTGTGAAGAAAGCGGATTCTGGGGAAACTATCCATGCTTCTCTTGTCCGAGATTCTGGGTCCTTGAAGTAGTTGCAAAAATGTACCATCGTAACCATTAGCCTGTTGCTTCTATTTTTTTTGGTTTTAAATCTAACATGTTCTTGCCCTCATCTGTATGTAGGGCTGCACATGGGGCGGTACAGTCCGGGTTTCTTATGAACCCGGTACCTGTACCTGGAGTTGACCGGGTTTTCATTTTGAGGACCGGTACCTGTACATGTACCTGTACTTGTAACACCGGTCCGGTACAAGTTGGTGCCGGGTTTTTACCCACTGCAGTTATGTCTCCATCTAAACTCATTGATACTCAAAAAAAATGTCCAAAATTCCAAATCCATTACAATGATTAATCAATTTAAGAGATAATTTTGATCAAAGTACTGAATCACAATGAAACAAATTCACACTTTTATGTGTATTCAACAAAATCAAGAGTACAGTAATTAATCAATCCATTAGAGCACAAACCCATCTATCATCATCTCGTGAACACCACAAATCCATCTTCACCTGAATCAAATTTCAATTTCATACACAAACCAACCTGTATTTCCTACTTGACTTTAAATTCGTAGCCAAACCCTTCAATTCCATACACAACAATATCATTATTCTATTGCAGCAACCAGCCAGCATCAACAAACCCCAAATCTCCCAGAAATAGAATCACAAACCCTAACATGCGATTAGAGATGGTGAAGAATAAGAAGTAATCATATATCTAAAATCAATTGAAAAATTTAAATAGACATGCAATTAATTGAACAAACCCTAAATCAGATGAATAAATTTTTACCTTGACTTGTTGTTGATTGATTATTCAAGAGAAGTAAATCAGTAACTGATTTTCTTCGTTGATGGTAACTGGTAAGTGGTGGTGGTGGTGAATAAGAAGGTGGTGTTGATGATCAGATCAACTGCTTCTTTTTAATTCACAACAACAATTTCACTTGGCATAGTAGTGGTGAAAAAGAAGGTGGTGGTGGTGATTCTGGTTAAAAATACGTGAACCATGGATTGTTCTTCATCCTTCAGTTGAGAAAAAAAGAAAAAGAGGCAAGTAGAAAGAGTGAATGAAAGAAAGAACGAGTGAATGCGTTATGTTCGATAGATTATAAGATGCTATGAATACCTAGCATCAGTGGCTAGGATTCTCTAATCTGGACGGTTATTATACATCGGGTTTCTGGGTTTGAAACTGCCTGGAATAAAGTTAGAATCGGTACCTGTACTCGTATACAACCGGTTCTGAAATCCATTCGCAGTCCCTGTCCCGTCTATTCCGGTTCCGGTTCGGTTTTTTCGGTTCCTGACCGGTACAACTAAAATAGACCGGGTCTTGTGCAGCTCTATTTGTATGGGCTGTGTTATTATGGGAGCATATTCTTGAACCATTGACAATTAATTTCCTTTAGACCTCAACATTCAACATAATGATCAATTTTTGTGTGGTGAATTACACAACAAACTTGAAAAGCCCATGTACATTCTGTGGATTCATTGTTGAACATTTTTTTTTATAGATCCATTTTTGTGAATTACATAGCAAACTTGAAAATCCA